>NC_091463.1:43048259-43423259 GCF_027789765.1 Dendropsophus ebraccatus
GGCTTCTCTGTAATGAAGAAGTGTTTGCCTGATAATGCACAGATAAGTCAGGGGGGGAGGCTGGGAAATTGCTTCTTGAGTACAGAAGGAGGCTTTTTTGGCTGATGAAACCTATTACAGAGTTTCTTAAAATCGCTTATACTACCGATTTCTGCAATAAAAAAAACATGACAGTTACGCTTTAAGGAACCGCAGCAACATTAGGTTGAAGACGTGGGCCAGGCATGGTACATGTGTGAGGCTGCCGAGTTGCAGAGCTGCCACCAGGTTCCGCCCCTTGTAACACGCAACCAAGCTCACTGCTTATTACACGTGCTGACAGCTAACTGGCTAGGCCAGCTGCTACTCACCATCAAGGGTACACCTGATGCCTCTCGACCGGGGGTGGTGAGGCCCTGACCACGGCTAGACCAAAAAAACTAATAAAATAAAACAAATAAAACAGCTGGTTGGTTGGTGGGGGCGCGATCGTCGGGCCCCCGGCAACCAGTCTCGCTCCTCCGCAGACGTAGTGTGACGTCAGAGCATGGCAGTGAGGACACAGAGAATAATACAGTCTGCTTAAGAGGCCACGGAATTTGATCAAATACACTTTCAATCCTTTAAAGAGTCTCTAAGAGACGGCAAGTGCGGTAGCCTGTGTATTAAAAAGACCTGGTCAATCCTGCCTTTAAAAAGGCTACTACAACATCCAAGGAAAGAAAGAAGCTACTGGTAAAAGGCCTGGTCAATCCTGCCTTCAAAACGGCTAACACATCCAAGGAAGGTAGAAGGTGCTGTTTAGCAGTTTGAGCACTGCCTGTTGGCGCTTACCCCTGGCAGTGCTGCTGCGCCTAAAACTAAAATAGCCGTATTATGGCTAGATTTAGCCTCACACCCTCATGCAGTTGTGCGTGATAGGCATCTCTTTGGAGGTAGGGACGAAGAACAACAATACAGTCTTCTTAAGAGGCCCCAAGCTAAAAAATTAAACGAGGGCAGAGAACCCCCGCAAGTTGACATCCACAGATTATATGGTTTGAAATGGATAACACAAGAATGTAAATTAGGATCCACCATTATCACTGTCTGTTCCTTTGAACAGTGGCGTGTATCTTGGAGATACAATAGATGACCAGACAGCCCTGTAAAATTGCACTTGAATTGAAGTCGATTTGATTTTAAAATTTAAATTGAAGGTTACAAAATAAGAAAACAAAGTGGCCATTACCGGCCTTTAGATGAGGCAGGAGTGGAACCTCACAAAAATTAGGCCTGACACAGTAGAGTAAGAGTAAAAAAACGTCAGAGCATGGCAGTGAGGACACAGAGAACAACGAGGCAAGGGCAGGCACACCAGTAGTCTACATGGATGCCAGCTAAGGCCCAGCAACAACGAGGCAAGGGCAGGCACACCAGTAGTCTACATGGATGCCAGTTAAGGCCCAGCAACAACGAGGCAAGGGCAGGCACCACAGTAGTCTACATGGATGCCAGTTAAGGCCCAGCAACAACGAGACAAGAGCAGGCAAACCAGTAGTCTACATGGATGCCAGTTAAGGCCCAGCAACAACCAGGAGAGGGCGGGCACACCAGTAGTCTACATGGATGCAAGTTAAGGCCCAGCAACAACGAAGTAAGGGCAGGCACACCAGTAGTCTACATGGATGCCAGAGGTAGGCATATGGACCACAAATCATTTGGTACGAAATGAACAAAACAATGAGGCAAAATTAGGGTCGCCAGTAAACTATAGGCCCAGCAGTAGTCGACATGGATGCCAGTTAAGGCCCAGCCAAAAGGAGGCAAGGGCATGCACACCAGTAGTCAACATGGATGGCAGAGGTAGGCATATGAACCACAAATTATTTGGTTTGAAATGGACAAAACCGAGGTTGACATCTGGCATTCCACAATGGCTCTGCGTTGCTGGTAAACCCTGGCTACCATCTGGAAGGTGGAATTCCACCTCGTGTTGCAAGCACCTTTGCACTGCCCTAAGGGTGGCAGCATCCGTGGTTGACTTGCGGAAATGCGCACAGATGCGCCGCACCTTGGTGAGCAAGTCAGCCAAATTGGGGTAGGTCTTAAGAAACAGCTACAACACTAGGTTGAACATGTGGGCCAGCAGTGAAGTTCTATGCAGGATGTACTACAAATCCCAGCAATACAATGTAGTACCCACTAGTTTGGGGGGGGGGGGGGTGTACGGTACAATCCAGCTAGGCCAGCTGTCAGTCACCATCAAGGGTACACTTGATGCCTCTCGACCGGGGGTGGTGAGGCCCCGGCCACGGCTAGACAAGAAAAAAATAAAATAAAAAAGCCAGTCCCGCTCCTGTAGCAGTTGAGGTAACATTCCCTGCATCACGTGACTCCCCACTCTAACCCCCACCTCCCTTTCGATTTTTAATTTGAATGTAGCAGTTGGGGTAACATTCCCTGCATAATGTGACTCACCACTTCTCCCCCCACCGCTTTTTTGGTTTTGAAATTGACTTTGATCCTTGAGGATCTAGCAATTGTCTCATCATTACAAGTGAGTGAGGAAGAAAGTGAGGCTCCCAAAACTAGGCCAGACACTGCATGGCATTCAGCACACAGAGGGCCATTACAAGTGAGTGAGGAAGCAAGTGAGCCCACCCAAAAATTGGAGTGAGTCCAGGGGCTGGGATATGTAGTGGACATGAACCCGGGTGCTGACAGCTAACTGGCTAGGCCTGCTCTCACTCACCGCTCACCATCAAGAGTACACTTGATGCCTCTCGACCGGGGGTGGTGAGGCCCCGGCCACGGCTAGACCAAAAAAAGAAAATAAAATAGCTGGCTGGTTGGTGGGGGCGCGATCGGCGGGCCCCCGGCAACCAGTCCTGCTCCTCCGCATACGTAGTGTGACGTCAGAGCATGGCAGTGAGGACACAGAGAACCATTAGAAGGGATACAGAAGCAATACAGTGTAGTGCCAACTAGTTTAGGGGGGGCTTGACGGTGCTAACTGTACACACTTTGTCACCCCAATACAATGAGCAGTGAAGTAAGTTCTCTGCAGGATGCACTTCAAATCCCAGCTATACAGTGCAGTACACACTAGTTTAGGGGGGGCTTGATGGTGCTATCTGGTATGGGCAACAACTGTACACATTTTGTCACCCTAATACAATGAGCAGTGAAGTTCTATGCAGAATGCACTACAAATCCCAGCTATACAGTGCAGTACACACTAGTTTAGGGGGGGCATGACGGTGCTATCTGGTATGGGCAACAACTGTACACATTTTGTCGCCCCAATACAATGAGCAGTAAAGTAAGTTCTATGCAGGATGCCCTACATATCCCAGCTATACAGTGCAGTACACACTAGTTTGGGGGGGGGGGGGGGGGTTGACAGTGCTATCTGGTATGGGCAACAACTGTACACACTTTGTCACCCCCAATACTATGAGCAGTGAAGTTCTATGCAGGATGCACTACAAATCCCAGCTATACAGTGCAGTACACACTAGTTTAGGGGGGCTTGACAGTGCTATCTGGTATGGGCAACAACTGTACACACTTTGTCACCCCAATACAATGAGCAGTGAAGTTCTATGCAGGATGCACTACAAATCCCAGCTATACAGTGCAGTACACCAGGACCACCAGCCCCAAAATCAAAAAGGAGTACTACACTGAACACTACTCAGGGGTGTGTATGCAACACCTAATGCCCCCTCTCTGCCAGCAGCCTGTCACCACAGTATGCTGGTTAAATCGTGGTAGCAGCATTGCAAGTCCCAGCCAGCAGTCTGTAGTAATACTATTAAACGCTTTGAAGCACTGAAAAGGGCTGTTTGTTTATATTGCTAGTCTATACCCTGCCTACTGGACCGCTAAATCCTACAGACACTCTCCCTGACCAGCAGCAGCTCTGTCCCTGATCTCTCACAGCATGCGTCTGAAGCACCGAGTTTTATATGGCAGGGTCATCTGATCTGGCCAACCAATCGCTGCTATCGGCATGTATGGGTCCCACGTCATCGCAGGATGTACCAAAGAGTCTCCTGCATGTTTATTGGCTGCAAAAAAGCGCACAAACTTACAGGAAACGGATGATGAGATTTCCTCGAGTATCGAGAGAAGCTCGTCCGATTAACGAGTACCATCAAGTACCCTAATACTCGATCGAGTACCAAGCTCGGGGTAACATGTTCGCTCATCTCTAGTCTAGAACTATAGGACTGTGGGAATTTAATACCCACAATATAATCTTT
Source organism: Dendropsophus ebraccatus (assembly GCF_027789765.1). Classification (NCBI taxonomy): domain Eukaryota; kingdom Metazoa; phylum Chordata; class Amphibia; order Anura; family Hylidae; genus Dendropsophus; species Dendropsophus ebraccatus. The sequence goes on from NC_091463.1 coordinate 43,052,489, forward strand.
GGTTTTCTTGACCCAACTGTTGGATCACTTGTCACAGTAGCCTAGAGTGGCAATGGTACTCACCCCCTAACATCCTGGCTAGTGTGTTAAGAAGTTGTTTCAATATCTCTACACAATTTTCTCTCCTTAAAACTAAAGGTGAACCCAGGTTCGTTTCAAACTTTGCCAAAGTTGCTCAGCCAGACTCTTTTAGCAGAGCACTGATCTGAGTGATCTATGCAATGTTATAGCAATAATATAGCATTGCACAGATCAGTCTATTAATTGATTAAAAAAAAGGTCCATAGAGAGGACTTAAAGTGTTAAAAAAAAACATGGACACTTTCTTCCAGAGACAACACAACTCTAGTCTCCAGTTTGGGTCCCCCAACCATTTGCAACGCAGCTTCATTCAAGTGAATGGAGCTTAATTGCAAACCACACCTGAAGTGGAGATAAGCATTGTGTGGTCTCTAGAAGAAAGTGGCCATTTTTTTTTTTTTTTAAGTTTTTTTAAAATGATATATAACAAAGTTTAAAAAAAAATAAAAAGTCCATAGTAAAAGTTAATAACCCCCTTTTCCTATTCAAAAACAAGCATATTTGTCATAGATGCATTCATAATTGCATAATAATTTTTTGTGATCTTTTGCAAAGCCCTACAGGTCAAAAGATAGAAAAAATTATAGGAGTCAGACTAGGGCAATTTTAAGTACATTTATTTTATAAAATTAAAGTAAAATGAAAAGAACATAAATTGCATCACTGTAAGGCTATATTTTCACATAGTATTTCTGTCACTTTTTTCAACCAAAATCAGGAGTGGAACGGACAGGGCAAAATTATAATGGAAATATTTGCACAGTTTCCGTGTTTTCAACACACTCCTGGTTATGGTTGAAAAATGACCAAAAGACTGACAGAAATACTATGTGTGAACATAATAGTACAGACCTAAATAATATAAAAATAATATAAACAACATGTCAAATTTATTACACGGTTAACGGCGAAAAAACATTATATGCACGGTTTTGAGGGGGGGAGCATTATATACGCAGTTTGGGGGGGCATTATATCCACTGTCTGGGGAGGCATCATATCCGCAGTCTGGGGGGCCATTATATCCACAGTCTGGGGGGCATCATATATCCGCACAGGGCTGTCATCATGGCCGTACTGGCAGTACAGCTGTCAGGGGCCCAGACTCAAACTAGAATCTAGTGGGCCTGCCCAACCCAGCCTCCCTGCACAGGGCTGCACACAACTGGTGGGAGGAGTTCGTTAATCAGTTCTGTTAGAGAGAGCAACACAAGAGCTGCAGTAAAGTCAGGGCCTAGCTCAGGCCAGGATCCTTGGGAGTTTTTTAATCAGGAGTGTTGGAGAGAGCAAGACACATAGGGGGAGATTTATCAAACAGGTGTAAAGTGAAATTGACTTATTTGCCTCTAGCAACCAATCAGATTCCACCTTTAATTTTCCAAAGAATCTGTGAGGAATAAAAAGTGGAATAAAAAGAGTAATCTGATTGGTTGCTAGGGGCAACTAAAACAATTCTACTTTACACCACTTTGATAACTCTCCCCCATTGTGAGAGATTTCTTCTATGCTGTTCATCAACACTAGCATGCAGTGCTAGACCCCTCAGGAGGAAGGACGTCCTCTTAGGATAACCTTGTCCAAGCCAGCAATATTCTCAACAAGATACAGGGCAGTATACCTGAGCCTAGGTACTGACCCTTAGTAGGACAAAGCTGCAGTTCAAGCCTATGTATCTTACTGTAATGCACAGCTATTCTGGGAAACCCTGGGAAGTCTGTTCAACCCAGCACAGGGACCTGAGACCTTGTACTACTCTAGCAGGATGGGTAACCCGACACTATAGGGAAAAAGGCTGTCAGATTAAAGATATCTATACGTGAGTCGAAGTATCTTCTTTTTCTTCTTCTGTTCTTCACTATGCTATTCCGGAATAGTACATAGCTACATTGGACAGGGCCCTAAAGACGCTCCTCTAGTTCACTTTCCTCTTGTCTACAAACTACTACTATAACCTCTTGCCTGCACCTGCAGTTGCCAAAGTATTATTGTATTGCACTGAACATTTTAAGTTAACAAACGTTATTCTGGTTAAGCTATTGGACTCTGGTCTATTCTTCCTGCACTTGCACCAGCACACCAGGTTTACACTTGGGTTATCCTAACCTCGAACTCAGAGCCTATTTGTGACAAGTTACCGGGACAAGTGCCCAAGTGACCCAACACCCACAGAGCTGCCACAACACCGCACAAGCTACCCAGGCATAGGGCAGATTCATAGGAAATGACAGGACAGAGCATTGCAGTGGATTTCGCTGCAGAACTCACAGCGTAGGAAGATATCAAAACGTAGATATATCTACAAAAAACAGCTCTTGAATGTGGTGGCAAAAAAGGTTTTTTTTTTCCATGAAGTCTGCCATATTTGTGCAAGAGTAGTAAAACATAAACTACTGTTTATATTTGGTATCATCATGATCTCGCTCGCTTGAAGAATAAAAGCACAAAAAAGAAGCATAATGTGTTCCTTTTTTCCACGGGAAAGGGGGCCATTCACATACATAACATACATTACAAAGTTGTATAACTTTCCAATGTGTGTTATTTTGTGAATAATTGCTTAGCGCCGCACTACCCCTTTAATAAAAGTTATGTTATATGTACGCCAAAATATTACCAGTGATGAACCCTCATTACATCTGTGTCTACAGAAATGCAGACAAGGTTATGGCTCTTGAGCTCGTAAACAGGAGAAAAAAAAATTTAAGACTAAAATAGGCCTGGATGTGAAATGATTAAAACTTGTTTGACTGAAGGCAGCATACTAGACAACCAAGTCACCAATGTGTTGTTACCTTGGCGGAAGTCATATGGCAGTCTGTAAATTCCAGCTCAAGGCCCAAGTCCTCTACATTCTGAATTTTTGTTCCATGGGGAAGCAGATCACTTTTGTTTCCAATTAGAATTGTTGGGATCAGTTTTCCATTTTTTAGCATAACCTTAGAGTCCAGGTCATCTTTCCAACGCTGAACTGATTGTAGTGTGACAGCCCGGCCCAAGTCACACACCACAAATGCACCAGCTGCTTCACGATAGTATAGACGAGTCATGTGACCAAATCGCTCCTGACCTTAATAAAAACATATTTCTTTATTGTAGATTTATTATCTTTGCTTTAAAGTGCAGATGTTATAAATAAATATTACAAAAAAAGATCCATATGAGCTCCTATTTTTGCAACACCAATTGTACTTTGTAATGACATGCTTAATTTCCATAAAATATGATGTGAAACTGGAAAAAAATATTTCAGTGATTTAAACCTTTATTATGAGCTGGAATAATTTATATAAAAAAAAACCTTTTGTTATTTATTTACACATTTTTATAATAAGGGGGCACTAAGCACTTTATTACATGTGATGCTGCAGTGATAAAATGTATTCTTGAATTGATTATTTCCATAGGTATAACCCAAGCAGTATGGTCTTCTGCCTGCCCAAGTCTTGTCTTTAGTTGTTCTGTGTGATGGTATTAAAGAAAGATTTTTCATGATTTTTCGAATTAATTCAATATTATTGTTGATCTTGGGTACTAGGTATTTTCTGTAGGTGTAGCTCAATAGGTTGGCATATAATTTTTACTAACTTTTTAGTGATTGGATAAAAAGAGTTCCTTAGGGAAGTGTAGGTGTTTCAGTACCATGATTGCTCAAAGGAATCCATGTAGCTACCATAAAGGTAGGGAAGGCGGTTGCTATGGGGCCCGTGGAGGGAGGGGGCCCAGGGAAGATAAGAGCCTCCTGTGTCCTTTTGCTTAACCCCTTATGTACTGCAGTGTGTAAGTGACCCAGTGTTCTCTTACATGCTGCAACACAAAAAAGGGTTAACAATTAGCTCTCTGCCTCACTACCCTGATAACCTTTTACCTCTATTCTCTGAGCTCCTGCAGAGGTCAGGAGTTATCAGTGCAGGAGTAGTGAAGGAGAGAGAGAGTTAATTGTCTTCTGTATTAACCCTTTGTTTGTGTTGCAGCATGTAAGAGAACACTGGGTCACTTACACACTGCAGTAAATAAAGGGTTAAGCAAAAGGTAGTCTGCTTCTGCACCTATGTATATAACCATGAGGCTCCTAATAGGCTGTTATAGGTAAATACAGTGGATGGACAGAACAAGCAGACATTGGTTCTCTCCTCTGCCAGTCACTGTTGTAGTTGCACACAGGATTCTGCCTCTGGCCACAAGAGATTTATTTCTTTTGCCACATCACCGAATACATATTATATATATATATATATATATATATATATATATATATATATATATATATATATTTTAGTGTGTAGGGGGGCCCCATAAACTTTTTTGCTATGGGGCCCCATGAATCCTAGCTACGCCCCTGACTCAAATTCTAGGGACTGCTAAAGACAATTGCTTAATACAATCTAACAATTGCTTAATACAAGCTGCCCAGGAGGCATAGCAGAGGACCTGGTCTGCCTGTAGAATGTATTGTCTACCCATGATCTCTTTGTGGGGAGCCAATCCTGCAACAGGATCGACAATGACAGGTTTAAAAAGCCATTTAAATGCCTCTGTCAATTTTGGCAGCAGCAGTTAAATGGTTAAGCAATACCGGGGCACCCAGTATAGGGAGGGGTCATGTCACCTCTCTCTATACTTGCTTGCTGGATCCACAACCCCACTGTACATTGTTGTGTGGAAAGGGAATAATGTACCAAATGCATTATAAAAGTTAATTATAGAAAATATCACCATTATTTTTTAACTGCTCTTTATATTTTAACCTGAATGAACATTTTCACATAATGCAATCACAGTCAAGTGAAAAAAATTTGTGCTGCAGCACCAGGTAAACCACTAAGGATGGTTCTACAAAAAAACATTATAAAAAATTTCCATATAACAATCTATATTATTTAGACAATCTCAGTAATTCATCAAACTTACCAGCAATGTCCCAAAGCTGAAGTCTCACTACAGTGTCCTTTTCCCAGTTAAGGATCTTTAGAGCAAAATCCACACCAATAGTAGCTCTGTAGCAGTGAGAATAGATGTTGTGTACATATCTCTGTATGATAGAGGTTTTGCCTACTCCGAGGTCACCAACTACTAGCACTTTAAAGAGGAACTCTTTCTTTGGGGAGCTCATGGTTCTGTATACTAGACAGCTTTAAGATCTGACTGACCTCTGAACTGTTGGTTCTGCATATAAGCTCGCTACTTTGTGTACTTAACATGGTGTGCAGTAGAATTCCACACAGAAGTGAATTCTAGAGGGCAGGCTTCACACACATGTGATGACCAATAGCTGTTGGATGTCGAAGCAACATAAGCATCATTGTGCAACTATTAACATCATGTGTGGGCATGGTTTTGCTAGCATGCAATGATCATGATACACCCGCCCCCTCACATCTTAAAAGGTACAATTCCCAGATGGGGAAATCTAGAAAGTAAGCCCTGAGAAGAAGAATATGGACAAGCTTTTTAACCCCTCAAGGAAAGAGCCTAAAATGGCCTTAAAGACAGAGACAAATTTTATTAATATGACCTGTGTCACTTTATTAATTAATAACTTCGGGATGCTTTTACCTATCCACCTAATTCTGAGATTGTTTTCTCGTGACATATGGTACTTTACATTTCTGGTAAATTGGAGTCGATACTTATAACAAATCTTTATGGGGAAAAAAACAAAGTAACGTGAAAATTTGTGAAAAAAAGCATTTTTCCAACTTTGAAACTTTTCTGCTTATACAGAAAATGGTTATGCCACATAAATTATATATTAAATAGCATTAGCAACATGTCTACTTTATGTTGGCGGCATTTATTAAACTATCTTTCTTTTTTTTAGACAATAGAAAGCCTAAAACATTAGCAGCAATTTTCCAAATTTTCTGTAAAATTTCAAAATCAGATATTTTTAGGGACCTGTTCAGGTTCAACGTGTATTTGAGGGGACTGTATGTTAGAAAGCCCCACAAAGCACCCCATTTAAGAAACTGCACCCCTCAAACTCTGCAAAAGCACATCCAGAAAGTGTTTTAACCCTTTAGGGGAGTCACAGAAAAGCTAAGTGTGTAAGAAATTTTAACATTTTAATTTTCTGTGAAGAGATTTTATTGTAATCCAATATTTTTCATAATTATAAACCTATTACCAGAGAAATGCACCCCAATATTTATTGCCCCGTTTCTGCAGTTTATAGAAATACCCCATATGTGGCCCTATTGCGTTATTTGATGCAACCACAAGCCTCAGATATAAAGGAGCGCCTAGTGAATTTAAACGCCTCCGTTATATTTTTGATTGTGCCACTTCAGTTTGGCAGAGGCTCTGGGGGGCCAAAACATAAAAAACACCCCTAAAGGTACACCATTTAGAAAACTACACCCCTCGAGGAATGTAACAAGGGGTGCGGTGAGCATTTGGCCCCACAGGTGTTTCACAGATTTTCAGAACAATGTGGCGTGGAAAAAGAAAAAAAAAATTTTACACATAAACTTTGTTCTAGCCTTTAATTTTTCATTTTCACAATGGGATAAAAGGGCAAAAAACACAAAAAGTGTAGCGCAGTTTCTCCCGAGTACGGAAATACCCCACATGTGGACATAAAGTGCCAAGCGGGCGCAAGACGAGCCTCCAAAGGGAAGGAGCGCTAATTGGCTTTTGGAAGCTGGATTTCACTGGAATGGATTTAAAGGCCATGTCGCATTTACAAAGAAATTTCTCTACATGTTTTGTTCTGTTTCTTCTCTTTTAACTCCTTGTGCAAATGAGAAATGTCAAGACTAGATTAATGTTGTTGTGTAAAAATAAAAATTTTAACACTTAAACATTGGCCTAGCAGTGAATTTTTCATTTTCAGAAGGGTTTAAAAGGGAAAAAAACACAAAACGTGTAGAGCAGTTTGTCCCGAGTACAGAATTACCCCACTTGTGGACATAAAGCGCCATGCGGCCGCAAGACGGGCCTCCAAAGGGAAGGAGCGCCATTTGGCTTTTGGAGACTGGATTTGGCTGGAATGAATTTCAAGGGCCATGTTGCATTTACAAAGACCCTATGCTGCCAGGACAGTGAAAAACCCTTACAAGTGACCCCATTTTGGAAACTACACCCCTCAAGAAATCTAACAAGGGGTGCAGTGAGCATATGGAACCCACTGGTAATGGGCACAAATGTGGAACAATGTGACGTCAAAGTGAAAATTTTAAATTTTTCATTTTCATAGCACAAATGTGCCAGTCATCAAGTACTTATCCTCACTGCACCCCTTGTTGGATTCCTTGAGGGGTGCAGTTTCCAGAATGGGGTCACTTTTGGGGGGCTTCCACTGTCTTAGCAACACAGGGCCTTTGTAAATGGGACATGGCATTCACCATCCATTCTAGCCAAATGGCGCTCCCTCCCTGCAGAGGCTTACCCTGCCCCACATGGCGCTTTATGTCCACAGGTGGGGTATTTCCATACTTGAGGGAAATTGCGCTACACATTTTGGTTTGATTTTTATCTTTTAACCCCTTGTGAAAATGAAAAAATAAAGACTAGATCAATGATTTAGTGTAAAAATTTACATACATTATTTTTTTTTTACACTAAATGTTGGTCTAGCCTTGATTTTTTTTCATTTCCACAAGGGGTTAAAAGAGAAAATAAATGCAAACCGTGTAGGGTAATTTCTCTTGAGTACGAAAATACCCCACATGTGGACATAATGTGCCATATGGGCACAGAGCAAGCCACCAAATTGACAGAGCGCCATTTAGAGGCTGGAATGGAGGATGGAGGCCATGTCACATTTACAAAGCTCCTGTGCTGCCAGGACAGTGGGAACCCCCCACAAGTGACCCCTGAAAACTGCACCCCTCAAGAAAACTAACAAGGGGTGCAGTAAGCATATGGACCCCACTGGTGACGGGCACATGTGTAGAACATGTGCTGTGAAGATGAGGGAGGTTTCTACTGTCTTGGAAGCACAGAGGCTTTGTAAATGCAACATGGCAAGCCTTTAATGGGAATGGGGGCCATGCCTAGTCAGTTGGGGAAAGAGGACAATTTTAATTTATTTGGGGGTATTAGGCCAATTATTAGTTTATATGGTTGAAATGGACAAGAGTCCATCAAATTCAACCTGTGTTGATCCAGAGGGAGGCAAAAAAACACAGACAACAGTAGCCTCATCACAGGGGAAAAATTCCTTCCCGACCCCATAATGGCAATCAGAATAATCCCTGGATCAACGTGACCCCTGAAATAGGAAAGAGGGAAAGAATTTAGAAAATTTAGAACTCCAATGACGTGTGGTATGCCTTGAAGCAATCCTTTATGCAGAGGCCGGGGTGATCAGGACAGGTGTCACACTGGTAAATGGTGTCCTTCCTGATCCCCTTTTGTGGCACACTCTGCACTTCTTTTGGGATCTCCCCTTTATTCCAGTGTGCGGGACTTCCTGTAAAATGTTGTCCCTGTACGATGCGGAGTCCTTCATATCCAGAAGCGCTGGGGCTCGCTCCGTGGCTGCCGAATATCAGGGCTTTGATCACTGCTTTCTGGAATTCAAGGAATTTCCCCGGGTGGCCGGCACATCGGTACAGCACAAAAGCGTTGTATATCGCTGTCTATACCAGATATACAGCCACCTTTTTATACCACCATCTGGTTTTTCTCGTGGCTTTATATGGTTTGATGACTTGATCTGAAAGATCAACTCCCATATACTGATTGTAGTCTAGAACACAATCAGGTTTGTTCACCACGTTTGTGGTACCACGTACAGGGACAGGGGAGGCGCTATTCCTGTGAATTGTGGTCAAAATAAGGACATCACGTTTGTCCTTATATTTGACCAACAAGATATTTTCACAGGCATAGGCCTTGCTCGCACCCCTTGCCATCTGTTGCCTAACCAAATGACTTGGAAGGCCTCTTTTATTTTTTCAGACCATGCCGCAAGCTACAGTAGCTCGGGCAGCGAGGGACCGAAACAGGGGGATGCTGGTATAAAAGTTCAACATATAGGCTATCAACATATATACATACATACATACATATATTTCAGTCAGTATTGTGGTCTTCATATTGCAACCAAAACCAGGAGTGGATTAAAAACACAGAAAGGATCTGTTCACACAATGTTGAAATGAAGTGGATGGCCGCCATTTAACCTCTTAAGGACCCATGACGTACCGGCACGTCATGGATCACTGTCACTTAAGGACCCATGACGTGCCGGTACGTCATCCCTTTAAACGGGCGCCGCGGCCGGCCGGGTCCCGATCGGGGGAGATAGCCTGCTATAATACATAGCAGGCCATCTCTCCCTGTCGGCATGGAGGGTTGTTAACCCCCCCCATGCCGACGATCGCCGCTATTGGCTGATAAGCCCATAGCGGCGTTCGGAACCTTTCCGGGCCATCGGTGGCCCGATGACCCGGAAAAAAATGGCGGTCGGTGCTGTCCGAGGACGGCACCGACCGCCATTACTGTAAAAAGTAATGGTGGTCACGGTACCACCGTCCCGATCGCCGTGAACGGCCGGCCAGCCGGCCGGCCGTTCACGGCGATCAAAGTCCCCACAAGTAATAAATACCTGCTCCGGACCCCTCAGCTAGGTAGCCGAGGGGTCCAGAGCAGGTATTTGTACATTACTCACCTGTCCCGGGGTCCTGATCGGCGTCTTCCGGGTTCCCGGCGTCCTCTCCATCTTGTCGGGACTTCGGCTTCTTCCGTGAGTCCCGATCGGCTTCTTCCGGCTCCAGCGTCGTCTTTTTTCGTCTTTTTCCGGCTCCAGCGTCGTCTATTTTCGGATCTTGCGCTCTGCTGCCCCCTAGCGGCTGATAAGTGTAATACACGTATCAGCCACTACAGGGATGTTCAGAATGTAGTAAAAAAAAAAATTTTTTTCCCAATTTTTTTTTTTCTATTTTCCGCACCCTATCGCCGCTGAGTGTTGATCAGCATCGCACGAAAGTGCGCTGCTAATCAGCAACTCCTCCTTTTTGGCGTAGGGTGTTTTTTTTTTATATCCTACTGCCACGGTCTGCTGATAAGTGCCGAACATAAGTGCGGCATTTGTCAGCAACACCATTTTTGGCGTAGGTTTTTTTTGTATACTTACTGTAAAAAACACGTAAAAAAACACTACATTACACCACACTACATTGAATAAAGTTTTACACTACACCACTACATACCCCATATACCAATCCCCATATAAAGATGGCCCCCAGGGTGTTTTCGGTATCGGACGCATACGTTATTATTACCTCCGACACCGAAACAGCCAGTGAGGATGAATGGGGGGATCATTTGTTCCTCCATTCATCCTCATCATCCAGTGACGTGTCTGGGAGTAGCGTAGCGTACGCTGCCCCCCAGACACGTCTTTTCCGCCAGTACCGTCCCAATAAGAGATGACGGTATGGCGTGAAATTCTACAAACTCTGTGAGAGTACCTCAGGGTACACTTACAGACTTAGGGTACGTGCACACTGCGGAATGGAGAAGGATAACCCTTCGTGCATTCCGCAGCAAGCACCCGCTGGCGGACTGATGCAGGGGCGCGTCTCCGCCCGTGTCATAGACTCTATCCTATGCATGGGCGGATTCCATCATCCGTCATTCCATCAACACGTTGGACGCAGAGCGGAATCCGCCCGTGCATAGAATGGAGTCTACGACACGGACGGAGACGTGCGCCTGCATCAGTCCGCCAGCGGGTGCCAACTGCGGAATGCACAAAGGGTTATCCTTCGCCATTCCGCAGTGTGCACGTGCACTTAGAGTGTATGTAGGAAGGGACACCCGAATCCAGCCCCCAGATGCCCCCCCCCCCCCCCATCCTCGGAGTTAGTGGGAAGATCATTCAGGAACTGATCTTCCCACTGCTGGATAAAGGTCACGACCTGTACGGGGATAACTTTTATACCAGCACCCCCTCTTCCGGTCCCTCGCTGCCCTGTAGCTTGCGGCACGATCCGAACTTATCAGAAGCAGTAATAAAGCCCTAATATTTAGCAGCCATGGAGCGGACCCAGCGCTTCTGGATATGAGGGACCCCGTATCGCACCAGGACAACATTCTCCAGGTGACGTCCCCCACACTGGAGAACGGGAGACCCCAGAAGAAGTGCAGAGTGTGGGGTAACAGGGGGATCAGGAAGGACAACATTTTCCAGTGTGACGCCTGTCCTGATCCCCCCGACCTCTGCATACTGGATCGCTCCAAGGCGCACCACACGTCACTGGGGTTCTACATTATCTAAATTCTGTCCCTTATTCCTATTTCAGGGGTCACGTTGATCCAGGGATTATTCTGATCGCCATTATGGAGTCGGGAAGGAATTTTTCCCCTGTGATGAGGCTACTGTCGTCTGCCTTACGAGGGGTTTTTGCCTTCCTCTGGATCAACACAGATTGAGTTTGATGGACACCTGTCATTTTCAACCTTATAAAATAATAATTGGCCTAATACCCCCAAATAAATTAGAATTGTCCCTTTTCCCCAGCTAAGTAGGTATGGCCGCCATTCCCATTAGAGGATGCCATGATGCAATTACAAAGCCTCTGTGCGGCCAGGACAGTAGAAACCCCCCACAAGTGACCCCATTCTGGAAACTACACCCCATAAGGAATCTAACAAGGGGGGCAGCAGGGATATGGCCCCCTGGTGACGGCCACATTTGGGACGTGAAAATGAAAAAAATGGTATTTTTTATTTTCACGGCACATGTTCTACACATGTGCCCATCACTAGTGGGGTCCATATGCTCACTGCACCCCTTGTTAGATTCCTTATGGGGTGTAGTTTCCAGAATGGGGTCACTTGTCGGGGGTTTCTACTGTCCTGGCAGCACAGGAGCTTTGTAATTGCGACATGGCCTCCATCCCCCATTCCAGCCTCTAAATGGCGCTCTGTCCTTTTAGTGACTTGCCCTGTGCCCATATGGCAAATTATGTCCACATGTGGGGTATTTTCGTACTCAGGGGAAACTACCCTACACGTTTTGTGTTCATTTTCTTTTTTAACCCCTGGTGGAAATGGAAAAAAATCAAGGCTAGACCAACATTTAGTGTAATTTTTTTTTAATTTTTACTCTAAATCATTGATCTTGTCTTGATTTTTTCATTTTCACAAGGGGTTAAAAGATATAAAAAAAACACAATGTGTAGAGCAATTTCCCCTGAGTACGTAAATACCCCACATGTGGACATAAAGCGCCATGCGGGTGCAGGGTAAGCCTCCGAAGGGAAGGTGCGCCATTTGGTTTTTGAAGGCTGGATTTGGATGGAATGGATTTTGAGGGGCCATGTTGCATTCAAAAGGCCTCTGTGTTGCCAAGACAGTTAAACCCCCCACAAGTGACCCTATTATGGAAACTACACCCCTCAAGGAATGTAACAAGGGGTGTAGTGAGCATATGGACCCCACTGGTGACGGGCACAAATGTGGAACAATGTGGCGTGAAAATTAAATATTAAATTTTTTACACTATAATGTTGGTCTAGCCTTGAATTTATCATTTTCACAAGGGGTTAAAAGAGAAAAAAACACACAAAATGTGTAGAGCAATTTCCCCCGAGTCCGTAAATACCCCACATGTGGACATAAAGCGCCATGTGGGCGCAGGGCAAGCCTCCGAAGGGAAGGAGCGCCATTTGGATTTTAGAGGTTGGATTTGGCTAGAATGGATGATGAACGCCATGTCGCATTTACAGAGCCCTTGTGCTGCCAAAACACTGTAAACCCCCCACAAGTGACCCCATTCTGGAAACTACACCCCTCAAGGAATCTAACAAGGGGTGCAGTGAGGATATGGACCCCTTGATGACGGGCACATTTGTGCCATGAAAGTGAAAAAATGAAAATTTTCACTTTCACGTCACATTTTTCCACATTTGTGCCCGTCACCAGTGGGGTCCATATGCTCACTGCCCCCCTTGTTAGATTCCTTGAGGGGTGTAGGTTCCAGAATGGGGTCACTTGTGGGGGGTTTCCAGTGTCTTGGCAGCACGAGGGCTCTGTAAATGCGACATGGCCCTTGAAATCCATTCCAGTGAAATCCAGCTTCCAAAAGCCAATTGGCGCTCCTTCCCTTTGGAGGCTCGTCCTGCGCCTGCTTGGCACTTTATGTCCACATGTGGGGTATTTCCGTACTCGGGAGAAACTGCGCTACATGTTTTGTGTTTTTTTTTTCCTTTTATCCCTTTGTGAAAATGAAAAATTGAAGGCTAGAACAACATTTTAGTGTAAAAAATACTTTAGTCTTTTTTCAAGCCATATTGTTTGGAAAATCTGTGAAGCACCTGTGGGGTCCAGATGCTCACCGCACCCCTTGTTACATTCCTTGAGGGGTGTAGTTTTCTAAATGGTGTCCCTTTAGGGGTGTTTTTTATGTTTTGGCACCCCAGAGCCTCTGCCAACCTGAAGTGGTACAGTCAAAAATGACCAAAAATAACGGAGCCATTGAAATTCACTAGGCGCTCCCTTATATCTGAGGCTTGTGGTTGTGTCAAATAGCGCAATAGGGCCACATATGGGGTATTTCTATAAACTGCAGAAACGGGGCAATCAATATTGGGGTGCATTTCTCTGGTAATAGGTTTATAATTATGAAAAATATTGGATTACAATAAAATCTCTGCACAGAAAATTAAAATTTTCAAATTTCTTACACACTTAGCTTTTATTTCTGTGACTCCCCTAAAGGGTTAAAAAACTTTCTGGATGTGCTTTTGCAGAGTTTAGGGGGTGCAGTTTCTGAAATGGGGTGCTTCGTGGGGCTTTCTAACACACAGTCCCCTCAAATACACTTTAAACCTGAACAGTTCCCTAAAAATATCATGATTTTGAAATTTTACTGAAAATTTGGAAATTTGCTGCTAATGTTTTAAGCTTCCTATTGTCTAAAAAAAATGAAAGATAGTTTAATAAATGCCGCCAACATAAAGTAGACATGTTGCTAATGCTATTTAATATATAATTTATGTGGTATAACCATTTTCTGTATAAGCAGAAAAGTTTTAAAGTTGGAAAAATGCATTTTTTCACAATTTTTCACGCTATTTTGGGTTTTTTCATAAAGATTCGTTATAAGTATCGACTCCAATTTACAAGAAATGTGAAGTACAATATGTCACGAGAAAACAATCTCAGAATCAGCCGGATAGGTAAAAGCATCCCGAAGTTATTAATGAATAAAGTGACACTGGTCAAATTCATAAAATTTGCTCCGGTCCTTAAGGCCATTTCAGGCCCGGTCCTTAAGGGGTTAATGGCAAATATTTGCTGTTATTTTAAAACAACGGCTGTTATATTGAAATAATGGCAGTTATTTACTGTTATATGGCGGCCATCCACTCAATTTCAACATTGTGTGAACAGATCCTTTGTGTTTTTAATCCACTCCTGGTTTTGGTTGCAATATGAGGACCACAATACTGACTGAAATATACGTAGTGTGAACCCAGCCTCAGGCTGGGTTCACACGCTGTAACTGTGCGGCTGTATTTTTTATGCGGCTGTAAATGTGCGGGTGAAACTCCGGCCGTGGGAAAAAATAGACATGCGGCTCAAAACATACGGTCATTTACTTGGAAATCTGGTTCAACTAAAAATAACAAATAAAATGTTAAGAAAGTGATGCAAACACCTCTGGATGCATCTGGGAAAGCAGGGAACACAGTTTACATGAATCGCTATTACCGGGGTTTGCGATCCTCTGCACTATAGCCGATGTCTCTCATGGTTAATATATTGAATTAATAAAACACATTTTCTGTCTAATAAAGTCCCTTTTATTGTTCAATAATTAAATGTAAACGATTCCATCATTTTGCAATTAAATATACTGTTAAAATAAATATATATATAAATAAATGTATATTTATCTATATATTTATTTTTTGACAGTATATTTAATTGCACAATGATGGATTCGTTAGAATTAAATTATTGAACAAAGAAACTGTATTTATTTCAAGGAAAATGTGTTTTATTAATTAAATATTAATTAGTACAGGAAGCTTTATAAGCCGTTAAAGGGAACCAATCACACACAAATTGGCCATAAAGATAAGGAAACGTGCTGGTACATCAGCCAGCACGCTTCCTAACCATCCCCCTGTCCCCTCCGTCCCATGAACATTCAGCCCGCAAAGTTAGTTTAATAGTGTCCCGCGCTGTATGCAAATTACCATCTAAGTAGTCAAGGTGGGCGGGCGGCTGGTCAAGTAGTCCCGGTGGGCGGGGGCTTCCTCATGTAGTCACAGGCTCCTGGGCCGCCTCCGTTGCTGTAATCACGCCCCTCCGGGCGTGTTGTAAAGCGGCTCCTGGTGACGTCACTCGGGGGGGCCGGCATTGCACGTCGGCCACGCCGACGTCTTTACTAAGCTGCGCATGCGCAGTGCAGCCTGAGAAGACGCTGCTGTACTGCGCTTGCGCGGCGTAGTACAGCAGCGGCTTCACCCACTGTACTGCGCACGCGCAGCTTAGTAAAGACGTCGGCGCGGCCGACGTGCAATGCCGGCCCCCCCGAGTGATGTCACCAGGAGCCGCTTTACAGCACGCCCGGAGGGGCGTGATTACAGCAACGGAGGCGGCCCAGGAGCCTGTGACTACATGAGGAAGCCCCCGCCCACCGGGACTACTTGACCAGCCGCCCGCCCACCTTGACTACTTAGATGGTAATTTGCATACAGCGCGGGACACTATTAAACTAACTTTGCGGGCTGAATGTTCATGGGACGGAGGGGACAGGGGGATGGTTAGGAAGCGTGCTGGCTGATGTACCAGCACGTTTCCTTATCTTTATGGCCAATTTGTGTGTGATTGGTTCCCTTTAATTCATATGCCGGCAATAGAGCATTCTGTACTAATCATCACTTTACTTTAATGAAAACATCAAATGTTTCTTCTAATTATGTTATCACAATAGCATTGTTAGAAGAAACATTTAGAATTATATGTGCGCTCAGCTGATTGGCTGATCGGCTGAGCGCACATATAATGAGCCGGTCCGCAGTACAGTCACTTCATTGTGCTGTGGACCAGCGAAGAGGACACATCGGGGTGAGTATAGAGCTCTCCCCACCCCCTCCCCGGCACTGCACCCCTCCCAGCAAGGAAGGGGGGTCACTTAACCCCTTCCTTGCTGGGATGGGGGCAGTCTGACATCAGTCTGGCCCCCAGGGGGTTAAGGGGGATGCAATACATCCTCCCTTAACCCCTTGGGGGTCAGACTGTAAGCAGCGATCTGTAAAGATGCTGCATACTGTAAGGAGCACAACACCGCTCACAATGATGGGTGTTGTGCTCCTGTTTGTGTGTTTTTTGTGTGTTTCTCCCTTTTTGTTTTTCAGATATCGGTATCCTGGGGATTATGTCAGATTCCATGGACTACGTCGATGACCAGCGGTTGTTCTTTGAATTTTTTTAATAAAATGGTCAATGAGGGGTGTGGGGGTGTTTTTATTTGAATAAAAATATTTTAAACTTGTGTGTTGTCTTTATTTCTTTACTTTATAGACTTAGCAGTGGAAGCCGTCTAATAGACGGAATCCATTACTAAGTTGGGGCCTAGTGTTAGCCGGTATAAAATGGCTAACACTAACCCCCTATTATTACCCCAGTACCCAATGCCACCAGGGGTACTGGGAAGAGCCGGGTGCCAGTGGTCCCGGAGCGTCAATATTGGCGCTCCTGGACCGGGCGGCAGCAGGCTGGTAAGATTTAGGCTGGGGAGGGCCTAAAACAATGGCTCTTCCCACCCTGGTGTTACCAGGCTGCTGTCGTTTGGTTTTTAACCCGGCTGGTTATAAAAATAGGGGGGACCCTAAGCGTTTTTTTTTTAAATAAATAAATAATTAAAAAAAAATTAAATCTTACCAGCCTGCTGCCGCCCGGTCTAGGAGCGCCAATTTTGACGCTCCGGGACCACTGGCACCCGGCTCTTCCCAGTACCCCTGGTGGCATTGGGTACTGGGGTAATAATAGGGGGTTAGTGTTAGCCATTTTATACCGGCTAACACTAGGGCCCAACTTAGTAATGGATTCCGTCTATTAGACGGCTTCCACTACTAAGTCTATAAAGTAAAGAAATAAAGACAAGACACAAGTTTAAAAAATTTTTTATTAATTCAAATAAAAACACCCCCACACCCCTCATTGACCATTTTAATAAAAAAAAATTCAAAGAACAACCGCTGGTCATCGACGCAGTCCATGGAATCCGACGTAATCCCCAGGATACCGATATCTGAAAAACAAAAAGGGAGAAACACACAAAAAACACACAAACAGGAGCACAACACCCATCATTGTGAGCGGTGTTGTGCTCCTTACAGTATGCAGCATCTTTACAGATCGCTGCTTACAGTCTGACCCCCAAGGGGTTAAGGGAGGATGTATTGCATCCCCCTTAACCCCCGGGGGCCAGACTGATGTCAGACTGCACCCATCCCAGCAAGGAAGGGGTTAAGTGACCCCCCCTTCCTTGCTGGGAGGGGTGCAGTGCTGGGGAGGGGGTGGGGAGAGCTCTATACTCACCATCCGATGTCCCGATGTTGTCTCTTCGCTGGTCCGCAGCACAATGAAGTGACTGTACTGCGGACCGGCTCATTATATGTGCGCTCAGCCGAACAGCCAATCAGCTGAGTGCACATATAATTCTAAATGGTTCTTCTAATAATGCTATTGTCATAACATAATTAGAAGAAACATTTGATGTTTTAATTAAAGTAAAGTGATGATTAGTACAGAATGCTCTATTGCCGGGAATATGAATTAACGGCTTATAGAGCTTCCTGTACTAATTAATATTTAATGAATAAAACACATTTTCGTGGAAATAAATTCAGTTTCGTGGGTCAATAATTTAATTATAACGAATCCATCATTGTGCAATTCAATATACTGTCAAAAAATAAATATATAGATAAATATATCTATTTTTTTTAACAGTATATTTAATTGCAAAATGATGGATTCGTTAGAAATAAATTATTGACCAACGAAAGTGTCTTGATTACAAAGAAAATGTGTTTTAGTAATTTAATATATTAACTATTAGAGGCATCGGCATTCGGCATCATTGCCGGCTATTTTTGAAGTACTCCGTACGGACCGCCTGTCAATCCTCGGCCGCATGTCCAGCCGCAAACAATGGTCTTGTTCATTTTTTAAGGGTCCGTTTACGATAGGGCCGTAGATTCAGACATAGTGTGCACTGTGCAGCCGCATATCCTATACTTCCAAGCATACACACGAACCACCAAAAATACCGCCGCACAATTACAGCCGCAAATACAGCCGCACTGTTACAACGTGTGAACCGAGCCTCAATCTGTAAGTGTACCCTGAGGTACTTTCACAGAGTTTGTATAGTTTCACGCCATATCGCGATATTTTATTGGGAAGTTACTGGCGGAAATGGAGTCTTCCTTTAAAGCTCAGGAGGGACTGGGATATACATCTCAGTAAATTTGGCTGAGAAATGCTCTATGACAGGCCGTACTTTGTACAGGCGGTCATATGAGGGATCATCTCATGGGGGGCAACTTGCATTGTCGTTATAATGCAAGAATTTTAGGAGGGCATCAAATCGAAACCGTCCCATGGCCATAGTGTAAAGTGGGGTATTATACATAATATCCCCACTCCAGTATTGCCAAATTGTCGGGTTTTTTCCCAGGCCCATGTGCAGCAGGAGCTCCCAAAATGATTTTCATTTCGGCTGCATCACAAGGGGTCCACGCCATGGGCCTAAGAGAAGAGGGGGGGTTCTGGGCTATAAATTGGTGCGCATACAGGTTTGTTTGCGCCACCATCAAATTTACTAGGTTACTAGAGAAATAGAGCTTGAAAAAGTCTATTTCTCTGACACCTGTGGGGTTAATTTGGATTCCCGACATTGCCACAAAGCCAGGAATCTGGGGCTGATAATTTTGGGGGTCTTGGGTCCAGATGGGGTCACCTGTCTGGGGGGCAGGGGGCGGAATGGGATGACTTGTCTGGAAGGCAGCCCGAGGCATCCTCCTTGGACGCGTAGGTGGATAGTCATCATCACTGGATAATGATGATGATAATGATGATGAGGATGAATGGAGGAAAGAAGGATCCCCCCATTAATCCTCACTGGCTGTTTCGGTGTTGGAGGCAATAGGAGCGTATTCCTCCTCCACCGAAAACACTCTGTGGAACATTTTTATACGGGAATTGGTATATGGGGGTATGTAAATGTAATGTAGTAAAACTTGATTTCAAGTAAAGTAATGTGTAATGTGGGCTAGTATAGTGTAATGTAGTGTTTTATACGTGTTTTTAACTGTAAGGGTGCGTGCACACTACAGAATTGCCGCGCATAACCCGCGGTGTATTCCGTCGCTCGTCCCCGCACGCAACGGCGCGCATTTCCGTCCGTGCCATAGACACTATTCTGTGCACGGGCGGATTCCGCGTTCCGTCAAAAGAATTGACATGTCAATTCTTTCGACGGAACGCAGAATCCGCCCGTGCACAAAACAGTGTCTATGGCACGGGCGGAAATGCGCGGGTTATACGCGGCAATTCCGTAGTGTGCACGCAGCCTAAGGGGGGGGACCTACGCCAAAAAAGGCGTTGCTGATAAATGCTGCATTTATGTGCGGTACTTATCAGCAGACAGTGGCGGTAGGATATAGAAAAAAAGGGAGGGTGGGAGGGGGAAAAAAGCCCCTTCGCCAAAAAAGAGGAGTTGCTGATCAGTAGCGCACTTACATGCAATGCTGATCAGCACTCAGTGGCGGAAGGGCGAGAAAAAAAAAAAAAGCTTCCTCTTCACCCCAAAGCCACTGATTAGCCACTAGGAGGCAGTACAACGTACCTGGACGAAGATAGCCGAAGATCGACGGAAAAATCCGTCGTGTGTGTTTGGGTTAGTTTAGCGCCTCCAGGGAGTCCCTAGCTCCCCAAGATAGTTCTTAGTTAGGGTCTAGGTCTATGCTATTGGTTCTAGTGTTTTAGTGTTATACAGGGCGTTGGGTATTTAGTTATCGTTAGGATGTATATGTGTTTTGCTGTATGTGTCTTTGTGTTGTATGTAAGGGAGTGTATGGTTGGCTGCACCCTCCTCCCCCCCGCTTGCTAACTGTAGGGTCCTCCTCAATGCTTCCCCCCCCCCCTCTGGATCACTGATGGCATCACTTAAAATATTAAGTTGGAATGTTAGGGGGTTGAATTTAAAATTTAAAAGGGCCCTGTTCCTTTATTACGTTAAAAAACATTCCCCCCACATTGTTACAGGAAACGCATATAGTTGGCCAAAAACTCCTGGCCTTGAAAAGGGCCTGGATCGCTAATGGTTACCATGCCACCTACTCTACCAGCTCTAGGGGTGTCTCTGTGCTAGTTGCTAAATTTCTGCCAATTGCGGTCACCCAGGTTGAATGTGATCACTTTGGCAGATATGTGATTGTCCATTGCACGTATAACTTACTATCCTTCACCTTCATTTCTGTGTATGTCCCTCCTCCCTTTTCTACTTTGATCCTGGACACACTCTCCACTTAAATCTCTGCTTTTCCTTCAGGTCCGCTGCTTTTTATAGGGGATTTCAATGCTGTTCCCGACCCTATCCTGGACAGGACTAGTGGTGTGGACCCTGCATCCCCCCACGTTCAATCCTGGTGTGCTGCCTTGAACCTGACTGATGTTTGGCGCTGGAAATTCCCTGGGGCTGTTAAGTATTCCTACTTCTCTACAGCTCATAACACTTTTTCTAGGTGTGTAAGAGAAATATAGCTAGGCACTGCCTCTCCGTCTGCGTATAGCGGGTACCGGGTGAGTGCGATCAAGCCCGGGCGGGCTAGGATGTGGTGCTTGTAGTGAGGCACTATAGGGTGGTGCTCTGCCCAAAAACAGTCCAATGCAAACAAACAGAATAACGAGAAGGCGGCCACTCACCATGCAAGTGCTGGGTTTATTGTCTCATCACCATAATAGGTTACAGGCAGTCATGCTTTGTGCGTCCCACTAAGGCTACGATCGTTTCGCGTTTGCACGCTTCCACTGGCCTCGTAGTACGTAATGACGTGGGCATGTCTAGGTTATATGCCCTGCGTGCCTCACAAGTATAAACGTGGCGAGATATTTAAAGTGACAGTAACAACTGAAATGTATATGCATAAAAACCTTATCACCAAACTCATATAAACACACTCAGATCATTACGATCGTTCAATCCAAGGGGGCCCAGGGCGCCGGTTTTTAAAATCCACATTGCTTCCCGTTGCAGCAATAATTTTTGACGGTCGCCGCCTCTCTTCGAGGTGTGGACAATCTCTAGACCTGCAAACCGTAATACACTAGGGTCACTATTATGTTGTTGGATGACATGCTCTATCAATTTGGGCGAACCTACACCTGTTCTCACAGATTTGTAGTGTTCCCTGAACCTCACATATAGATGACTGATGGTTTTCCCCACATAGAAGAAACCGCAAGGACACATCACTGCATACACGACATATTTACTTCTGCATGTAATCATTTGGTTCACGCAGTGTTCATACCCTCCTAAATAGAGGACCCTTGTGCTCATGTTGAACTGGCAAAACCTGCAATGTCTACACTTAAAATTTCCTTTGGGTGCACTGTCCTGTAGCCAATTAGTCCTTCTCTCCGGGAGCATGCTGCTAGTCTGATTATCCCCTAGAGTCCTGCCCCTTCGGTAAGCTATAACTGGTTTCTGACATGTGATGCCTGCAAGATCGGAGTCTGTCTGTAGTATGTGCCAATGTCGCATGATCGCGGCTCTAATGCGATTATCCATGCTGGTGTGTTTGAAGGAGAAACAGAATCTATCCTATTTGTGGCAGTAGTTTTTCTGTAGCCCTCAGTGAGTAAGTAACCCTCCTTCACTTTGACTAATGTGTCCAAAAATTCCAGCTGATCCCCACCATAATTAGAGGTAAGTACCATATTGTAAGTGTTAATGTTATTAAGATACTGTATAAACTCTGAATAGGTCTCTGGGGTCCCCATCCACACAATAAAAAGGTCATCCACATATCTGTGGAGCGTTTTTATATATTTTATGTATGGATTTTTGGGTGTGAACACGTACTGTTTTTCAAAGACAGTCAGGAATATATTAGCATATGTGCACGAAACAGGGGTGCCCTTCGCGGTGCCGGTTATCTGGCACCGCGTTACTGAACATAAAAGTGTTGTTAGTTAAGATTAGCTCCAAGGCCTTGCAAACAAATTTAACGTACCTCTCAGATTTCCCGGCATCTATGAGGGCACCCCTGATGGCATAGATGCCTGCATCGTGCGGTATCCGCGTGTATAAACTTTCCACATCTGCGGATGCAAGAACATCTCCTTCCTGCCAAACTATATTTTTGATCATTTCAAGAAACTCGCTCCTATCCTTTATATAGGAAGGGGACGCTACAAGTAGGGGGTCTCAGAATCCAGTCCAAGTATCTTGACAAAGGTTCTAGCACTGAGCCGATCCCCGCCACGATGGGACGGCCGGGGGGTCGGGTCAGTGTTTTATGGACCTTTGGCAGAAAGTACCACGTCGGTTTTTTCAAGAAATTCAACAAAAAGTTTTTTGGCTGTGCTGACAATACTTTGTTTTCAACGTTTTTTTCTTAGGAGGGATCTGAGTTTGTTCTGGATTTTAACTGTGGGATCAGAAGTAAGTTTTTTGTATACCTTTTCGTCTTACCTCTCTGCCTCTCTGCCTCTGCAATGTAATATTCACGTGTCATTACAACGGTATTCCCACCTTTATCCGCCCTTTTAATTACCAGGTCCTTTTGGGACCTCAGCCATTTTAGGGCTCTTGTTTCTCTGGTGGTTAGATTCTGAGGATCACGTGGATACACACTAGGGACTTAACTTCTTGGAGGACTGCTTTTTGGAACATATCTAGTGGGGTACCGGTTTGTAAAGGAGGGGTGAAGGAGGACTTGACCCCCCCCTTTAAATTCTGTTATGGGGGTGCTGTCTGTCCCCTCCGTTCCCGTATTCATGGGGCTATCTAGTAGTGCTTCTAAGACTACACAATCCGATGGGCTGGCATCTATAAAGGCTGAAAAACCCAGATTACCTATTGTACACGGTATCTCGCCTTCTTTTCTATCTGGTACTAGTGTAGTATTTTTGTTAGAAAACCATTTTTTGAGATTAAGCCTCCTAACAGATTTATACAAGTCCACTTCAAAGTCCATTTGGTTAAAGTCCTCTGTAACACAGAAATTAAGTCCCTTGTTAAGAAGGTTAATGCAGTCATTGCTCAGGTAGACATCAGACAGGTTAATGACATGGTTATCAGACATGTCTCCATCATTGTCTCCACGACACATGTTTCCTTTTCTGACCCCTCCATTGACCTCTTCCTCTTCTTCCTCCGTCCCCTTCTGGGGTGTTTCGCTGTATTGATTCGCAGTTGTCGCTGTATTGATTTGTCCTCTTGTCGCCGCTTGTCCTCTTTCCTCTGATGTACTTGAATCCGAGTCTGTTGTCCAAAAGTCAGATACTCTCTTGTTCTTCCTTTGTCTGAATTTCTTTTGTTTTTTTCGGTGCCCAGTTGAAAACTTTCCCTTTGTCATAATCCATCCGATCTCTCAGGTATTTATCTCTTTTAGTCTCCTTTATGTCTGTTTGCATTGTCACCAGCTTCTTCTCCAGTTTATTGAGGAATGTATTGGCATGTTCGGATTGCACTCTTACTCTTAATTCATGTTTGGCTCTACATAGTTC
The DNA here is from genome assembly GCF_027789765.1 of Dendropsophus ebraccatus. Taxonomy (NCBI): domain Eukaryota; kingdom Metazoa; phylum Chordata; class Amphibia; order Anura; family Hylidae; genus Dendropsophus; species Dendropsophus ebraccatus. The sequence continues at coordinate 43,076,282 of NC_091463.1, forward strand.
TCCTGTTACTTTCTCATACTCCTCATTGTTTCTTTCTAAGACCAGTCGCATGAGGGTTAATGCATGATCGTGATGCGCTTAGATCCCTCCTAAGAAAAAACGTTGAAAACAAAGTATTGTCAGAAGGCACAGCCCAAAAACTTTTTGTTGAATTTCCTCAAAAACCGACGTGGTACTTTCTGCCAAAGGTCCATAAAACACTGACCCGACCCCCCGGCCGTCCCATCGTGGCGGGGATCGGCTAAGTGCTAGATCCTTTGTCAAGATACTTGGACTGGATTCTGAGACCCCTACTTGTAGCGTCCCCTATATAAAGGATACGAGCGAGTTTCTTGAAATCATTAAAAATATAGTTTGGCAGGAAGGAGATGCTCTCGCATCCGCAGATGTGGAAAGTTTATACACGCGGATACCGCACGATGCAGGCATCTATGCCATCAGGGGTGCCCTCATAGATGCCGGGAAATCTGAGAGGTACGTTCAATTTGTTTGCGAGGCCTTGGAGCTAATCTTAACTAACAACGCTTTTATGTTCAGTAACGAATGGTACCTCCAGATAACCGGCACCGCGATGGGCACCCCTGTATCGTGCACATATGCTAATATATTCCTGACTGCCTTTGAAAAACAGTACGTGTTCACACCCAAAAATCCATACATAAAATATATAAAAACGCTCCACAGATATGTGGATGACGTTTTTATTGTGTGGATGGGGACCCCAGAGATCTATTCAGAGTTTATACAGTATCTTAATAACATTAACACTTACAATATGGTACTTACCTCTAATTATGGTGGGGGATCAGCTGGAATTTTTGGACACATTAGTCAAAGTGAAGGAGGGTTACTTACTCACTGAGGGCTACAGAAAAACTACTGCCACAAATGCCCTACTCCACTATAAGAGCTACCACCCGGAGCATATGAAGAGAGCTATCCCCATAGGTCAGTTCACCAGGTTAAAGCGTATCAACACCAGTCAAGAGTCATACCTACGTCAGGCAGACGAACTAAAGGTCAGATTGGGTAATAGGGAATACCCCAAGGACATCATAGAAGAAGCAAAGAGGCAGAATAAGAGAAGAGGAGGATAGATTCTGTTTCTCCTTCAAACACACCAGCATGGATAATCGCATTAGAGCCGCGATCATGCGACATTGGCACATACTACAGACAGACTCCGATCTTGCAGGCATCACATGTCAGAAACCAGTTATAGCTTACCGAAGGGGCAGGACTCTAGGGGATTATCTGACTAGCAGCATGCTCCCGGAGAGAAGGACTAATTGGCTACAGGACAGTGCACCCAAAGGAAATTTTAAGTGTAGACATTGCAGGTTTTGCCAGTTCAACATGAGCACAAGGGTCCTCTATTTAGGAGGGTATGAACACTGCGTGAACCAAATGTTTACATGCAGAAGTAAATATGTCGTGTATGCAGTGATGTGTCCTTGCGGTTTCTTCTATGTGGGGAAAACCATCAGGCATCTATATGTGAGGTTCAGGGAACACTACAAATCTGTGAGAACAGGTGTAGGTTCGTCCAAATTGATAGAGCATGTCATCCAACAACATAATAGTGACCCTAGTGTATTACGGTTTGCAGGTCTAGAGATTGTCCACACCCCGAAGAGAGGCGGCGACCGTCAAAAATTATTGCTGCAACGGGAAGCAATGTGGATTTTAAAAAACGGCGCCCTGGGCCCCCTTGGATTGAACGATCGTAATGATCTGAGTGTGTTTATATGAGTTTGGTGATAAGGTTTTTATGCATATACATTTCAGTTGTTACTGTCACTTTAAATATCTCGCCATGTTTATACTTGTGAGGCACGCAGGGCATATAACCTAGACGAGACGTGCCCACGTCATTACTTACTACAAGGCCAGTGGAAGCGTGCAAACGCGAAACGATCGTAGCCTTAGTGGGACGCACAAAGCATGACTGCCTGTAACCTATTATGGTGATGAGACAATAAACCCAGCACTTGCATGGTGAGTGGCCGCCTTCTCGTTATTCTGTTTGTTTACACTTTTTCTAGGATTGACCTTGCCTTTGCCTCACCTGATCTGTTGCCCCTGGTAGGGGACATTCAGTATACTAATAGGGGGATCTCAGACCACTCCGCACTTGTAATTTTCCTGAGGTTAGCTCCACCAACTCCCTCTAGACTGTGGCGTATGCACCCTGGTTGGCTGTCCTCCGAGGTGGTTCAGGGAGCCTTATCTGAGGCAAACAAGGTATATTGGGAGCATAACGCCTCACACCCAGACCCCCTAATTAAATGGGATGCATACAAGGCGACTATTCGGGGGGCGTTCGTCACCGGGGTGGCGGGGCAGAGGGCCATTCACTCACAGCAGGAATCTCACCTCTCATCCCGAATTAGTACGTTGGAGGCTGAATATTCGGTAAGCCGCTCTGAGGATAAAAGGAGGGAGTTAGCCAGGGCACAGAGGGACTTGCTACTCTTGCAAAAGGAACGCACTCTGAAGAAACTCTTTGGCAAAGAAGCCTCACTCATTGAGTTTGGCGATAAAAACGGCAAGCTTCTGGCGTACCTGGCAAGGGCGGACCATCCTCCTGTTTCTATCCCTGGTGCCTACAACACCTCTGGGACTCTGGTGTCGGATCCGCAGGCTATTAACACTGTTTTTCGGGACTTCTATGCGGATCTATATTCCCCCCACTGTCCTGTACACCCTGCCGAATATACAGCTTTTTTTTTACGCCGTCCCTCTCACACCCCTTGGGGCTTCTCAGTCGGAAACCCTGGACTCCCCTATCACTACTGAGGAAATCCTGGAAGCCATTAAAACTATGCCGGTTGGGAAAACCCCTGGAATAGATGGGCTGACCATAGAATGGTATAAGAACAATGCAGACTCGCTGGCCCCACTTCTCCTCAGCATGTATAATGACTCCTTGCAGTCTCGGGTTGTACCGGATTCCCTCAGAGAAGCCTTAATTATCCTATTACTGAAGCCCAACAAAGACCCGCTCCTTCCATCCTTATATAGACCCATCTCACTCCTGAATATAGACGTGAAAATCCGGGCCAAAGTCCTTGCCACTAGACTTAATGGGGTGATTCAATCAATTGTCCACCTGGACCAGACGGGTTTCATGCCGGGGAGGACCACAGATATTAATTTGTCTCGGCCGTACCTGAATATTGCGGCCATTAAAAATGATCCTGTTCCCGGCTGTGTGCTCAGGCTGGACATACAAAAAGCCTTCGACTCGGTTGAATGGCAGTATCTCTGGTCCCTCCTTGGTAGACTCCGCTTTGGGCCGGTCTTTCGGGCCTGGGTCTTCTTCACACTGCTCCTACTGCTAAAATCCGTACTAATGTGGACATATTTAAATTTTTGGGGGCATCAGTGGAGACTCTTGATTGAGTACTTCATTGGAATTTTTTTCGCTGTTCTCCTTGAGTTCAGTGATTACTGTGTTTTGTTGGTTGATTTTTCATTGCCCCAACTAGCCAGAATCCTACCCCACACTGACGAGGGGCAAAAACCCCGAAACGGCTGTCTGTGGGTGGAAGCCTGCCTTTGCAAGCCCTTGTCATGATCGCAATACTCGCACCTTGAGTTAGACATTGACAAAAGGGGCCACCCTGTTGTTTCCCTGTCTATGTTCCAATACTCGCAACCGAGTGGGACTTAAGGGGTTATTTATCAGGGTGGTGTGGTGCTCTCCCCATCATGGAGGCACCCCGTTGGCAACAGGCTAGAGATATCTGGCTATCCCGTGTTTTGAGACTCGTAACTGAGGCTCCACGGACTCTTGTTTTGCATATTTAAATTTTTGGGGGCATCAGTGGAGACTCTTGATTGAGTACTTCATTGGAATTTTTTTCGCTGTTCTCCTTGAGTTCAGTGATTACTGTGTTTTGTTGGTTAATGTGGACATATCAGCCTCCTTTCCGCTTGGTAGGGGAATGAGGCAGGGGTGTCCGCTTTCACCCCTCCTCTTTGCCCTCGCCATTGAACCGCTGGCGGCGGCCGTGCGTGCCTCCTCCTCAGTGGTGGGTATCTCCAGAGGGTCCCTGGTGGAGAAAGTTTCTTTATACGCTGATGACACCCTGGTCTACCTGGCTGATGCTGGCCCCTCCCTCCAGTCCCTTATGGAGCTTATAGACCGTTTTGGGGCTCTATCAGGATTGGTGGTCAATTGGTCTAAATCTGTTTTGATGCCCCTGGACTCCTCCCTCCCCCTGCCATGTAACCTGCCCGGGCAAGTGTCAGCGGCACGGCAATTTAGATACTTGGGTGCTCAGGTCACAGCCTCCTCGAATAGGTCTTATCTCTCTTCAGGCGCCCAAGCTTCGGGGAGGCCTGGCAGCCCCAAACAAGTACCAATATTTTTTGGCCTCCCAGTTAGTGTATGCGCACTGGTGGCTTGACCTGGACCTGGGTAACACTGCGGTTGCTCTGGCGGGAGCCTTGCTGGGGTCTTACGAAGGCCTTGTCAATGCCCTGTACAGATTTACACCTTTCTCTCGTTGGCTAACTCCCATCCGTACAGTTCTCAGAGTTTGGTCGGTGGTGCACAGGCTTCTCCCTTCCCCTCTACCCTCCCCTAGAACTCCCCTGTGGCTTAACCCGTGTCTTCCCCATCTGTTGAATTTACCAGGTGCGGTGCTGTGGGGTAAGCATGGTGTCAGTTACCTAGCTCATCTTTTTTCCCCTGATTTTGAGTTTTATTCCTTTGATATGTTATGGGACAAATATGACATCCCCCGTACAGCCCAATTTGGGAACCTAAATGTCCCGCTAAAATTTTCCCCTGCTGAGGAGCTCCTGGGCACCACTGACCTCTCTAAGCCCCTGACCGAGGGTTATTTATTGTTAAACCCGCAGGAAGGTTCTCCTTTCCAAAAGGCATTCCTCCAGTGGACATCCTATCTCTCTATCGGAGGAAAGATGGAAGGAGGTGATTCACACGTATTACCCGTAGTGCCAGAGACCGCCTTATCCAATTTAGGTATCTGCAAAGAACCTATTACACCCCAGAACGGCTCAAGAAAATGGGTGTGTTGCCTTCGGACTCTTGCTTTAGGTGCCAGGAAGCGGTGGGAACATTTATGCACGCCGTCTGGGATTGCCCTAGGATTCAGCCCTTTTGGCGTTCAGTTCTCCGCTTCCTATCTGACAAGTTTGACTTCCCATCAGTTTATACCCCGGCAGTGTGCCTGTTAGGCCTAATCAATGACATTACACAGAATAAGTATTATAGGATGTTTACATGACTCCTGTGTTGATTTGATGTTCCCGGTACAATGTCACTTGTTTACCTTCCCAGCTTGTGGATGTATATGGTTTTTGTTCTTTCTATGCAAAAGTTGAAAAATAAATTCTTTAAAAAAAAAAAGTCTAAGGTTGTAGAGTTTCATATAGAAATAAATGTATAGTAAGATTATAGTTGTGTATGAGACAAGATGGCTCACTAAAGTAGGCAGTAAACGAATCTACAACAAAATTATATTTCACACAGAAGCACATTGAGGATTTTCCTTCAGTTTCATAAAAAATCTGTAAGGAAAAATAAAATCTAATTCTAATGAATTAATGAAATCTAATTAGGGGAGCCTTCACACGTACTGGATTCGCAGTGGATTTCACGCTGCGAGTTTGCAGCGAAATCCGCTGCAAATCCATGTGGTGTGAATTTCAATGGGGTTACATACCCGCAGCGGAATTTTCATTCCACTGTGAGTAGTAGCCCGGCCCCTTTTCTGTAGCAAGGGCAGGACGTGTACTCAGCCTGCGTTGTCTAGGATACATATACAGGAGAACTACTAGTCACAGTATGTTGCTGTGTATATACACATGCAGGGGCTAGAAATGGCCTTATAGCAAACTTTTGATTGGGCGCCCCCATCGACCGACCTGTATGCCATCAACACACCCAGCTCTACACACGCTCTGTACACCATACCATATACCATATAAATTACACTGCAGTTTAGGGATGAGCGAACTTTTGAAAAGTTTGGTTCGGTTCGATTCGGCAAACTTTTGTGAAGTTTGGATTCGTACGAACCGAACCTAAAACAAACCTTGCTAATAGTGATGAGCGAATAGTGAAATATTCGAATATTCGTACGCACATCTCCTGATATTCGAATATTCGATCCCATTAAAGTCTATGGGAAGAATTATTTGATTATTGAAAAACATCTATTCAACCACTTGATGCTAACACCACTGGAATGCAACTTGGACAGCAGGGGAAGCATCTGACACCCCAAAATCGCCGGTAATAAAGTCACAAGTTGATGTTATACAGGTGAATTACCTGGTTATTAGAGATGAGTGAATAGTGAAATATTCGATTCGATTAGATTCAAATAGCTCCCGATATTCGACTATTCGAACGAATATCGAATCCCATTATAGTCTATGGGAGAAAAATCCTTGGGACCTAAAAAAACAATATTCGACGAATTGGAGGTCACCAATCCTGCTTCTAAGGCCAGCAGGATATTGTCATGCATGTCATGCACTCTCGGGACAGGGATATAATATTACCGCTTTATAAAGCTTTGGTGCGGCCTCATCTGGAGTGTGCTGTGCAGTTTTGGAATCCGATTCATAAAAAGGATGTTCTAGAGCTGAAGAGGGTACAAAGACGGGCAACTAAACTAAAAAGGGGAATGGAGCATCTTAGTTATGAGGAGAGATTAAAAGAATTAAATATGTTTAGTCTGGAGAAGAGACGTTTAAGGGGAGATATGATTAATTTATTTAAATATATAAATGGCCCCTACAAGAAATATGGGGAAAAGATGTTCCAGGTAAAACCCCCTCAAAGGACAAGAGGGCACTGCCTCCGACTGGAGAAAAAAAGGTTCAACCTTCGGAGGCGACAAGCCTTCTTTGCCATGAGAACTGTGAATCTGTGGAACAGTCTACCACAGGATCTGGTCACAACAAAAACAGTAGAGGGCTTCAAAACAGGCCTAGACATGTTCTTAAACCAAAATAATATAAATGCATATGTATAGAACCTATCACCCCTCCCCCTTCACTGTATCCATCCCCTCCTTGGTTGAACTTGATGGACATGTGTCTTTTTTCAACCGTATTAACTATGTAACTATGTAAGTACACAATGAAACCTCAGGAAATGATGCCAACACCTCTGGATGCATATGGGATAGGAGTGGAAGCATGCATGGATGCCTCTGAGGCTGCCTAATCGCACCATTACGCCAAATTCTGGGCAACAGCATGGTAGTGATCACACAGTGAACCATTAAAACAGAGGTAGCATATATGCCATCCCAAAATTGGTGACAGCAAGCAAGGTTACTGGGTGTTTGCATTCAGTGACAGTAAACAAGAGTACTGGGTGTTTCCATTCATTGCAGCAAACAAGGACACTGGGTGTTTCCATTCAATGACAGCAAACAAGGTCGCTGGGTGTTTCCACTCAGTAACAGCAAACAAGGTCGCTGGGTGTTTCCACTCAGTGACAGCAAACAATGTTACTGGGTGTTTGCATTCAGTGACAGCAAACAAGGCTACTGGGTGTTTCCATTCATTGACAGAAAACAAGAATACTGGGTGTTTCCATTCCTTGACAGCAAACAAGGTTACTGGGTGTTTCCATTCAGTGACAGCAAACAAGGCTACTGGGTGTTTTCAATCAGTGACAGCAAACAAGGTCGCTGGGTGTTTCCATTTATTGACAGCAAACAAGAGTACTGGCTGTTTCCATTCATTGACAGCAAACAAGGTTACTGGGTGTTTCCATTCAGTGACAGCAAACAAGGTCGCTGGGTGTTTTCATTCAGTGACAGCAAACAAGGTCACTGGGTGGTTCCACTCAGTGACAGCAAACAAGGTTACTGGGTGTTTCCCTTCATTGACAGCAAACAAGAGTACTGGGTGTTTCCATTCAAATATGTAGTAGCAAATCTACAAAGGGTAGTTCAAGCACTCTGCTCACCAAGTGCTTTGTGCTGCTGATACGTGGTAGACTGCTCGATCTAAAAAACAGAGTAGTATGTGTGTTCATCATGTGCTACGTGCTGTACGTGCTATGTACGTCATACATAAATACACCAGGTGGAACAAGCAGGCCGCTGTGCTACTATAAGGCACTCTGTTTACCAAGTGCTACGTGCTACATAATACAGCCGACCAGCTGTACCTATAAAGTATTCATACACCCTTTAATAACCAGGTAATTCACCAGTATAACATCGACTTGAGACTTTATTACCGGCGATTTTGGGGTGTCAGATGCTTCCCCTGCTGTCCCAGTTGCATTCCAGTGGTGTTGGCATCATTTCCTGAGGTGTCATTGTGGCCTTCCAAGACCTCCAAGTGGTCGAATAGATGTTTTTCAATAATCGAATACTTGTTCCCATAGACTTTAATGGGACTTTAACTTGAATATTCGATCAAATATTCGAATATCAGGAGATGTGCGTACGAATATCGAATATTCCCGATTCGTTACGAACTTTCTCAAAGTTTTTGCGAAGTTCGTAACGAATCTGGTTTGTTACGGTTCGGTTCGCTCATCCCTACTGCAGTTATATTAAGTGACTCACAGGGGACGTCTTCTCTCATCAGATTCTGGTAGTAAAGGACCGTGGAAATCCCGGCTTGTGACGGGCGCTGGTGCAGAGTAAACCACAGATTTAGAATCTGTGGTTTACTCTGCACCAGCGCCCGTCACAAGCCGGGATTTCCACGGTCCTTTACTACCTCATCCTTCGTACGACTCTTTTGACGTACCCCGGTAGGAGCTGCGGTGCTTCTCTACTGCCTATGTTCTACATAGAGTTGTGCCTATCACTTAGCACAACTCTAATAGGTGAGTGTCACTCATCCCCTCCCCCCTGCATACCATTTGCCACCTCTTATTGCACCAGGAGGCGCCCCTCGCTTTCTCTTTTTTATTTCTCCTCATCAGATTCTGTGGATTCATGACTCAAAGCAGTTCTCATAATGGGGCAGATGGAGAAGACAATAAAAGGGAAACAACCTTTTCATTTTCTTCTTCATCTGCCCTGGGCCATTATGAGAACTGCTTTGAGCCATGAATCCACAGAATCTGCCAGACAGACATACATTACGCTCCTCACTCTGGCACCATCCTCATCTCTCTACAAATTGCACATCTGTATTGGCCCCTTTACTACCTTTTTAGTGGGTAGGCTGACTCTATGTAACCCCCCCCCCCCTTGTAGCCACCTTATAGATAGCTTCTTGTTTAGTCCTCCATATGAACAGTCCCATGTGCATCTCCTAGAGAGCCTCCCTCTGTGTAGTCCCCCTATAGTAGATGAAATCCTCTGTGCATCCCCTATAGTATATGGCCCCCCTCTCTGTAGCCCCTCCTTATAAATGGCCCCTCTGTGTAGTCCACTATAGTAGTGGTAGGCCCACTGTGCATCCTCTATTGTATATGCAACCCCTGTGTAGTCCCCCTTATAGATGGCCCCTTTGTTGCTCCCCTTACAGATGGTTCCCCTCTGTGTATCCCCTATAGTATACGCCTCCCTGTGTAGTCCCACTTATAAATGCCCGCCTCTGTGTTGTGCCCCTTATATTTGGCCCCCTGTGTGTAGTCTCTTATATACAGCTTCCCCCTCTGTGTTGTCTCCCTTACAGATGGCCCCCATCTGTGTATTCCCCCTTACAGATGCCCCCCATGTTGTCCTCCTCTTCCCCCTTATAGATGCCCCCCCCAGGTTTCTCCCCTTATAAATTACCCCCCTGTGTTGGCCATCCCCCTTATAGATGGTCCTCCGTGTTGTCCAACTTATAAATGACCCTCCCCCTGTGTTGTCCATCCCCTTTATAGATGGCCCCACATTGTTGACAATTCCCCTTATAGATGGTCCCCCTGTTGTTTCCCTTATGTTTTCCTACTATAGATACCCCATTATGTTGTCCCCATATAGTTACATAGTTACATAGTTAATACGGTTGAAAAAAGACACATGTCCATCAAGTTCAACCAAGGAGGGGATGGATACAGGGAAGGGGGAGGGGTGATAGGTTCTATACATATGCATTTATATTATTTTGCTCTAAGAACTTGTCTAGCCCTGTTTTGAAGCCCTCTACTGTTTTTGCTGTGACCAGATCCTGTGGTAGACTGTTCCACAGATTCACAGTTCTCATGGTAAAGAAGGCTTGTCGCCTCCGGAGATTGAACCTTTTTTTCTCCAGGCGGAGGCAGTGCCCTCTTGTCCTTTGAGGGGGTTTTACCTGGAACATCTTTTCCCCATATCTCTTGTAGGGGCCATTTATATATTTAAATAAGTTAATCATATATCCCCTTAAACGTCTCTTCTCCAGACTAAACAAATGTAATTCTTTTAATCTCTCCTCATAACTAAGATGCTCCATTCCCCTTATTAGTTTAGTTGCCCGTCTTTGTACCCTCTCCAGCTCTAGAACATCCTTTTTATGAATCGGGTTCCAAAACTGGACGGCATACTCCAGATGAGGCCGCACCAAAGCTTTATAAAGCGGTAATATTATATCCCTGTCCCGAGAGTCCATGCCTGTTTTAATGCATGACAATATCCTGCTGGCCTTAGAAGCAGCTGACTGACATTGTGTGCTGTTCTGTAGTCTATTATCTACAAGTACACCCAGATCCTTCTCTATCAGTGACTCTCCCAGAGTAACTCCCCCCAGGACATATGATGCATGCGGGTTATTAGTACCCAGGTGCATAACTTTACATTTATCCACATTGAACCTCATTTGCCAAGTGGACGCCCAAACACTCAGCGTGTCTAAGTCATCCTGTAACATCTGCACATCCTCCATAGACTGTACTGTACTACAAAGCTTGGTGTCATCTGCAAAGATAGAAACATTGCTGTTAATTCCATTCTCAATATCATTAATAAACAAGTTAAACAGAAGAGGGCCCAGTACTGACCCTTGGGGTACACCACTTATTACCGGGGACCATTGGGAGTAGGAATCATTGACCACCACTCTCTGGGTACGATTATTAAGCCAGTTTTCAATCCAGTTACACATTAAATTTTCCAAACCGATAGACTTTAACTTACCCATCAGACGTCCATGAGGAACTGTGTCAAACGCTTTTGCAAAATCCAGGTACACTATATCCACAGCCGCGCCGCCATCCAGGCTTCTACTTACCTCTTCATAGAAACATATTAGGTTGGTTTGACAGCTTCTGTCCTTAGTAAAACCATGCTGGTTATCACTTATAATACTATTAGCCACTACATATTCCTGGATGCAGTCCCTTATAAGCCCCTCAAATAGTTTCCCCACAATGGACGTTAAGCTTACGGGTCTATAGTTACCTGGGGAAGTTCGAGAGCCCTTTTTGAAGATCGGCATTACATTTGCCTTACGCCAGTCCCTCGGCACAACACCAGTAAGCAAAGAATCACAGAATATTTCATACAAGGGTAGTGAAATTACAGAACTGAGTTCCCTAAGAACTCTGGGGTGCAATCCATCAGGCCCTGGAGCTTTGGTTACATTGAGTTTGTTTAATTTATCTTGGACCATATCTATAGTAAACCAGTTCAGTACATTACATGTGTTAGCAGCACTGGCCCCACCCACCTCAGTACTGGCCCCACCCACCACAGCTCCATCCTCTTTTGTATATACAGAACTGAAGAACCCATTAAGTAACTCAGCTTTCTCCTGATCCCCAGTTATTAATTCCCCGTCGCCATTATTTAGGGGTCCTACATGCTCTGACCTTGGTTTTTTTGCATTAATATATTTGAAGAATTTTTTGGGGTTTCTTTTGCTTTCTATAGCTACCTGCCTTTCATTGTGAATTTTTGCTGCTTTTATTACATTTTTACAGGTTTTGTTGACTTCTTTGTAATGTTTAAATGCTACAGCTGACCCCTCTGATTTATATTTTTTGAATGCCCCTTTTTTCTCATTTATAGCCCTTCTAACCTCGGTTGTAAGCCATGTGGGATTGGATTTTAACCGTTTATATTTGTTACCCATAGGAATATATTTGGCAGTACAGTTATTTAATGTGGATTTGAAGATTTCCCATTTATTAGCTGTATCCGTATGTGACAGCAGCCGCTCCCAGTCTATGCCCTGAAGCTCTGCCCTTAACCCAGGAAAATTGGCCCTTTTAAAATTAAGAGTTTTTGCCCTCCCAACATGTTTTTCTTTTCTACACTTTAAGCTAAAAGTCACTATATTGTGGTCACTATTTCCCAGGTGTTCATGGACAGTGACATCCCCAACCAGCTCAGCGTTGTTAGAAATAACCAGATCCAACAAGGCATCACTTCTAGTTGGCTCCTCCACAAACTGGCCCAGAAAATTATCCTGCAGGAAGTTAAGAAATTCCCTCCCCTTTGTGGTTTTAGCTGAACCGTGACCCCAATCTATATCTGGGTAGTTGAGGTCCCCCATTATCACTACTGTTCCCTCCCGGGCAGCCCGCTCTATTTGTCTATTCAACTGGCCATCTACCTCCTCAGTAATGTTGGGGGGTCTATAGATTACACCAAGAATAATTTTTTCACTCTTTACCTCCTTCTGTAGTTCTACCCATAATGCTTCCACATCATCACAGTCATCTCCCACTATTGCATCTTTTACACTCACTTTAATATCATTTCTGACATACAGACATACTCCTCCTCCCCTTCTGCCCACCCGGTCCCTTCTGAACAACGTAAATCCCTGAATATTGACAGCCCAGTCATGTGAGGAGTCCAGCCATGTCTCAGTCACACCAACCACATCAATGGACTCCTCCAGAACCAAGGCCTCTAGCTCCCCCATCTTGCTGGCTAGGCTTCTGGCATTAGTAACCATACACTTTATATTACCATCGAGTTTAACCGCTTCTTTATAAGAAATGGGATTTATTACTGTGCTGTGGCTACAATCATCCCCACTGTTCATCCGCAACATATGGATTTCCCTATCCACTATATAGATGCCCTCCTGTGTTATCCCCCTATAGATGGGCCCCTGATGTTGTCCCCCATAGATGGCCCCCTGTATAATCTCCCTATAGATGGCCCCCTGTATAATCCCCCTATAGATGCCCCCTGTATTATCTCCCTATAGATGACCCTGTATAATCCCCTATAGATGCCCCCTGTATTATGCCCCTATAAATGGCCCCTGTATTATCCCCCTATAGATGGCCCCCTGTATTATCCCTCTATAGATGGCCCCTGTATTATACCCCTATAGATGACCCCTTTTGCAAATTAGATAAAAAAAATCACAACTCACCTAACAACATGCTCCCACATCGGCTGTCTTCTCCTCTTCTCCCCCGGCTGCTCCCTAGGGGTGTCCCAAGATTCCCGGGCAGCACAGTGTCCTCCAGGGCTGGTACTTCCGGTACAGGTAGCGTCTCTAACACGTGCTCCTTGTGCCGGAAGTACAGTCCGGGGGCGAATACTGAGCTCACTGATACCTGTGCTGCCCCCTCCCGTATCCCGTCCTATCCTTAGGCAGCACACATGTACCAGTGAGCTCATTGTCTGTACCTCTGGCACAAGGAGCGCGTGTTAGACGCTCCCTTTGCCGGAAGTACCCGCCTCGGCGGACACTGAGCCTGTGCTACCTGAGATCCCTAGGACACCCTTAGGGGACACCCCTACCCCCGGAGCCCAAACAGCTGCAGCACCCGGGAGGCCCGCTCGGCCGTCGAGTACTGCAGGCTATGTTAGCTCCAGGGGCCCGGGCCACGGGCCCCCTGAAGGGGTGGGGCCCCATAGCAGCTGCTACGCCTGCTATGCCAGTAGTTCCACCTCTGAACACATGCAGTGTGTCAGACTAACACAGACACAACCAGACAGTGGGCCCTATCTGAACCACCCACTGTCCCTGCCTAATTGCCTCAGCCGACCCTAGGCGGTCGCGGACAACCACGGAGACGTTCCCTGCGCTATATACGTGATACACAAAACAATACGGACAGACGAACACAATAAGGAATAGTAAACCAGGCCGGGTCAAATCACACGGGCAACGTAGTACAAAATCAGTAATCCAAAAGAGTAGTCACAAGTCAGGCAGGAGGTCAGAAAAACGAGTCGAGCAGTAGAAGGGATAGGACGGGGAGCGCAGGAATATACAAGGGAGAGCTGGGACCAGGAATACACCTAATTAGCCAGCGCTGGGCTTAGCTTTTATGCTGACCAAGAGCCCGGTCTGGATCCTCATTGGACCGGCGCTCTGATCTTCCAGGTACAGACAGGCAGAGAAACCTGTCAATCACAGCAACAACACAGGTGTAAAATCAAGACCAGGAGCTTCTCAGCTTAACTCCTGCATAGCCAGAAGCTGAGAAGCAATCGGGTGTGGCACACAAAGGAAAAACACCAGGTCCAGTTCACACAGGCTACTGCAGATTCCTGACAGTACCCCTCCTCTTATGAGGGGCCTCAGGACCCTTATTGAACGGACCTGGCTTAGACGGATTACGTGCATGAAATTGTCGAACCAGACGTGGGGCATGCATGTCTTTCCCAGAAACCCACGTCCGTTCTTCTGGGCCAAAACCCTTCCAGTGGACCAAGTACTGCAAAGACCCTTGTACCCAGCGAGAATTTAGAATTTTTTCTACCTCATACTCCAACTCCCCCTGGATGACCAGGGGAGCAGGAGGAGAAGACGGCGCAACCGGAGGAACATACTTTTTCAGAAGTGCTTTATGGAACACATTATGTATGCGAAATGATGCAGGCAGTTTTAATCTAAAGGTAACAGGGTTAAACACTTCCACAATAGTGTATGGTCCAACATATTTAGGTGCCAGTTTACCGGATTGTACCTTTAACCTCAGATTTCTCGTAGAAAACCAGACCTTTTCCCCTACTATGTATTGATGGCCAGGTATGCGTCTTTTATTAGCATGTTTTTTGTATTGCTCTTGGGCTTTAACCAAGCTCTGATGAGCTTGGGCCCAAACTGTGCACAGTTTAGAGAATATGGCTTCAGCGGAAGGGTTAACTGATTCAGCAGCATGAGTAGAGGAATACCTAGGATTAAAACCAAAAATTACAAAAGAATGGCGACATACCAAGTGAGCGCTGTTCATGATTATTTAAGGCAAATTCAGCTAGAGATATAAAGTCTCTCCATTTGTCCTGGGCATCAGTCACGAAACACCTCAGAAATTGCTCTAGGGACTGGTTAATTCTCTCGGTCTGACCATTCGTCTGCGGATGGAAGGCAGACGAGAAAGATAACGAGATACCCAACTTTTCACAGAATTCTCTCCGAAACTTTGCCACAAACTGAACACCCCTATCGGAAACAACATTCTCAGGGATGCCATGCAAACTTAGAATATGATTAATAAATAGCGTAGCTAAAGTACGAGCATTTGGTAGCTTAGACAGAGGAATAAGATGGCACATCTTGGAAAATCTATCCACAACTACCCAAATGACAGTTTTTCCCCTGGACAGGGGCAGCTCAGTAATGAAATCCATCGATATATGTGTCCATGGTCTCGTAGGCACCGGTAGCGGATGTAATAATCCTTCAGGTGGCCTTCGAGGGACCTTGGACCTAGCACAAGTCTCACATGCCTCAACAAAAGCTTTCACATCTCGGGCCCAGGAAGGCCACCAGTAGTGGCGCGAGAGCAAGAACCTGGTTCCTGCCACCCCTGGGTGTCCAGCCAACACAGAGCTATGAATCTCCTCCAAGACCCGGAGACGAAGATCCGGAGGTACAAACAAGCAGGAGTCCGGAGTATTTCGGGGTGCCAAGGACTGAGACTCAGCGATCTGGGTCACCAGGTCCTGTTGTAGGACAGACACCACCACACCGGGTTTTAAAATCGTATCGGGCTGGTTCATGGGAGAATTTTTTATGTCAAAACTACGAGACAGGGCGTCAGCCTTGACATTTTTGGAACCAGGCCGGTACGTGAACTCAAAGTTAAACCTTGAGAAAAACAGGGCCCACCTGGCTTGATGTGGGGTGAGACGTTTAGCACTGTCTAAGTACATCAAGTTCTTATGGTCAGTAAGCACGACCACCTTATTTTTGGCACCCTCCAGGAAGTGTCTCCACTCATCAAACGCCAACTTGATAGCCAATAATTCTCTATTGCCAATATCATAATTACATTCGGCCTGGGAGAACTTCCTGGAGAAGTAGGCAACAGGACGAAGGTTGGTAAAAGTGCTAGATCCCTGGGATAACACTGCTCCCACACCCACCTCAGATGCGTCCACCTCCACTATGAAGGGTCGCTCAAAATCAGGCTGAGCCAGCACTGGAGCTTCTGTAAAACATCGCTGAAGTTTATCGAATGCCATGATTGCTTCTGGGAACCAGTTAACTAAGTCCGCCCCCTTCCTAGTCAAATCCGTAAGGGGTTTGGCTACCAGTGTGAAGTTTTTAATAAATTTTCGATAGTAATTTGCAAATCCCAAGAACCTTTGCAGGGCCTTCAGGTTATTGGGTCGCTCCCAGTTTTCAATGGCAGTAACTTTAAGGGGGTCCATACCAAACGAATTAGGGGTAATGTAGTAACCAAGAAACGAGACTTCCTGGATACCAAACTGGCATTTCGATAACTTGGCATACAGATTATTCTGCCTCAGAAGGTCCATTACTGTACGTACATGTAATATGTGAGAAGCCCAATCAGGTGAAAAAATCAGAATATCATCCAAATAGACAACAAGGAATCGTCCCAAATGTTCACGAAATACATCGTTCACAAAGTGTTGGAAGACCACCGGAGCATTACATAACCCAAAGGGCATAACAAGATACTCGAAATGGCCCTCTGGGGTATTAAAGGCGGTCTTCCACTCATCCCCCTCCCGGATCCTTATAAGATTATAAGCTCCACGTAGATCCACCTTAGAAAACCATTTGGCACCAACAATTTGGTTAAACAAATCCGGAATAAGGGGTAACGGGTGTTGATTTTTTAACCATAATTTTGTTCAACTCCCGGTAGTCAATGTAAGGCCGAAGCCCACCGTCTTTTTTGCCGACAAAAAAGAAGCCCGCCCCCAAAGGAGAGGAGGAAGGACGAATATGGCCTTTACGTAAACTATCCCTTATGTACTCTCGCATGGCCTCCCTCTCAGGACATGATAAATTAAAAATACGACCTCTAGGATATTTTACACCAGGAATTAAATCGATAGGACAATCATACGGTCTATGAGGAGGCAATACTTCTACTGCCTTTTCATCGAACACATCCGCGTAGTCAGACAGGAATTCTGGAATCTCTCCCTCCCCAGGGGAACATTCTGCCAGCGACACCGGGATACAATGGGAACTACATTCAGGACCCCACCGAGTAAGTTCCCTACTAGACCAATCAAAAACAGGGTTATGCAGTTTCAACCAAGGCAATCCCAGAATCACATCTGATGACAAATTATGCATAAGGAGAAAATCAAGATGCTCCACATGAACAGATCCCACCTTGACTTCCAAGCGTGGGGTTATGTATCGTACGTCCCCCTGGGCAAAAGGAGCCGAGTCAGCCCCAGTAACATTCACTGGGCACCTGAGCCGGAGGGGACATACCTCTAAACCGGAAAAAAACATGGGGTTAACAAAGTTCGCTGACGACCCAGAATCGATCTGGGCGTAACCTGAAACACTCCTATTCCCTATTACCAAAGAAATAGGTAACAACAATTTATTCTTGAAGGTTACCTGTGCGCCTGAGAGACCCCCTCGATAGTCTCTCAGGCGCTGAAGTTTTCCGGCGGTGATCCGGGCCAGGACGGACACTGCCGCACCCGATGTCCTGCCTTCCCACAATACAGACATAGGTTGTTCTGTAACCGATGTGTTTGTCTGGCCTTGGCGCCAGTAGAGTCCACCTGCATCGGTTTTTCTGGTGTGGGCGTAACAGGAGGGGAAGGTTTAGGGTAGGAGCCTGGAGTCACTGGGGTTCTGGGAAGGTCTGGGGTACCTCTCTCTCTCTGCCTGTCTCTCAGACGTCGGTCAACCCTGATGGCTAACGTCATCAGGAGTGGGGTAAGCTACCAGCATGTCCTTTAGTCGGTCACTTAACCCTGCCCGGAACTGGAATCGGAGGGCTGAGTCATTCCAAGTGGAGAGGACGCTCCACTGTCTGAACTCAGAACAATATTCTTCTACGGGTCGTCTGCCCTGCCTTAACCCTGTCAGCTGACGCTCAGCATTGGCGGCACTGTCAGGGTCATCATATAGTAAACCCAAAGCCCCAAAAAACTGGTCAACTGAGTAATTCTGGTGAAGCAGGTGGTAAGGAAAATGCCCACTCTTGAGGTACCCCTTGGAGAAGGGATATGATAATGCCGACCCTCTGAGACTCGTCTCCCGATGAGCGAGGGCGTAATCTAAAGAACAGCTTGCACCCCTCCTTGAACACACGGAACCTCCTCCTGTCCCCCGAGAACTTATCCGGGAGCTGAACGGGTGGCTCAGGAGGTGGCGGAGGGGTCACCGTGATTTGTCGGGGTGTCGTCTCCTGATCCTGAACCCTTACAGCAAGCTCCTGCGCCATGGTGTTGAGCCGCTGCATTTGGTCCTTGATGTTCGACATGGCGGTCCTATTGTCCATGGGGCAATGGCAGTATATATGGCTGGCTAATATGTCAGACTAACACAGACACAACCAGACAGTGGGCCCTATCTGAACCACCCACTGTCCCTGCCTAATTGCCTCAGCCAACCCTAGGCGGTCGCGGACAACCACGGAGACGTTCCCTGCGCTATATACGTGATACACAAAACAATACGGACAGACGAACACAATAAGGAATAGTAAACCAGGCCGGGTCAAACCACACGGGCAACGTAGTACAAAATCAGTAATCCAAAAGAGTAGTCACAAGTCAGGCAGGAGGTCAGAAAAACGAGTCGAGCAGTAGAAGGGATAGGACGGGGAGCGCAGGAATATACAAGGGAGAGCTGGGACCAGGAATACACCTAATTAGCCAGCGCTGGGACTCAGTCTGTGCTTAGCTTTTATGCTGACCAAGAGCCCGGTCTGGATCCTCATTGGACCGGCGCTCTGATCTTCCAGGTACAGACAGGCAGAGAAACCTGTCAATCACAGCAACAACACAGGTGTAAAATCAAGACCAGGAGCTTCTCAGCTTAACTCCTGCATAGCCAGAAGCTGAGAAGCAATCGGGTGTGGCACACAAAGGAAAAACACCAGGTCCAGTTCACACAGGCTACTGCAGATTCCTGACACAGTGTACCAGAGTTGGTGTCCATTGCTGTTTATAGCAACAAGTGTAGGTCGGCAACTATGTGCTTATATGCTCTTGGACTGAAGCCTGTAATATGCTACTCCTACCACTAGGTGCCATTGTATTTTTTCTCTAGCACACTGAAGCAAAGTAATAAAGGGTTAACTATGTTCCTGATTGATTGTCTACCTTATCCTGTGATATGCTACTGTTTTGTATGATTTTACTGTTTAGCCATTCCTTGGGCTGAGTACTGTACCTCATGCAGTCCAGACCTATCAATCCCTTGCAGTATATATACTGAGGTAACAGTAGTTTTGGCAGTATTTTAGTTCAGGAGTTCTCCATAGTTTCTAGTCAGAGTGTGTTACAGAGAGAGAGGGTGTTACAGTTGCTGCTGCAGTTTACTCTAGGGCCTGGCCTAAAGACCAGGTCTCCTAAGTGGTACTTTATGCAAATAACTATATCTCTTCCTAGCTATGTCAGGCCAGTGCCAACAGGAGTGAGACTGAGGTGAAAGGGGGACGAAAGGGACAACCCTATCTATGGTGGGCAGCTACTCTCTTTATTATCCTGATGATCACTCCGTGATTAAGTCAGTAGTTAGGTAAGTGCTTATAACCAAAAACTCTACTACCCCAACAGCTAAGTACCTTAGGCTTCATTACCATCAGTGCTTCCTTACCTTAAATTAGCCGTCATGTGACCACACAGACCTCTGACAGCAACCCTGCTTCTCTATTCTCGCCTGCAGTTCTATCCTGTATCTACAAACTGCTGCTGTTTTTTTAGGTTTATGCACATACCATACATTATGCTACACATGCTGATTGCTGTACTGTACAGTAACTTATAATAGGACATATAAAGCTATTTCTAAATGTTTTTGTGGTTTTTTTTCATTTGTTTTACATGTTATTTAGAATATAAAATCATTATTTTTGGTGTGGATTTGGATTATAAGCATGGTCCCAGAACGAATTATGCCCGTAATCCAAGGCACCACTGTATATTCAAGCATTACAGTTACCCCGCTCAAGTGATCTCAGAAGTAGTGATGAACGAACAGTAAAATGTTCGAGTCGTACTTCGAACAGTAGTGAAGTTTGGTTTGAAGTTCGACTCGAACTCGAAATTGAACTCGAACCCCGTTAAGGTCAATGAGAGATGTTGGGGTTATTTTGACACCTAAATGTAGTAGGAGAAGCTGTAATTATCATCCAGAAGAGTAAACTGGAAACATTGAACAATTTATAGCCTGAAATTTGGCTTTAAAGCGACTCTATACGCACAATCTGACCCCCCAAACCACTTGTACCTTCGGATAGCTGCTTTTAATCCAAGATCTGTCCTGGGGTCCGTTCGGCAGGGGATGCAGTTATTGTCATAAAAACAATTTTTAATCTTGCAGCGCTGTGTCTAACGGCCAGGGCTAAGATTTGTATATGGATTAGGCTGGCACACCCTCTCTGTCCTTCCTCCCCACCCTCCTCAGCATTAGGAATGATCCAGGAACATTTACTGCTGTTTAAGCATTGCACAGGTGTATTAACGATCCAGCCCATGTTCATTATGCACGCAGCTGAGGAGTAGGAAGCAATCAGCCTGGATCATTCCTAATGCTGAGGAGGGTGGCGAGGAGGGACAGAGAGGGTGTGCCAGCCTAAGGCCCCGCGGACAGGGCAGCAGCGCGTGCCTCCCATAGACTCCCATTATGAGCGGGAGGCTAACGGAATTCCGCTAGTTTTGCTCAGTGGGAACGGGGCCTAATGCATATACAAGTCTAATGGTGCGTTTACACGTAACGATTATCGTGTGAATTCGAACGATAATCGTATGTGTAAACGCAGCGAACGTTCAAACGACGAACGAGACATCGTTCATTTTGATCTTTCAACATGTCATCAAATCGCCAATCGCCAAAAAATTCGCCGATCGTTCCGTGTAAACAGTCGTCGCGCGATAGTCTCGCCGCCCGCAGCCTCGCCCGCCGCCCGGCCCCCCGCTCGCAGCCCGGCCTCCCACTCATTCGCAGCCCCCTGCGCCGGCTCGATCGCCACCCCGGCCGCTCTCATCGCACTGATTGGCTGAAGAGGAGCCGTTTGAAATTCCCGGCTCCCCTCTTCAGCCAATCAGTGCACTGAAGAGCGGAGTCGGGGATGTCTGAAGACCTGCTGCGCGGAGCAGGTAACATATGACCGCGGGCCGGCGGGGGCGATTGGAGCGGCGACGGCAGCGGGGGGGGTGGCGATCGGAGCGGCGGCAGGGGCGACCAGAGCGGCGGCGGCGGAGCCGGCGCAGGGGGCTGCGGATGAGCAGGGGGCCAGGCGGCGGGCGGGCCGGGCTGCGGGAGCGCGATCGCAAAACGATTTTTTTGTACGATATATCGTACCGTCTAAACGCTGATCGTTATGAAAAAAAATTGTTACTCCGACATCGTTAATCGTACGATCGGGCCAATTATCGTTTCGTGTAAACGCACCATAAGCCCCGGACGTTAGACACAGCGCTGCAAGATTAAAAATAGTTTTTATGACAATAACTGCATCCCCTGCCGAACAGACCCCAGGACAGATCTTGGAATAAAAGCAGCTATCTGAAGGTACAAGTGGTTTGGGGGGTCAGATTGTGGGTACAGAGTCGCTTTAAAGGGGTACTCCAGCGTGGGGGCTATTATTAGATGTGGCCGGAGGAGGTGGATGAAAAAAAAGACGTCCACTCACCTCCCCGGTTCCAGCGGCGGGTCCCGCATCGCGGTGCTCCGGTGCGATGCGGGACCCGCCGCTGGAATCGGGGAGGTGAGTGGACGTCTTTTTTTTCAGCCACCTCCTCTCCGGCCACATCTAAAAATAGCCCCTACGCTGAAGTACCCCTTTAAGAATGAAAGAGATAGGCAAATAGTGAAATATTCGATAATTCGAATAGAATAGCTCCCGATATTTGTACGAATATGGAATCCCATTATCTATGGGAGAAAAATACTTGGGAACTCTTCTGTACGAAACATCGATACATCTAACAGATGAGATTATTTTCTAAATAAAATTATTTAGCAATATAAACTGACCAAAATGGGCTATTTTTAGCCACTCATGAAAAATTTGACCACCAACTCCTCTATATCGAAGAATGATTAATCTAACAGATGATCAGATTAATTTAAAAAAAAATATATTTTGAAATGCAGACCCCAAAATGGGCCCCCAAAAAAAAAAAAAAACACAGACACATACAGACACCATACTCACCATCCCTCCGGTGACGATCGCCACTCCATTCGCCCGCCGTCCGCCTCACCGTCACCTGCGTCCGCCGTCCAGCGATTTCTCTTGCTTCCGGGTCCATGAGAGAGAAAAGGCTGCCAGTGCGCTTGCGCACCGGCAGCCTTTTCATTGGCTGGAGCGCATCACATGGCTTTCAGCAAGCTCAGCCAATCAGGGCTGAGCAAGCTGGAAGCCATGTGATGCGCTCCAGCCAATGAAAAGGCTGCTGGTGCGCATGTGCACCAGCAGCCTTTTCTCTCCCATTCACTCTCAATGAAGACGCCGAAGAGGAGAAGACCCGCACCGCCCCCCAGCTCTGACGTCACCCGAAACCAGAGAAGAGGACCGTGACGACCGTAATAGGTAATGTATACATTCTTTAACTTCCGGGGTGGGGTCGGGGGTCGGAAAGTGGGGGAAGGGGGCCAGACCGGGTATTTAACCACATTACAAAGTTATATAACTTTGTAATGTGTGTTAAATAAGCCAAAAAAAAATTTCGCCAGAGCTGCACTGCAGATGGATAAAATGGGCTTTTTACCCACTCCTGAAAATTTGGTACCATTGGTGGCAGCAAGAAGAGTCCAGCGGGAACACGGAGGTTGTGGTTTAACTAAATTAGGTAGCAGAACATAGCAGGAGAGATGGAGGCATTTAAAAAATAACCATTTGGAGGTGTATGCAGTGCACATCAAGGTCATACAGGTGTATTTTTCCAAAATACATTCAGCTGTAACACTTGGAACACTAGCTGTGGGCAGCAGTAGAATCCAGATTCTAGAAGCAGCAGGCATAGGAACTACAGATGTGAGGTGTAGTGTTGTGGAAATGTGTATTTCACATTTCCAAGAAGACTACAGTTCAGTTTACTAGTCAGTGACATCGGCAACCGGGGCAACAAAATGGTCAGAGATCTAGGCTTGATTCACTTTGATAAATGTCAAACGATCCACATTGTCAGTGGATAGCCGGATACGATTGTCAGTTATCACCCTGCCAGCTGTGCTGAATGTGCTTTCCGAGATAACACTGGCTGCTGGGCAAGATAACACCAAGTAAGGTTCTGCCACACTGCCTGCTGCTGCTGTTACAGTGGCTACTTGTGATTCTACTGCTGACGCTGTTCTGCCGTGACATTAGAATGTGAAGACCCAAAAGATGTCTCGAGTTGGTCACTTTGGTCTTGTAACGTGGATCAAGAAGGGTTGCCACCCAGTAATCGCTGTTCATTTTTTTAGCCTTGATGCGTGGATAATGTTAGAAGTAATGAAGAATCCAAGCACTCATGTGTGAAATGCAACCGGGATCTCCCAAGCCTCAGGATCAAGGGGCACTAACAGGATCTCCATCCTCTTCCTCCTCCTCCCCCTGTAATCTGTGCCAACCTCTTAACAGAGAAGGGGAATCAGTAGCGGTGGTGTCCACCCCTGCCTTCCGATCCTCCTCCCCTTCTTCCTCCTGACCATCACCAGAGGCCTGGCTAGCCTCATGCACTTTACCTTGGGAGCTGTACTGCCGGCCTGCACCCACCCTCGACCTAGAACCAGTGCCTTAAAGGAGACCTATACAACTGTGAAACAGTTGGGTCCTCCACATCCTCCGGTGAGTAAGGTTCCGTGTCTGCCTCCTCCTCTTCCTCCTCCTCCCCCTCCTCCAACATTGCTGAGACCTGCTGCCGCAGAGTGCCTAACGCTTGTTCCAGTAAAAATATCACCAGAGCAGTGATGGTGATAAGGGCATCATCTCGACTGGCCTCTTCAAAACTGGCAAGGATGGCGCACAGATCTTTCACCTGTCTCCACTCTCTATGAGTGAACACCCCAAGGTCCGCACCACTGCTAGTCAGGCCATGTGACATTTCGTACTGCATAATGGCATTACGCTACTGCCACAACTGCTGGAGCATGTGAAGCGTGGAATTCCAGCGTGTTGCCACATCACAGATGAGGCAGTTGACGGGGAGGTCCAGATCCCATTCCAACAATGCCATTATCATAATTAACACCTAGATTAAAGGATTCTCGTCTACAGAGCCCATTTTTGGAGCTATTGAGCAGTGAGGAGAATGGGTAGGATGCCAGGTTGCATTTGGTAAGATAAGTCAACTTGGGAGGCAAGTGAACAAGGAAGGGCAAGGGAGACACGTTCATAACTAGAATGGGAAAGCTGCCTCTGTTGGGAAGACAAATATACTACGGGGATACTGCTGGGGGAACGGCTTGAAGCCTGCCTGTAGGAAGAATGACTTGCTAAATGAGAGGGGGGGTAGGTTTGAGGGTAACAGAGGAGACACTGTTATGGGGTGATAACATAGAAGCCCCTTGCAAAGAAATGCCTGCTAGGCATCTGATAATGGGGACATGCCAGGGCCAGAACGTGGCGGAAGCACTACCTTGTGCACTACCTCTATCTCCCCTTCCTACACCTGATATTGCTCGCCTACCACCTCTGGTTCTCATCATGTTCACAAGATAGATATGAAATCTGAAATCAGATAGATGCAAGACCAAATTTAAGAAAATTATTGTTCTTTATTACATATATTTAAAAAAATCAACAATAATAAAATACATGTAATGGGAGCTGGAGCCTATACAAATCCGCAACAAAAGGGTGGATAGGAGTAAATTATGTTACATGATACACAAGAAAATAAATACAAATCAATAGCTAATTTACATACATGTGTGCTGGGAACTGGGCATATATAGGACAAGTAATATAACTCACAGTGGATAAGGGTAAATGAATCACATCAGGAATCAATATAAATTACCGCCCAGTCTGTCCCTAGCACATGTAACCACCGCACCACTCACCCGACACGCTTTCCGCGTATTGCTTTATCAAGGGTGATGTCACAACCGAACCGAAAATTATGTAACCGGGTCACCAGGTCATTTGTATAGGCTCCAGCTCCCATTATATGTATTTTATTATTGTTGTTTTTTAAAAAATATATTTAATAAAGAACAATAATTTTCTTATATTTGGTCTTGCATCTATCTGGTGAATGGGGGGGTTCTTATTAACATATTTCCTCTCATACCATTTTTGGTTTTGTTTAAAGAGTGAAGTGTGCATATAGACCTTGCATATTGGAGCCCTTTATAGGACTAAACAAAAAAAATCATCAGATCTACCCACTCTCCATAAATCCACATACACAAATCAGATGTACAATTAATTACTGGGTATAACAGATGTGAAGTATTCCATATTTTTTTATGACGGACAAAGAACGTATGTCAGCTGATAGGAATACAGCTATAATAACTCAAGCAATGCACGTACACAAACGAGATGTACGTTTAATCACTGTATGACAGAGGTCTACTATTTCGTATTTTTCCTGATGGACTGAGGAAGTTTTTTAGCTTATATGAATATAGCTGTAATAACTAATCAAATGCACGTACACAAAGAGATGTACGTTTAAGTAATGTATAACAGATGTGAGCAGACCAAAATACACTTTTAGGCACTATGAATAAATTGGCAAATCCAATATGCAGCCTGCAATCCCAAAGACGTATTGCTGTGGCTGCAGTGGTGTCTATGGACAGGAAAATGCTTGTTGCAAATATGCTAGTGTAACCTTGATGAACACCCCATTAATCTCACTGCCTATCTGTGAGATAGCTGTCTGTACAGAAAAGTGAGTGAGGAGACAATGGCATCCAGAAAGAAGCATAGGAACTAATCGAAATGGCTGCATGCAGGGAAATGATACACTGCGATAGCTGTTTGTACAGCACAGTGAGTCAGGAGAACACAGCACAGCGACTAATCGAACTAGCAGCGTGCAGGCAGACGATGGTACACTGAGATTGCCGTCCATACAGCATGCTAAATGAGGAGAAAATGGCGTCCAGAAAATGGCACAGTGACTTTTATGTGACATGGTCAAATGATTTTAGCAGCCAATGAGACCCCCAGGGGCGTAACTAGGATTCATGGGGCCCCATAGCAAAAAACTGTATGGGGCCCCCCATCCCCTACACACTAACATATATATATATATATATATATATATATATATATATATATATATATATACTCGGTGATGTGGCCCAAAAATTTTTTTCCTGTGGCCAGAGGCAGAATCCTATGGTTATATACATAGGTGCAGGAGCAGACTACCTTTTGCTTACCCCTTTATTTACTGCAGTGTGTAAGTGACCCAGTGTTCTCTTACATGCTGCAACACAAAAAAGGGTTAATACAGAAGACAATTAGCTCTCTCCTTCTCTACTCCTGCACTGAAACCCCTGACCTCTGCAGGAACTCAGAGAACAGAGGTCAGAGGTTATCAGAGTAGTCAGGCAGAGAGTTAATTGTCTTCTGTATTAATCTTCTGTATTAATCTTTTTTTTTTTTTTTGCAGCATGTTAGAGAACACTGGGTTACTTACACACTGCGATAAATAAGCAGTTAAGCAAAAGGACACAGGAGGCTCTTATCTTCCCTGGGCCCCCCCCATGGGCCCCATAGCAACCGCCTTGCCTGCCTCTATGGTAGCTACGCCACTGCCCCTACACCTCAGCAATGACGTTTCTGCTGTGCACTGATTGGCTGGCAAAAAAGGCGCTCGATTGCTAACTCGAACGCTAACTCGTGCGAACAGTAAAATGTTTGGTTCAGTTCGAGTTTGAGAAAATCAAGTTGGACTAGAACTTATCCTTTCTCGAACAGTTCGATCAACACTACTCACTCACTACAGTATTATTGTTGTGACTGCACCTTTATTCAAAGAGACTATAATATTCTGTATTACAACTTTCAGAACATTCAGTTAACTTTTCAATTGGTTGAACTGGTTCAAGTGAATTGATGGTTTCTCACACCTACTCCTGCACTACTCCTGTTTCAAATTGAAATGTATGTCAGTATACCAAGGGATGAGAGCATATGAATCCTGACCACTGTAACAAGTGCCTAGTTGGTACACCACCACCTCGTCCTGCTAATCCGACATCTACATAATCCTACAAAACCTATGTTGAACATTTAGCAGTCAATGAAAATTACTACGATCGTTTTACTGATCCCAGTAAAGGAAGGAATGAATAAACAGACATGAAAGCTTGTTTGGTTACATTAAAAACCAACATTAGAAGTTAGTATATAATTTGATCAAACTATATTGCCTCATGTACCATGTGCAGGTCTCTGATACACATAAGTCCCTAACCAAACAACACTTTGCCAATCAGCGGAGGCAAACCCTGCAAAGCATGCACAAGCAGGGAGGGGGGCCACAAAATTGCCCTGCAACCCCCAATGTCACAGGACCAAACCCAAAGGGCCCCCTTGATCAAATTATATACTAACTTCTGATGTTGCTTTTTTATGTAACTGAACAAGCTTTCGTGTCAACCATGGGTGCGATGTGCAGCCATTTCTGTCCTTTAGGCTTGTGCATATATTATGTATTCTGTCCCTTTTTTCATTGTGGCTAGCATTCCTCCTTTGTAAGACCCATGTGATCCAAATTAGCAGGAAGCACCTGTGTAAATATGGTAAGTACCTCCTTTTTTTCTCCCATTCTTGGGGTGACATTGGGGTTTTAGGGCCATTCCGTGGCCCCCCCTTCCCTGCTTGCGCACACTTTGCAGGGTTTGCGTTCGCTGGCCGGCACAGTGTTGTTAGGGACTCGTGTATCCGAGACCTGCACGTGGTACATGAGTGATAAGGCCAGGTATTGGTATTTTACCTACTTGCACAGTACCTATATGACTACACCTATATATACTGCCCTCTGAATGAGGAGATGATCAGAGCGTGATCAGAGCGTGATCAGAGGGTGACAGAGAGATGTTCTGGATGAAGAAGAGGAATAGTGGAAGCACGTCAATGAGAACAGCTCCTAAAAAGTTATCATTTATAGTCACAATACCCAAGGAACGGAGGAACAAAGGAGAGACTCTTATCTATAAACAATTTTTGAATAATAAAACATTGTGTTACCCTGACTGCGCCGTACAGGATGCTACTGACCATTTATGGACTGGCCTATCAGAGTGTGACATGTATGTGTCTTGTGACTTGAAACCTTACCTGTATTGGATGTTACATATTTCATATGAATGAGTAGTACCGCCCCATATTCTGTCTATAAAATGTGATTACCATAATAAAACTTGGCCCATTTTATCCAGGCTTATAATCATGATACAATGTCTTATCTGTGTCCGTGATTTATAAGTGACGAGTTGGTAATACTGCAGGTTACAACTCTAGATATATTTATAAACCATCCATCTACCTGGGTTTTTGACTTCTCTCCATAGAGAGGGGTCAACATCTAAATTTAGTCTTATCATTTGGCGCCCGAACAGGGACTCAGCCTCTTGCAAACCAGAACGCAGATAGACGGGATGCGGTGATTTATCCGTCATCGGACGCACAGATATAACTGGCCAGGTAAGAAAGACTTCCTTTTCTTACGTACTATCTGTGCCTCAGGGGAACGGATCTATTGAGATTCCCGTCACACCTGTGTTGTCTATATGTTTGTAAAGCTGAGTCTAATTGTTAGACAAAGAACTCTGTAACCCAGGATAGGACAAGGTTAAAGTGCTGCATTGCCGTCGCAAACTGTTGTGTGATTGAGATAAGCTGTTGCTGTATTTATGCTGAATTAAGAAAAGGGATTGCCGAACATGATCACTTGTACATCCATATGGGGAGGCTGTGATAATACAGCATGGCATCGAGAACAGCTGCAAGGTCACAGACAGAAGGCGCATAGACTCTTTGTGTGAACGGGTTCCGGAAGTGAAAACAATCTGTTCGGTAACCAGTGGAAATAGTACTTGTATTAGTTCCACTCCTTGCTTGTGCCCTGTCGATTTGGTACAAGGTTTAGGCGCCATGGATCAGTAGACCCGTGGATTATTCTCGCCGCTTAGGAGGATTGCAAAGAGGGAAGGCATCCCGCCGCAAGCAGGAGCCTACTATAAGACCTAGATAGGTCTGGACAATCCCCAATAAGCTACCTAGGGCTGGGTGCGAGAATGGGACAGATGTTCACTAAAAACAGGAACTCATCATCTTTATGGGAGAGCTATGAGAAATTGAATAGCTAAGATATAGTTACCGACGGGCATGAGAAGATGCAGTGCAAGATCTAGAACAGATCTTGAGGAGGTTTGATATGAAGGCCCCACCAACCTCTGGCTCTCTGACCAATACCTGGGAAACTCCTCACACTTCTGTGCACACTTATTTTTGCCTTGTGGGTAGGTAACCAGGCCTACATGTAACATGCAGGGCAAATAGGTCCTTGGAATTTCCAGGAACCTTAGGGGTTAATGTAAGTACTATCCCTAAGGGGGAATCAAGGATTAGAGTTCTAAGAGGGGAGGGTGTGGAGTAGATAGAGAGATGAGAGCCAGAGGGTCAGACAGAAGGAAAACATTTAGGATAATGGGTGGGAAGCACAGGTCCAGCTGAGTGGACATGTGCCGGTGACCAACAAAATCTAGATAAGACAGAATATTGTAGTGTGTGTGGCAGACCCAAGCCACATCATTATGTTACACCATTGTACCCAGTTTATATCTGTATACAAACCCCAGACCCTGCAAAAAGCCAACCTACCTCCAATGGTGGCGTATAGACCCTTTCTTCTGCAGGAATCTTCCCCTTGGTCAGCTGTTAAAGTAGTTACTTTGATTTAAAGTGCCCCTGACTTGATTGTAATAAAAAAATGCCTTTTTGAAGTGGGCAGCCTAAATTCAAATAGTGTACAGTGCCATGTAAGTACAATGCCACGTACTCAGACAAGGAGAACAGTCCAGCTCATTGCTAGATACAGTACTGAGAGAGCTGAAAAGGGGTTAATGAATATGCTGGAGGAGTTTTAGCAGCATACAATTATTTGGCACATAATCAGTCTCACAAGAGTTTTTTTGTGTGCTATTTGTTATGTTTTGTAGAAGGTCATCAACTGGCTCTGTGAAGTTAGAGGAAAAAAAAAAAAAAGAATCAGAGCTGTTAGCGTAATGTACTCTCCTACATTATATATTGTTGTATTTCAGCCAGTTTTACTAAATTGTTCTTCTTTAGAAGAAGTATGTTACGTGTTACAAAATGTTGATCATTTTCTGTAATCAGCCCTCAAAAATGGCAACTGAAAGCCAACCACTCCCCCATATCATCCACGTCTGTATTATAATTGTAACGTCTCAAAACCATGCCCTAAGCCAACACCCCTATATCCGGTTATCTAGTCCGGTGGCCATTTTAACTCCTGGCATTTCTGTCCCCGCCCATACTGCTTAGTGTCACTGAGGGGGCGGGCACAGGACTCTTCGATAGAGTCTAACAACTGTTTTGCACATTTTTTAATAAATGTTATTACCTGATGGTGAAGAAAGTTAGACAAAGGTTTGTTGAAAGGAAAAGTATAGAGACTGTTTGAAAGAGCGGGGTCTAGTAGACCTATTAGTGTATAAGATTGTTATACGTAAGTGTCAGGAGGAGTCAGAGAGAAAAAGCACGTTTATTAGGAATGTCAAGAGAAAAGTGATAACTGGTAAAGATCAAACGCAGAAGTTTGTGCACTTATTAAGAACCCAATGGTATAAGAGCCTGTAGTAACTTACTACTATAATATATATTTCTATGTAACTTTATAAAAAAAACAAAACAATTTTTTTTGTAGATATATCTATCCCAATATATATTGTAAGCAGGTTCCCTTTAAGTGTGTGTCCCCAACGTATGATACTTCTAAGAAGTTTTTTTTTTTCACTCTTGTAATCTATGATTTTCCTGCTCACTGCTCAAGGTTAGAAGTGAGGCACAGAGCGTTCTGCTTACTGATAAGAGCCGCTTACTGGAGGATGGATTCATTTCAGCTAATAATGGTACAAATTAAGCTGAAGGTTCTGACAAAAAGAATTCTGATAAAAAGAATTATTCCATATACTGTATGTTTTATATTTAATCTTTACGGTGTGTTTTATTTGATTTATAGCAAAAGAATGTAAATGGGACTAGCCGATTGTAACATGTTTTATTTTTTTTTTATTTTTAGGGTTAACAGTTTTGTGATGATTATAGCAAACTAGTTCATGACTATATATATATATGTTATCTTATCCCTAGTAAAGCCAAACCCATATCCATGGCTCCAGTCTGCAAGCCTTATGCCCCCCAATATATATATATATATACATTTTTTGCTAAGTGCATTGAATCCAGCATCTCTGTTGCCTCTTGATGTAGATTCAAATGGGGGAGGGGATAGAGGTAAATGGGAATAGCCCATTTAGATTTTTTTTTTCTTAATTTTTAAACTCCGTACAAACTTTTTATTTTTGAAAGAAGATGTTTTTGTTACTTATTGTGTTTGATATTTTAAATTGTGAAAGATGAAAATGTAATTGAAAGCCCAAATATTAATGAAAGTTTAAAAGTTTTCATTGTAGATTATCTCAGACTTTTCAAAGATGGATGACACAAGACGCAAGGATATATGGTGACCGCCACTGCAGAAACCGCACCTGCTATAAGCTGGAGGTGAGGACAATCACTGAAACATGTAAGATGGTTGAAGGTAACTGTGCAGATGTGTATATGAAGCCCACTATTATGGGTTAATTGGCAAATGAGAGATTTGTTTGGTCCCTGGGCTTACCAAAAACACTTGTAGAAAAAAAAAAACTGTTCAAAGAAGAAGAAAAGCTGCCATAGAGCGGCTGACGCAACATTCACGCAGACAAACCCTGATGCCAAAAAGGGTGATGGATGATGGATGAAGCTGCCGATGCTGTGGTTTCTGTGCTCTTCCCAAGGTAACCGTACAAAGCGTACAAGGGAATGGGGAGATGTTTCCGGTCTCTTCCTGAGGTAACCGTACATAGTGTACAGGTGGAGGGGGAGATGTGGATCTGTTTGTTTTTAAGTATTTTCCAGAGACAATCAGCGGATGCAGAGGAGGTACAGGGTAAAGATAGCATCCAATAACTATTTGCCGACAGCCTTGTATCTCACTGTAAGTTATCTGACAAAACCAGCAGAAGGAAGCCATGTGTAATGTGATGTAGTATCCTCACATTGGGCGGCCCAGGGGTCAACAAATATAGCAGAGAGGGTTGTGTACGGCTGTATTATCTACACCTGCCATAACCTACTGTAAGTAACACCGTAAAGTGCCTGTCTGCATAGTCTGTCATCTTCCTGCCTGTTTCAGGGAATGTAAGTGGACGTCATCCACCTGCCACAGGTGGTCCATATAGGTATGTCCTTGTCTGTACTGGTGTCTTCTTTACAGGTCAGCCAAAGCTATGGGAGAGAACAAAGCCAATGTCTGAGGTGATACTAGTGGCCTTTATATAACTGAGGCCAAGAGTCCAAGTGTCTGTAAAGAGGCCTGTCAGTCAAAAGATGGGTTTAAGGTTCCATACCAATGTTATTAACCATTACAAAAAGGATCATGTGATATATTATTCTCATAAAAAAAAGTTTGAAACCTTCAATGATGTATGGTATATACTTTTATTTTATTTCTATGGTGGTTATTTTATGTGTAATATGTGATGATCTCAGTGAAACAAGAGAGAATTCAGAAGGATCCAAATATTATATTGGTAATAAGCGCCCAGTTACTTCATATTATTGGTGTATGTATTATACTATATGATTATATACAGGAAGAGATGTGACCACGTGACCAGTCATTAGTCCTGTGTAATCTAATCATAAAGACGTTTTCTAGGTACAAAATGAAGTAAAAAGACTAAAAAGAAGTGGAAATTCTGAGAATCCGGTACTGACGAGTGTGATTCTTATTATAAGAATCTAGTGGTTACATAGAAGGTCACATTGTGGAGATTTTATTGCATTTACCTGTTATGCTATTTTTGGTTTATGTATCAATTAACTTTTCATTTTGCTTTTGCCATGAGATAAGATTTGCTCACATCTAAACTTTTCTTTTTCAGAAACTTTTTAAAGTTAGTTGTTGTGACTTTCCAATACCCACATGATGCCGAAGTGGTAGAATCTACAGTATGTGATAGAGTCACGTCTGTTATATGCAGTGGATAGCCTATTGTCTGATCACTCAGTGTCACAGGGAGACGTAGGAGTGACAGGAGACTAGGTTAGGTTCGAGACGGAGGATTGTCTTACCTTTAAAGCGGTCCTACGGTAAAGGGACCTAGAGAAGGGGGCTACATCTGTAGTCAAGATTAGGGACAAATCTTAGGGACAGGAGTGATGAGACAATAAGGTTTGGTTATTTTGATAAAATCCGGAGAGGTATTTGTCATATATATGTATGTTGGTTTGGGTATTGATAATACCCTTTTATTTGTTTTGTTGTAACTAAGCTGTATATTGGCGTATACTGTACAGACTCACCCATTGTTTAGTATTTTCTTTCGGTTATTGCAGATCTACCTACCTCATCTGCTGTAAGTTTGTTCCGCCACCTATAACTCTCAATAAAACGTATAGTACTATTTTTGTCTATCCTATGGTGATGCCCATAAACTAATGGGAGTCCTTCAGGGTCTCTTCCAGGTGGTCTTATGCATAATACTGATCTGTTAGTCAGTAAAAGTGTTTATGTGTACTCTCTCTTATATAAAACCTTGACAAACAAAAAGAAGGTCTACCATCATATAGGTGACTAACGTGATTATGTTTCTTTCTCTTATCGGTTCTCTTGAATCTGTGTCGCCTGGACATTTCTGGAGGTTGGATGCTGGACAAGTACTTGGAGGATGGGTTCACCCTATGGAGAAGATGTGACCCCTGAGCAACCCGTGGCTCAGACAGCATCTTTGGAACCTCTGGCTATGTACCAACCACAGTGATTCCAGTCCAAGGCTACACGGATGTCAAATGGGGGACTGATAAGGCCAGGTATTGGGATTTTACCTACTTGCACCGTACCTATATGACTACACCTATATATACTGCCCTCTGAATGAGGAGATGATCAGAGCGTGATCAGAGGGTGACAGAGAGATGTTCCTGATGAAGAAGAGGAATGCTGGAAGCACGTCAATGAGAACAGCTCCTGGAAAGTTATCATTTATAGTCACAATACCCAAGGAACAGAGGAACAAAGGAGAGACTCTTATCTATAAAAATTTTTGAATAATAAAACATTGTGTTACCCTGACTGCGCCGTACAGGATGCTACTGACCATTTATGGACTGGCCTATCAGAGTGTGACATGTATGTGTCTTGTGACTTGAAACCCCACCTGTATTGGATGTTACATATTTCATATGAATGAGTAGTACCGCCTCATATTCTGTCTATAAAATGTGATTACCATAATAAAACTTGGGCCATTTTATCCAGGCTTATAATCACGATACAATGTCTTATCTGTGTCCGTGATTTATAAGTGACGAGTTGGTAATACTGCAGGTTACAACTCTAGATATATTTTGAAACCATCCTCTACCTGGGTTTTTGACTTCTCTCCATAGAGAGGGGTCAACATCTAAATTTAGTCTTGAGGCAATCAATGAGGCAATTTGGTTTGATCAAATTATATAATAACATCTGCTAGTTTTTAATGTAGCTGAACAAACTTTCGTGTCAACCATGGGTGCGATGTGCAGCCATTTCTGTCCTTCAGGCTTGTGCATAGACTTATACTTAAATCTTGATCTCCGGGGGGATTGGCGGTGGCCCGGATGAATCACGCATGTGGATGCGCCTGTCTCCAACGGGATATCTTCCCAGCACCGGCGCGGTACATAAAAATAATAATAATAATAATAATAATAGGAATAAAATTATTAAAATATAGTGAATAAAAGTGTCAAAATAGTGAAAAAAAAATTGGAAAAAAAGTTAACAAGGAGGATGCGGCAGCACTTGATTGCACCCAGGCCAGTATTGTTGAGAAGAGACAAGTTGAGCAGCAGGAGGAGGCAGCAGTTGATTGATTCCAGTCCAGTATTATTGAGGAGAGGCTACTTGAGGAGGAGGCAGCAGTTGATCGATAACAGGCCAGTATAATTAAAGCGTAACTGTCATTTCAGGGTCATTTTTTTGAAAACATTAAATATCAACAGTTCAAGCGATTTTAAGAAACTCTGTAATAGGTTTAATGTACTAAAAGAGTTTCCTTCTGGACTGAAAAAGCAATCTCCCAGCCTCCCCCCTCACATCAAATGAAGCAGGATTTCTGTCTCCATTATGTGGCTATGGAGAGGAGAGGGGCTGTTAGGAGTGACTGAGCACGGAGGATTTCTGCACAGCACAACACCCTGCAATCTTCTCTCAGTAGGTTCATAGATAAGCACTGACCTTTCTGACCCCTGAATCCTGCGGTTTAGCTGCCCAGAGAGTCTACAAACAGCTGACCTTCATGTCACCTCTTCCTGCTCTCTCATCTCCCTCGGCCCCTCCCCCTTTCATAGGCTTACAATGGAGAGAGCAGAGCCCGTCTTCACTGGCTTCTCTGTAGTGAAGATGTGTTTGCCTGATAATGCACAGATAAGAAGTCAGGGGGGGAGGCTGGGAGATTGATTCTTGAGTACAGAAGGAGGCTTTTTTGGCTGATGAAACCTATTACAGAGTTTCTTAAAATCGCTTATACTACTGATTTCTGCAATAAAAAAAAACATGACAGTTACCCTTTAAAAACAGACTACTAGTGATCAGGGGCGGATTAACTTTACCATAGGCCCCGGGCTGTTCACCAAGCCTGGGCCCCCCACCCCACTGTAACTATGGGAGCACTAGCCTGGCGTTCATAGTACAGGATAGATAATGTCATGATGTCCTGATCTGTGCAAAATTGCCATAAAAAAACAGTGATTTTTTGCAAATCATGGCAGAAGTGTAGCCAGGAGACAGTACACCATTGAAAGTAGAAGTCTTTTTGGGTGGTCATGGGCACCCCAGAAGCTCAGGGCCCCGGGCTGCCGCCCAAAACGCCCCTATTATAATCCACTACTGCTAGTGATGATTATATTTCTATTTTTGTTCCTCGGCTTACAAAGTTCTGACAAACTAAATCTACTTACTCCTACATAGCAGGTTCACTGGCCATGATACAATTGCATCTAGGGGGTCACGTGATTGTTTTGAGAAACAAAATAACAAATGTATCATTTTTTTGTTCCTGTGTGTATATGCCAAGGTTATTTCGCCATTTTCTGTATTTTCACATCTGAAGAGTGAACGCAATTCACTCAATTAGCTTATTTAGAACTGTGAAGGCAAATCGATGGAGGCAGATATGGTTATCGATAAATCACTCATCGACGTTTATGGACTAATCTTACAAGTAAGTATTTGATAACGCCTTGCCATTAATAAGTTCATAAATGTTGACATAGGTGGAGTTCTAACAGCTTACCGCTTTTTGGCTTATCATTGTGAGTCTGAGAAGCGATGTGTGTGACAGTCACTTGATGTATTTTTTAGAGTTAGTGTCAAAATTAAATGTACAGGTCTGGTCTTCGAATATATCAGATATCTGTTCTCAATAATGCTTACATTTTGTCCCGGTACTTTACATTGCTTTAGTTTATATATGTGTTGTTAAAGGCTCTTTCCTTTCTAATTTATCAATTACAAGTTAGTCATGAATGATCTTTATTTATGACGAAGCTAAATGTTTATTATGGATTTTTGCCCCCACCTATTGCCCTGTGTGACTACTTTGGTCACCATACATTGCTGATAGTAGTTCAGGTCCCTACGAATGTGTATAATTCCTATGGCTTGCCCATAAGGGTTAGCTCTAAATCGCACTATACATTTATATTTGTTAGGGTACAAACACACACACCGGTGTATATACGCAGCAGATACGCAGCAAATACGCAGCAGATCTGCAGCAGATTTGGTGGCGCAGAGTTGATGCTGTGTTCAGTTATTTAGATCTAATCTGCTGCGTATTTGCTGCATATTTGTTGCGTATTTGCTGCGTATCGCAGCAGTAAATAGGCTGTGTATACGGTGTGTGTGTTTATACCCTTAGGCTATGTGTCTGTGTGAAACATAATGCAATGTATTTCCAATTGTAGCCAATGTGCCGCTAATTATGTTTGATTAGCTATGTTTGTGTAATATCTCTTCGAGGAATTTTCTTTGTTTGATCACATGTTGCTGAGAAACGAGGGTGTGACTTATAGTTTGTGTTAGCGAGCTGCCCGTGCAGCTAACTCACTCCCCGCTCCCCCATCCCCCCTCCGGATTGTGGTGTCGAATTCACTATTACGTTATGTTTGAAATATTTGAGGCTTATACTATGACCACATGATGGGAGTTGTTGTGTACTGTGTATATGATATGGGCCGGCAGCGGACATCATGGAGGGAGAGGGAGGAGGGAGGGAATTAGCAGCACGGGAAGCTCCATAACCCACCCACATAAGTGACGTCATATTTAGTCAGCAACCTTGCCTCTAACAAGAAAAAAGCCTCGACTAGCTATTACCATACCAAGCGAGCATTGTTTGCAAGAGGTTTATATTATTTATTTATCTTTTTATTAAGGTCCATGCTCGGCCACTGCTATGGGGCGGCCCAGCGCCTGGGTACACAAGCCGGCTAAGGCGGAGTGCCGCATGGAGGGAGGGTACCCGGACTGTGTACCCAGATTGCGACAAGCATAGTAGATTACAGAAGTTGATCATTGGTAAGTTATTTACCCACTATGTCAAACAAGAAACTCTACTGTTATGGTCACCTGACGCTCATATATTACTAATGTCTGTATGTTTTTTGCTTTCAGCCAAACATGTGGAGACCAGGTGGTCCAGTGTGAGGGACAGATTCATCAGGGAGCGACGGCAGTTGATGAGGCGTGGGGCCTCACAAGAAGAACTCTTTGCGTTTTGCCCCAATGCTGCGTTTCATTTTGAATGCCAGCAGACGGCGCCAGTAAGTGTGTGTCTTAATTGCATCTGTCCATGCTAGGATCGGATGATGTCAGTATTAGTTCAGTCTGTTATGTGTGCAGACATATAGACATGTGTTACGTAGACAGAGATTATATACATCGAGCTTCCTGCAGGGGGACCTATATATTTCTGGAACTGGATAATAATAAAGTTACTAACAATAATGCTCCACCTGCTGTACACTCAATATTCTTTATAAATGTAGCGTGCCCTAACTGGATACTAAAAATTTTTAATAAGTCGATGATGTAAGACCTAACTGGAGTTCGATTTAGCTACTGTACAAAGCACGGACAGGATAAATGGCGACAAATGTGCCCCAATGATTACATATGACCTAACAATGTCCCACTCATTTCTCAAGTGAGATTTTTAGGGAGCCAAGGGCTAATTAGCGCAAGATGTGAGAATAAATTACTATTTCTTTGCAGACATATTATTTTCCCTGAGCATCATTTTTGGGGAGCAGTGTGTGAATGTTGATCAATAGTCTAGATTATGCACAAAGGTAAGGCTAACACATTGGACATACTGGATAAAAAAGGACACAAAAAGCCTAAGTAAAATCCTGCATTGGATGCATATTGGTTCTTGAGAATTGTTAGAATGTTGCAAACATGTTTGTAATAACAGATTTTGTCCACTGTTCATTTTTCAGCAGAGATGAAGAAGCTCAACAAACAGCAGAGGCCTCATCGGATGAAGAGAATAAAGAACCTCATCTGACGGAGGCACGCACCATGACTCCACCACCAAGAGGCCAAGAGGGCCCTGTTGAGCCTGGGCAGGGAGACGAACATCTGGCTTGACGTTAAAGAATAAATTGTGGGCGGCCTTGCACTCCCTCTTATACTGAGGTTGTTGTTGGCATAAATGATTGTGATTAGTGGTCACACAGCCTCTGCCCCCCCCCCCCCAACCACTATCTAGTTACATAGTTAATACGGTTGAAAAAAGACACATGTCCATCAAGTTCAACCAAGGAGGGGATGGATACAGGGAAGGGAGAGGGGTGATAGGTTCTATACATATGCATTTATATTATTTTGGTCTAAGAACTTGTCTAGCCCTGTTTTGAAGCCCTCTACTGTTTTTGCTGTGACCAGATCCTGTGGTAGACTGTTCCACAGATTCACAGTTCTCATGGTAAAGAAGACTTGTCGTCTCCGGAGATTGAACCTTTTTTTCTCCAGGCGGAGGCAGTGCCCTCTTGTCCTTTGAGGGGGTTTTACCTGGAACATCTTTTCCCCATATCTCTTGTAGGGGCCATTTATATATTTAAATAAGTTAATCATATCTCCCCTTAAACGTCTCTTCTCCAGACTAAACAAATGTAATTCTTTTAATCTCTCCTCATAACTAAGATGCTCCATTCCCCTTATTAGTTTAGTTGCCCGTCTTTGTACCCTCTCCAGCTCTAGAACATCCTTTTTATGAATCGGGTTCCAAAACTGGACGGCATACTCCAGATGAGGACGCACCAAAGCTTTATAAAGCGGTAATATTATATCCCTGTCCCGAGAGTCCATGCCTGTTTTAATGCATGACAATATCCTGCTGGCCTTAGAATCCACTGACTGACATTGTGTGCTGTTCTGCAGTCTATTATCTACAAGTACACCCAGATCCTTCTCTATCAGTGACTCTCCCAGAGTAACTCCCCCCAGGACATATGATGCATGCGGGTTATTAGTACCCAGGTGCATAACTTTACATTTATCCACATTGAACCTCATTTGCCAAGTGGACGCCCAAACACTCAGTGAGTCTAAGTCATCCTGTAATATCTGCACATCCTCCATAGACTGTACTGTACTACAAAGCTTGGTGTCATCTGCAAAGATAGAAACATTGCTGTTAATTCCATTCTCAATATCATTAATAAACAAGTTGTTCTTTATACTATTTCGAGCATGTAATAAAGATATTTTGTGATATATCGGTTTGACTATTTTCTGGATATCACAAGCTTTTTACTTCCTATCTCTGCCTATCTCTCCCTCTCTCTACCTCTCTGTAAATATCTACTTGTTTGCCTATCTATCTATGTGCTTTCCCTCCCTAACTAGCACGGAGCTCCTCTCTCTCTCTCTGCAGTCTAGACACACAATGAGAAAGAGCATGGACGCTCAGGCACTTCCTGTTCCTGTAGTGACGTCACACACCTTGATATTCACATAATAAAAGGATAAAAGGGATTATAGGAGTAATAATTCCTTATATCCTCTTCCATTCTGTGAAAACAATACAGTTTTGCGACGCCATTGTGGTTTTAACGAACTTCGTCACGAACTTTTTGAAAGTTCGGTTCGGTACCGACCTGAACTTTTTGCAAAGTTTGTAACGAATCTGGTTCATAACGGTTCGGTTCGCTCATCCCTAGTGACACCCCAAATGCTCTTAGGCAGCAGATTTGCATAAGAGCAATTAGGGAATTAATAAAGAATGTGGAGGAGAAGAGGAATGTTGTGGTGCGTTTACACAGGCAGAGTTATCTGACAGATTTAAGCCAAAGCCAGGAACAGACCATAAACAGGGACCGGGTCATAAAGGAAAGACTGACATTTCTCCTCTTTTCAAATCCATACCTGGTTTTGGCTTCCAAAATCTGTCAGATAAATCTGCCTGTGTAAACGCACCATTAGGCACAGCAATCTACTCCTAATGGTGCGTTTACACAGAGAGATTTATCTGACAGATTTTTGAAGCCAAAGCCAGGAACAGACTATAAACAGGGTGCAGGTCATAAAGGAAAGACTGAGATTCCCTGTCTTTTCAAGTCCAATTCTGACTTTGGCTTCCAAAATTAGTCAGATAGATCTGCCTGTGTAAACACACCATAAGTTACTAAGCTTCTGCTGCATATGAGCAGGTTCTCTGATGCCGCTTTAATGATAATCACAAATTTCTTATGGTGTGTTTAAACAAAGATTTATCTGACAGATTTTTGAAACCAAAGTCAGGAACAGACTATAAACAGAGAACAGGTCATAAAAGAAAGACTGAGATCTCTCCTCTTAATAAATCCATTCCTGGCTTTGGCTTCAATAATCTGTCAGAAAAATCTCTATTTGTAAACCTACCATAAGTAAATTCAGTGAGGCCTGTGCTTGCTACTGTAGATTGTTGCCATGATTTACAACTGTTTTCAGGTGTAAAGCATCATAAATCAATGCACCTGGGACCCTCCAACTGCAACACCTGAAAACACTACAACTCCCAGCATTTACTGACAGTCCACAGCCCTCAGCATACGCTGGGAGTTGAAGTACAAATGAACAGACACCCCTCACAAACTACAACTCCCAGCATACCCTGAGAGCTTCATAAGTGTAGGGAATTCTGGGAGTTGAAGTTGTTATTCAAGGAAGCTGTTGTCACAGAAACAGATCAGTCCAGGATGGGAGAATGGAAGCAGGTGAGCCTGTCTCCTCTCACTGGTTCCTTCTGTATGGGCCCTATTACAACAACAGATTATCTGACGGAATTTTGAAGCCAAAGCCAGAAATGTTCTCTGTTTATAGTCTACTCCTGGCTTTGGCTCAAAAAAAACTGTCAGATAATCTGTTGGTGTAATAGGGCCCTAAGTGTCCCGCAGCATCAGTCCTCCCAGAAATCCAGGACACATGCTCCTGATAGGGGTGCTCTGCAGTCTAGGTCCCCCCCTGGACCTCATACCTCACTCAGCAGTGATTGATAGCTGATTGATAGTGAATCTGAAACATGCCCCCCTCCCCCACACCTATTGATAATGGCGGATTGAGCGATTGAGGTCGGGGGGGGGGGCACTTTTTTCTGATTCGTCCTGAAACCATA
This sequence comes from Dendropsophus ebraccatus, assembly GCF_027789765.1. Taxonomy (NCBI): domain Eukaryota; kingdom Metazoa; phylum Chordata; class Amphibia; order Anura; family Hylidae; genus Dendropsophus; species Dendropsophus ebraccatus. The sequence continues at coordinate 43,118,474 of NC_091463.1, forward strand.
ATGGCCTAGAAACTGCCCTGCCCTGAATGTATTCCTCTCCATCACGATACATCATGAGCCCCCATACACCGACCCCGGGTGAATCCCATTTCCTCAATCCCCTATTTTCCACATGCTTTGGCAATGCTAATGTGTAACTTGGACCTGCCAAGAAAGCTTTTTTGATTTGATTTGATAGATAGGAAGGAAGGAGATAGATAGATAGATAGATAGATAGATAGATAGATAGATAGATAGATAGAATTTACTGCAGAGGACATTGCTCTGCCATTTTTCCTTAGTTGGGGCGTGGCTAGGGCTAGAGGGAGCGTGGTTAGCAGGGGGCCCACTGTACCCTTAATCCGCCCCTGCTCTGAGCTGCATAGGGACAACAAATGATACCAGTCTCTTAGCTAATTGCTGTTTGCAAAGTTATAAAGTTGTATTTTTCTTCTAAACTCAAGTGTCATAGAGGCATTGCTGAACTGAGCATGGACAGGTATAGGAAAGATGGGAGGAATAGTTCAATGAGTTTGTTGGACTGGCAGCTATTGAAGTTGTATGGCGTATAGAAATGATTTTATTCTTTACATAAAAACCATTACACATCGCAAATGTAATATAATGTATTAAAAACTTTAGTATTAGAGAAATGTGTCCTCAATAGAAGAGACATAGAGATAAACTATATGCATTAGATACCCAGTGTACAGGACTGACTTGTAAAAATTTAACACCAAGAGGGGAAATGTGACATGTAAGAGAGGAAATTGACATGTACATGAGGTAAAAGGCTATTCTTACTTAGACAGAAATAGACACGGCGGTGAATTCCTCTCTGGATGGGGATCAGAATTGGGCTTGCGCACATTTCTTGTTCATATCCATGGATACAGAAACTTCAAATCACAGAGAAGATTCACCGCCAATTAGGTCAGCAGATTGTGTGACACACTTTACACTTTAACATAGGTCAGTTATATGACCATTATTTCAATCACAAAACTCCTCATCTTCTGACCAGCTTAGGTCATCATCATCCTCTTCATCAATATCCTTTACTGGGGCTGCTGCAGGTTCTTTCGGTTCTGTTTCATCTGTGATCTGTGGAGTGGCCACTCTAAGCTCCAGTCGGGCCCATGTCACAGAGTCAAATTTCTTAAGAGTGATCTCCACTTTACTGGGCAGTAAATTTAAGAAGCAGCTTTTTGTGTCAATAACCTGTGGAGACAATAGAAGAATACAAAACATCAGTCATGACTCGTGAACCATGTGTTGTGTAAACAGAAATCCATGCTTCATGAAAAAGAAATTCTCCAACATTTGCATGGAAAAGAGATTCTCCTTGTATATGTGGTTATGTCATACTTACACCCCATAATTCCAACTGTTTGGTGAATTCCTTCTTTCCTTGAAAAGCAATATGAATGTCCAACTGTGAGGAAAGAGATAGTGGGGTATAAATTTAATTACACAATAGTTGAGTTTGGCTTTATTCTGCCTATGTAGTTCTTAGCAAAAAAAAAAATGTTTCTCTGCAAATCCAAAGTTCACTTAAAGGGGTGCTCCATCATGGGGGGGACCGGGGAGGAGGTGGCTAAAATAAAAGACGTCCACTCACCTCCCCTGTTCCATCGGCGGGTCACTCATCGCGACGCTCCGGTCCCCGGCCGCTTCCTGGTGTCTGATGCCGCCCGAGACGCTACGTCTCATTGCCGCTCAGCCACTCAGTGAAGGAGGCGGGATCCGAGCGGACTTTAAACGGACTTGAGACGTAGCGTCTCGGGCGGCGTCAGACACCAGGAAGCGGCTGGGAACCGGGGACCGGAGCGCCGCGATGAGTGACCCGCCGCTGGAATCGGGGAGGTGAGTGGACGTCTTTTATTGCAGCCACCTCCTCCCCGGTCCCCCCCAAAAAGTGCCCCCACACTGGATTACCCCTTTAAAGGGTATGTGTAATCAGAAAATAACCTGTCCAGTGTTAGGAAAAACACAGCTGATGTCTTCTAAAAATAGCCCCATATCTGTCCTCAGGTTTTGTACAGGGCCATCTAAACAGCATCATGGACCCCTGGGCAGAGCTGTGACATGGTTTTGCTTATATATAAACTGAATAATACTATGTGGAAGTTGACAAAGCTCTGCCACATCAATCCTTTAGTGACAGGTTTATGCTGCAGTGCAGGGGATACTGTGTGTTCTAGGCCAGTGTTTCTCAAACTTTTCAAGCCAAGTACCCCCATGTGATGAGATGCTCCAGCCGAGTACCCCCAAGGATGCGATCGGTTAGAAACGTTGCCTTAAAGGGGTACTCCGGGCAAAATTTATTTTTAATATGTTATTACAAAAGAAAAGTTATACAAATCCCTAATATACACTAATTATGGGAAATGCACATATGGTGCTATTTTCCCTCAACTTAGTAGATCAGGCAGGCTCACCTCCTGTAAAAAAAGGTGACGTCACGTCTCAAGTGCCGGGTCCAGCAGGGGGCGCATGTATGCAGATGTATCAGTGCCTTCTTCCTTCTGCCTTCTCCCTCTCTGTGCTGACAACCCTTTGCGAAGGACCCTCCCCCCAACTAGCTCACCCCGCCCTCCGGTTCCAGCGTGGTCAGCGCTCCCCCACCTACCTCTGAGCCCACCCAGCCGCCCCATCCTGTGCAAGAGCACTCACTCACCGCTCGTTCCTGGCAGGGTGAGCGCTCCTGCACCTCCCCATCCAGCCACCCGTGCTCTGAGCCGACTGGTCCCTTGCAGGAGCGCTCAACCGCCGTTCGCTCCCGCCCGGTCGCGGTGCTGTGAGCGTTCCTGCACCTTCTCCATATGCATAAACCTGTCCCCTCTCAGATACCCACAGTGCAGGAGCAGGACCGGGCACAGGACAGAGGCTGCCCTCGCTTTGCCTCAGAGCTCACCCGGACGCCCGGTCCTGCTCCTGCGCTGTGGGTATCTGAAAGGGGACGGGTTTATGCATATGGAGAAGGTGCAGGAACGCTCACAGCACCGCGACCGGGCGACTCAGAGCAGGGGCAGCTGGATGGGGAGGTACAGGAGCGCTCACCCCACCGGGAGTGAAAGGCGGGTGAGCGCTCCTGTAAGGGACCGGGCGGCTAAGAGCACGGGCAGCTGGATGGGGAGGTGCAGGAGCACTCACCCTGCCAGGAATGAGTGGCGGGTGAGCGCTCCTGCACAGGATGGGGCGTCTGAGTGGGCTCAGAGGTAGTTGGGGGAGCGCTGACCACGCTGGAACCGGACGGCGTGGTGAGCTAGTTGGGGGGAGGGGCCTCCGCAAAGGAGTGTCAGCACAGAGAGGGAGAAGGCATATAAAACATATTAAAAAAAACATATTAAAATTAAATTTTGCTCTGAGTACCCCTTTAATGAGGCCGAGATCAGAAGTGCAGCCTTAGGATCTGTAGAAAATCTGTCAGCAATTGATTCCCGGATCAGATTCCCCCATAACTGTGGGACTGATCTGTAGGACCCATAAATAAAGTCAGTAGTAATCTATATCATAAAAATGAAAGTCTGTCTGTCTGTCCCAAATAGACTTCCAAACGCCTGAACCGTTTGACCCCAAATTTGGCACACAGATACATTGGGTGCCCGGGAAGGTTATAGCTAAGGTCCCGTCCCCGCCAGATGTACAGGAGGGGAGGGGGAGGGGGAAGAGAGCCCCATAGAGATGAATGGGAAAATTTCCTCACTGCAAACACAGGTGATATAATTAGCTGCAGCTGCCCAGAGGAAACGGCAGTTGGAGCCTTAGCAACCAATAGGATTACTGCTTTCATTTTCACAGGGAGCAATGGCTGGTTGCTAGGGCAGCTGCCTCACAACATCCACAGTAATAACTGGTAGACCCCCTACTCCATCTATACAGTACATATACTGTATATACAGGGCACTACAGGTATAACAAACTGTGACTGGGTAACACTGCCACGCCAGACTTGACCAATACCGCCATACTGTGACTGGATAACACTGCCATACCAGACCTGACCAATACCGCCAAACTGTGACTGGGTAACACGGCCACACCAGACCTGACCAATACCGCCATACTGTGACTGGATAACACCATCATATCAGATCTGACTAATACCGCCATACTGTGACTGGATAACAGCGCTATACCAGACCTGACCAATACCACCATACCGTGACTGGATAACACTGCCACACCAGACCTGACCAATACTACCATACTGTGACTTGGTAACACTGTCATAACACACCAGACCAATACCGCCATACTGTGACTGGATAACACCGCCATACCAGACATGACCAATACCGACACACTGTGACTGGATAACACTGCCATACCAGACCTGACCAATACCGCCATACTGTGACTGGATAACACTGCCATACCACACCTGACCAATACCGCCATACTGTGACTGGATAACACCACTATACCAGACCTGACCAATACCGCCACATTGTGACTGGAGAACACCGCCACACCAGACCTGACCAATACCGCCATACTGTGACTGGATAACACCGCCATACCAGACATGACCAATACCGACACACTGTGACTGAATAACACTGCCATACCAGACCTGACCAATACCGCCATACCCCCCTCAAAAAGACACCAGATTTTCTGGCAAGTCTGAACGGGAGGGTACTGCCCCTCTGCAAGGTGCTACCCTACGCACCAGACCATGGTTGCCTAATGGTAAATACCACCCTGCAGGTATACAGGACACTACAGGTATACAGGACCCCAAAACTATACACTACAGGTGCACAGGACCTCCACCAACTATATACTACAGGTATACAGGACCCCAAAACTATACACTACAGGTATACAGGACCTCCACCAACTATATACTTCAGGTATACAGGACCTCCACCAAATATATTCTACAGGTATACAGGACCCCAAACTACACACTACAGGTATACAGGACCCCAAAACTAAACACTACAGGTATACAGGACCTCCACCAACTATATACTTCAGGTATACAGGACCTCCACCAACTATATTCTACAGGTATACAGGACCCCAAACTATACACTACAGGTATACAGGACCCCAAAACTATACACTACAGTTATACAGGACCTACACCAACTCTATACTACAGGTATACAGGACCCCAAAGCTATATACTACAGGTATACAAGAACTCCACCAACTATATACTACAGGTATATAGGACCCCAAACTATACACTACAGGTATACAGGACCCCAAAACTATACACTACAGGTATACAGCACCTTCACCAACTCTATACTACAGGTATACAGGACCCCAAAGCTATATACTACAGGTATACAAGAACTCCACCAACTATATACTACAGGTATATAGGACCCCAAACTATACACTACAGGTATACAGGACCTACACCAACTCTATACTACAGTTATACAGGACCCCAAACTATACACTACAGGTATACAGGACCCCAAAACTATACACTACAGGTATACAGCACCTTCACCAACTCTATACTACAGGTATACAGGACCCCAAAGCTATATACTACAGGTATACAAGACCTCCACCAATTATACACTACAGGTATCCAGGACCCTCAAAATATTAACTACAGGTATACAAGACCTCCACCAACTATACATTACAGGTATACAGCACCAACTATATAGTACAGGTATACAGGACCCCCGAACTATACAGTACAGGTATACAGGACCTTCACCAACTGTACACTGCAGGTATACAGGACCTCCCTCAACTATACACTGCAGGTATACAGGATCTCCCCAACTATACACTATAGGTATACAGCGCCCCAACTATGCACTACAGATATGCGAGACCCCTAAAAACTATACATTGTGGGTATACAGAACCCCTCCAACTATGCACTACAGGTATACACTAATTTCACTGATTAACTCAGATGAAACAATACCTTTAGCTTGGCCTCCTGGGCACCTTAGAACAAATCTAATTACCACACTGACACTTTATACCCAGGCAGCGCCGGGTACATTTTCTAGTGTGTAATAATAATGCCCCCTCCCCAGTAATAAATCCTCTTTCCCTAGTAATAATGCCCCCTGTAGCAATTATTAATTCCCCCTTCCCAATAATACCAGCCTTTGTGGCCAGTAATAATGCCCACCCTGAAGCTAAATGCAATTCTTTGTGTAGCCAGATATGCCCCCTTTAGACAGAAAGGCCCCAGAAGCCAGGTATACCCCCCAATAGCTAGGTAAGGCTCTTGTAGCCTGCTAAGCCACGTGCAGTCAGGTATGACACATACAACCAAGTATGCCCACTTGCAGCCAGATATGTCCCTAGCCAGGTATGCCCCCTGCCACCACATGCCCCTTACAGCAGGATATGTCCCCTGCAGCCAGATATGCCTCTAATCAGGTATGGCCCCTGCAGCTGGACATTCCATTAGCCAGATATGCCCCCTGCAGATGAATATGCCTCTTGCAGACAGGTATGCCCCATGCAGCCACATATTTCCCCATGTAGCCAGATACATGTCCCCTTGGAGCCAAAGCTGATACATGCCCCCCTGTAAGCTGATACATGCCCCCCTGTAAGCTGATACATGCCCCCCTGTAAGCTGATACATGCCCCCCTGTAGCCAGATACATGCCCCCCTGTAGCCAGATACATACCCCCCTGTAAGCTGATCCATGCCCCCCTGTAAGCTGATCCATGCCCCCCTGTAGCCAGATACATGCCCCCCTGTAGCCAGATACATCTCCCCCTGTAAGCTGATACGTACCCCCCTATAGCCAGATACGTGCCCCCCTGTAGCCAGATACGTGCCCCCCTGTAGCCAGATACATGTCCCCCTGTAGCCAGATACATGCCCCCCTGTAAGCTGATACATGCCCCCCTGTAGCCAGATACATGCCCCCTGTAAGCTGATCCATGCCCCCCTGTAAGCTGATCCATGCCGCCCTGTAAGCTGATCCATGCCTCCCTGTAGCCAGATACATCTCCCCCTGTAAGCTGATACATGTCCCCCTGTAGCCAGATACGTAGCCCCCTGTAGCCAGATACGTGCCCCCCTGTAGCCAGATACATGCCCCCCTGTAGGCTGAAAAGCAGCCCAACACACAAACCCGATTGCATTGCATCGACTGCATTAAAGGGGTTATCCAGTGTGGGGGCACTTTTTGGGGGGACTGGACTGGGGGGGGAGGTGGCTGAAATAAAAGACGTCCACCCACCTCCCCGGTTCCAGCGGCGGGTCACTCATCGCGGCGCTCCGGTCCCCAGTTCCCGGCCGCTTCCTGGTGTCTGACGCTGCCCGAGACGCTACGTCTTAGGGCCGCTCAGCCACTCAGTGAAGGAGGCGGGATCCGTTTGAAGTCCGCTCGGATCCCGCCTCCTTCACTGAGTGGCTGAGCGGCCCTGAGACGTAGCGTCTCGGGTGGCGTCAGACACCAGGAAGCGGCCGGGAACCGGGGGCCGGAGTGCCGCGATGAGTGACCCGCCGCTGGAATCGGGGAGGTGAGTGGACGTCTTTTATGTCAGCCACCTCCTCCCCGGTCCCCCCCAGAAAGTGCCCCCATGCTGGAGCACCCCTTTAACTGTGTTGAGCAGAAGAATTTTTAGCTCTACTATGTAACACTATTCTGTTACATAGGTAAAGCCCAGAATTATTACAGAAGATAAATAAGTGCACACTACTAATATAATTAATAGTGATATCAGATAGCAGGTCTACACAGAGGCTGCAGAGCATTACATCCTGCAGACTATAGAAGAGAATACAGCAGTGATATCAGATAGCAGGTCTACACAGAGGCTGCAGAGCATTACACCCTGCAGACTATAGAAGAGTATACAGCAGTGATATCAGATACCCGGTGTACACAGATGCTGCAGAGTATTTCACCCTGGGTGACACTCTTCTGTGTCCCCATATAGTGTACAGTGAAACTTTTGTTACATGGCCTGATCACTAATGTAAGCGAGCACCGATCAGCACTTGCTTACATTAGTGATTAGGCTGTGTAACTAAGCCTATTACATTGTGCAGCAAGGGCTGTGTATATATTCTGTTAGCGATATCTGTGCAATAAATATTATAATAAAAGTCATACATACCTGTCCATGCTCCCCGGTGTTCTTCTCGCTTCTCTCCAGTCCCCACAGCTGCCGCTGGAACTTAAGAGCAAGTTTCCAAAGTGCCAGACTGCTCAGGCTATCAGTGACTGTGGCGGTCCCATCTCAGCCAGTGATTGGCTTAGCGGGCTGTCACTTTAGAGACCGGCTCTGAAGTTCCAGCGGCAGCTGCGGGGACCAAAGAGAAGCGTAAAACGTTTATTATTTTTTTCTACACAATTATCAGCTGTTGGACAAGCATCGTTATAACATAGCCATGTGCGCCCTCAGTCAATAATTTTTAGACTGGAATAAACTACAACAATCAGCTGATGATTGTTGTCATTATTACATGGAGCGATGATCTGCCAAATCATCCTGACTACCAGCAGATTATCGCTTTGTGTAATAGGGTCCTTACTATATGAATATGGGCCCTATACTGTGAATAGCTATAACTTCTCTGGCTCCTTGAGTTTCTTCTTATCTGACACTTCGGCTAGGTTCACACTGCGTTTTCAGCATCCGTTTAACGCATCCGTTTTTTGCAAAAAACGCATGAAAAACGGATTGCAAAAAACAGATTCATTTGTGTGCATCCGTTTTTCCATTGACTTCCATTATAAAAAAAAACGGATCCGTTTTTTTTTGGCGGACCAAAACGGACCAAAAAACGTTGCTGACCCTATTTTTCTGGACGTTAAAAAAAACGGATCCGTTAAACTGATGCTGAAAACGCAGTGTGAACCTAGCCTTCTTTGTTGCATCAGACAGGTTTAACCTGTACATTGCCTGCACAGATAATGTATTCATGAGCGGCAGAAAGGCAATGTGAGGGTTAAACTGCTGTCAGCAATAAATACAAGCTACTGATAAAGGTAAACTACTGAACCCATAAACACACACATCCCGGCCCTGACACTACACTGCCGGGATTCCACCCCCCTTTCTCACACATACATCCCCAGCACTGACAACTCTCCTCCCCAGCTCAGCCCTAATGAGACTAAGGGTGGTATTACACGGGCCGAGCAGGGCCCGATAATACCTGTAAACGAGCAGCGATCTGCTAGATCGTTGCTCGTTTACTGGGCCTATTACACGGCCCGATAATCGTTTGACAAGAGCTGCAAGGACATCGTTACCGATGTCCTTGCAGCCCTTGCTAAACTGGCATACATTACCCATCCACGTTCCAGGGCTGCTCCTGCTGTCCGCTTCTCCCGGGGTCCCGCGCGCTCTCTAGCTTCACAGCGGCCTGTCAGCTGGTAGGCCGCTCAGCCAATCACAGGCCGGGACCGCCGCGGCCTGTGATTGGCTGAGCGGCCTATCAGCTGACAGGCCTCTGTGAAGCTAGAGCGCGCGCGGGACCCCGGGAGAAGCGGACGGCAGCAGCAGCCCTGGAACGTGGATGGGTAATGTATATCGTTAGTCGCCGGCCACGCACCGCTATTACACGCAGCGGTGCGCGGTCGGCGCCCGACAGAAATAGGGTCTAAACTATATCAACGATCAGCCGATGATCGTTGTCATCGGTTGATCGTTGCATTTATTACACGGAGCGATAATCGGCCAAATCGGGCCAATTCGGCCGATTATCGTTCCGTGTAATAGTACCCTAAGAGCCCTTTTACACAGAAAGATTATCTGACAGATTATCTGCCAAAGATTTGAAGCCAAAACCAGGAACAGACTATAAACAGGAAACAGGTCATAAAGGAAAGCCTGAGATTTCTCAACTTTTCAAATCCAGTCCTGGCTTTGGCTTCAAATCTTTGGCAGATAATGTGTCAGATAATCTTTCTGTGTAAAAGGGCCCTTATTGTGCATTTACACAGGCAGATTTATCTGACAGATTTTGGAAGCCAAAGCCAGGAATGGATTTGAAAAGAGAAGAAATCTCAGCCTTTCCTTTATGACCTGTTCCCTGTTTATAGTCTGTTCCTGGCTTTGGTTTAAAAAATCTGTCAGATAAATCTATCTGTGTAAACGCACCATTACTCGCTGCTCTCCTCTTCTGTGTGCAGGCCGGGTCGGGGGAGGAGACGCTGTCCCCAGCTGCTGCTGCCTGTGTGTGCACGGCTGGAGATGATCAGAGCAGCGGGAAGAGCAGAGAAGCTCCTGCTTCTCCATGCTCTCATCTTCTCTGCAGCCACAGGATAACCCCTCTAGCTTTGAGGCTGCTGGGCCCCTGTGCAGCTATGTCCGCCACTGCCCCTATCTGTGCTCCATAGTTATATTACTCCCCAAATCGTTTTCCTATGGCCCCCTCTGTGCAGTGCCCCCCTCACCAGCACTGCCAGCTCCTCTTGCAATGTTCTCCCAGCAGCTCTCCCATCCGTGATACCTTCTCCTCCGCCTTCCAGGCCCTTATCTGCCATGAGGCGAGGTGAAGTGTTCGCCTCAGGCGGCAGATAACACAGCCCTTGAGGGGGGCGGCATCAGCGTCCTGTGTCCTTATCATTACAACTAGTTACGGCTCAGTGCCCAGCCGTGTTTCCTGTCAGTTGCCTCATGAGAAGCGCTGAGGAGGCACTGGAAGCCTCGTATTCACAGGTATTCACATCACATAAGACATAGATATAGTGTCTCCTGCTGTTAACCCTTTCAATAATGCAGAGTTATTATACTCTGCATCACTTACACACTGTAGAAAAGAAAAAGTTAACAGCAGCGGGGACACTATATTATGTCTTCTCTGCACTGCCGAACTCCGAGCTGACCTCAGCATAGTGCAAGAGCAGGAGAAGAGGCATCAAAGTAATGTTCTGCTCTGCTGTTAACTCTTTCTGTATTGCAGAATGTAAGTGATGCACAGTAATACTCTACATTCTGCAGTACTGAAAGAGTTAACAGAGCAGCCCGTTTTATGGCTCTTCTCCGGCTCCTGAGGTCAGAGGTCAGCAGTTGTAGATTGTTGTTTGTTTTGAAGCTCCCAGGGGGCCCATAGTGGCTCAAACAGTTAAAAAATCTGGTCACCGCACAGAGCACACTGTTATCTATAGTGCTGTCCCATACATACTGCGATGCTGCACTGTGCCTGTCCTGGATCTTCTTTCCCTGACTATTGCTCTGAGGGGGGGGCGCTTTGTCAGTTTTCGCCTCAGGCGGCAGAAAAGCTAGAATCGGCCCTGCCGCCTTCGACACGTTCCAGTGCAGGCTGCCTGGTACAGAGGCTCTGCCTGCACCGGATGTCCCCGCAGCCATTAATCTGTGTGTGTGTCAAGACACATGGGGCTGCAGAACATCCGGTGAAAGCAGAGCCTCTGTACCAGGCAGCCTGCACCGGAACGTGTCGGGAGACGGAGGAGAAGGCATCACGGATGGGAGAGCAGGTGACACCTTCCTCCCTCCCCTGTGAAGGAGCGCGTCCTCGGCGGCCCTCAGCTGCTGATTAGGCAGCGCAGAGGCGAGGGCAGCGGTGCTCTTGGTGTTTTCATTATGCATCCCAGGTGTGTTTTTTCCCTACCACCCGCGTACCCCCTCAACCTGCGCCGCATACCGCAGGTTGGGAACCACTATTCTAGGCAATGCTTTATGTTGCCCATGCCCATATTCTTTATAAAATGTAGTAAAATGGAAAATTGGCCTTATGTCAGGATGGGTTCTGTCTCCTCTGTATTTATATTAAAATGTCTCAAACTCTAATATGTAATAATATAAGCTTTTATAGCTTTCCTTTACATTCATTTCTTGTTCTACCATCTCAAGAAATAAGTTATTAAGATAAATACGGACAAGGAGAGAAAGGAGCGCTGCACCTCACACCTATGGCTGACACTAAAGCCTCTCGGCTACATTTAAAAACCAACGCCAGGATTTTGTTATATAATTTGATCAAACCATATTGTCTCATGAACCACCTCCCTGGTTCACATGAGTCCCTACACTAACTCACCAATGTGTCAGTCAGTTACCGCTAACCCCGCAAAGTGAGCACAAACAGGGAAGGGAGGCCACAGAACGGCCCTGCAACCCCACTGTCACAGGACCAATCCCCAAGGGCCCCCCCAGCAGGCACCGCCGGCAGAGAAAGCTGCCACCAAGCAAAACAAGTGTGAACATGGTCTTATCACTCACCATTGCTCCTGCAGGTAGAATGAAAAAAATAGGACGTGCTAGTCATGTGTGCACAGGTGCCTCCTGCTGATTGGGGTCACGTGGGTCTTACCAGGAGGAGTGGTAACACTCAGAAAGAGGGTGTTCTGTGACATTGGGGTTCCAGGGCCATTCTATGGCCCCCCTTTCCCTGCTTGTGCACGCTTTGCGGGGTTGGCGGTCGCTGACTGACACAGTGTGGAGCTAGTGTAGGGACCCATGTGAACCAGGAGACCGGCACACGGTACATGGGGCAATATGGTTTGATCAAATTATATACCAACATCCTGGCGTTGGTTTTTAAATGTAGCCAAGAGGCATTAGTGTCAGCCATAGGTGTGATGTGCAACAGCTCCTTTCTCTCCATGTCTTATTAAGATAAATGTTTAGTGTCAGTATTGATCCCTTACCTGGGTACGATTGGCTAGAACCTTTGTTAAATCTGGCAAAGCTGTTTTGGCGTAAACAGTGATGACAACAAGACTGCTAGTTTGGTGCCAGTCATACCGACAAGAAACTTTCTGAAAAGAAATATAAAAAAATGAAATAAATTCTGCTCTTTACTATAGTCTCCATAGCATATACAGTACGACCATTTAGAGTTGATATAGGGTATTAGGTATTAAATGTGATATATTCATGTTTGAGAAAAAAAATGACAATTTTTTAAATATTTTTAGTTACTTATAAACATTACATTACTTCTTTGTACTTCCCTTGCAAGCAATGATCTTATAAGATGGCCGGGCCACACTGGTCTTGCAGATTGGTATTTATTTGCACAGCCTATTACATGATCGCTAGATTTTTTATGTAACCCATTAATGCCATAACTTGTAGGTGGCATGTTCCCTATTACACAATGGAAATGATTTTCTGTCAGGTCAAAACAACCAGATTAGCCTATAAATAAGCGATTGCTGGCCCTATGACACAGAGTGATGTCAACCTTAGGGGCAAAACTAGAAAGGGCTGAGCCCCATAGCAAACTTTTGATTGGGCCCCCTCCTATCCTAATCCCACTGTAGGTATGGTTTATAGCATATGTTAGGCACCTCCCCTGGTATCCCCCCAGTAGATAGTGTCCCCCATGGAAGGCATTAGAGATAAGCGAGTAATAAAGTATTCGAAGCTCGAAATTTAATTTAAATAGGCCGTGATGCTCGACTATTTGATCAAATATAGAACCCCATTAAAATCAATGGTGAAAAAATGCTTGTTTCTTGGAAACCTAAATTCGACCACTTGGAGGTCACCATCTATAATGACACTTTTGGAAAATGATGCAAATACCTCTGGAGTGCAACTGGGAAAGCAGGGAAGCAGTATTAAATCACTATTACTATTAGATGTCCCTGGCAGTAATATCACTCCCTGTAATAGTTAATACAGTTAAAGGAGTAGTCCCCCCAAGACCTAAAAAAATAAAATGCTCCCAAACCGAGCTGCTCTTGCTCACCAAGTCCCGCTGAGTATTTTGAGCCATCTCCTGTCTTGCTAGCTGCTGCTGTTCCATAGTTACAAGTTTTTCTAAAAGCCGATCTATATCAAACATGGTGCCGGCCAGAAAACTACATCTTTCATTATGCAATGCTTATGCCTGATTGGTCCATAATTTAGTAGAGCTGATACCCACAAGATATAGTAGAGTTAAGGTAGTAACATAGCAGAGTTGATGTAGTGAGGTTGCAGAGGTAAGGAAGCGAGATAGCAGAGTTGAGGCAGCGAGATAGCAGAGTTGAGGTAGTGAGATAGCAGAGTTGAGGTAGTGAGATAGCAGAGCTGAGGCAGTGAGATAGCAGAGCTGAGGCAGTTACATAGCAGAGTTGAGGTAGTGAGAGAGCAGAGTTGAGGCAGCGACATAGCAGAGTTGACGCAGTGACATAACAGAGTTTAGGCAGTGACATAACAGAGTTGAGGTAGTGAGATAGCAGAGTTGAGGCAGTTACATAGCAGAGTTGAGGCAGTTACATAGCAGAGTTAAGGTAGTGAAATAGCAGACTTGAGTTCTACCTCATTAACTTAACTTTGCAATTTCACTACCTCAACTCTTCTATCTCACTAAGAGTTGAGTTAGTGAGGTAGAAGAGTTCAGGCAGGGGGTCAGAGGGTTATTCAGGGGGGGAGTGCTGTGAGAAGTGAGTGCAGGGGGGGTTGGAGGTGCTGCGGGAGAGTTGCGGGGGCAGTTCACAGTGTGTGGGGGTGCCGGGTGAGTGCGGGGGCGTGGCCACAGTGGCAGGGGCGGGGTCACAGTTGGCACAGGAGAGCAATGGTTAATGCCGCAGGTCAGCACTGGGGGGGGGACCACAGTGCCAGTGAGCGACGGAGGGGGTGCCACGGGTGAGCTGGGGGGCACACAGACCAAAATGTACACAATAGAGTAATTTACATTTTGCACCTCAAAATTTGTGTGCATGTGCGTAGACCAAAATGTACGCTTCTATTGTACATTCGTAACTTGTTTGTGAATGTTCGGCAAACAAGAACACAAACCGATCCCAATCATATTTTTTTTATATTCGTGTTCAGGATCCGAACCGAATATCGGGATGTTCGCTTATCACTAATTGAGGCACCAGTAGTGGCACTATCCCCCATATAAATAACTTGTTTGGCTCCCTGAACCAATTACTGCCTTTCTGCCTTTCAGCAACAAATTGCTGCTGGTAGTAGCTATAACTTTATACCACTCAAGAAACCAAGACAGCCATTAAAAATACCCTTTTTAAACCATTGTGTGACATCTAACTATTTTGGTGACATTGTAAAAACTCCAAAAACATTTATGAGCCAGTCACCATGCGTGTCCGTAAAAATGGAACAAGAATGCTACTATTCCTTGTCACAAGTACCAGTGACTAAAAACCCCACAGCTAGGGTAACAAGAAAATAAATATCCTTTTTGCGAAACATAGTCATGGGGATTTATGCCTGGATAAAACTGTTTTTGGGGTATGGGTTGTATGTTGCACTTTATGGAGGCATTGAGCTGCTGTGGATAAAATATACCTGTGTTGCAAATGGTTTAACCTTTAGGGACTCAGACAGTTTTGGAGTTCATGACAGAGCAACATTTTTCAAATATGACATGTCTGACTTTATGTATTAATAACTTTGGATTGTTTTTTTGTGACATATTTCACTTTATGTTAGTAAAAAGAAACAAAAGAGAGAGAGGGCGCCTCCTGGTGCAATAACGTGGTGGGCTAGTGTGTCTATTCCAGTGGAAGATGGACGCACTCACCTTGTGGAGTTGTGCAAAAGATAGGTACAACTCTACCATAGGTATATGATATCATTCAGACAGGGACCACAGCTATCCCTCGGGTTGCAGCCACCAAAGGTGGGTAGAAACATGCAGAGTTGTATCTCAGAAGAGATCACAGGAACCAAGGAAGAACCCGTAGGAGGGTCAGGGCAGGTTGACGTCCAGGAGACCAGCAAAATCACAGTAGGAGCATCACAGAGAGATGTGACTCAATTGTTCTGTTTAGTAGTGCAATGCATTTTGGTCTGTCTATTGAATCACAGACCTTTATCAAGCATAGAGAGTAGATCAATGGCTTTTTAAAGGTTGTGTCAGACTATAGGAGGGTGCACATGACAAACTCCTTCCGAGTCATGAGCCCGGAAGTGGAGATACACCATACTAGTAAAAAAAAAAACCAAATAACATATGGGGCCATATACAAAACAATGGTGCCTAATAATAAAGTGGCATGTGCTTGCAATGAAAAAACAGATGGGGAAATAAATACAGCAATAATACAGTGGCATGTGCTAGCAGTGACTGAGGAAATAAATAAATATACATTCAAATTCATAAGATCAGTATACACATTCAATACAGCGCAGAGTCCATGGGTTACCTGCGGCATTAGAGTCCCAGCGTCACTACGATGCCAGCCACAAATCACCCAGAGTTCCGTTCATAAAGTGCATGAAAATGTAAACATGTTTACATGTTCAATCCATCTTAAAGGACAACTCCCACAAAAATTTTTTTTTGCTCATTTAACACACATTACAAAGTTATATAACTTTGTAATGTGGTTAAATACCCGGCCTGGCCCCCTTCCCCCACTTTCGGACCCCCGACCCCCCACCCCGGAAGTTAAGGAATGTATACATTACCTATTACGATCGTCACGGTCCTCTTCTCCGGGGCGGCATCTGGTGACGACGACGTCAGAGCCGAGGGGCGGTCCGGGTCTTCTTCCTCCTCGGCGTCTTCATGCAAAGTGAATGGGGATGAAAAGGCTGCTGGTGCACATGCGCACCAGCAGCCTTTTCATTGGCTGGAGCGCATCACATGGCTTCCAGCTTGCTCAGCCCTGATTGGCTGAGCTTGCTGGAAGCCATGTGATGCGCTCCAGCCAATGAAAAGGCTGCCGGTGCGCAGGCGCACTGGCAGCCTTTTCCATCCCCTGGACCCGGAAGTTGGAGACATCGCTGGATGGCGGAAGGCGGCGACAGAGAGGCGGGCGGCGGGCGAATCGAGTGGCGATCGTCACCGGAGAGATGGTGAGTATGGTGTCTGTGTGTGTCTGTGTTTTTTTTTTTTTTGGGGTCCCGCGGGAGTTGTCCTTTAAGATTGCATACAATATGGATAGGAAATACATCCTCACAGTGTCCACGTGTTCACATGTTCAATCCATCTTGAGGCTGCGTTCACACTGTGTATATTTCAGTCAGTATTGTGGTCCTCATATTGCAACCAAAACCAGTAGTGGATTGAATACACAGAAAGGCTCTGTTCACACAATGTTTAACCCCTTCGTGCTGCAGCTAGTTTGGGCCTTAAAGAGAACCAATCATGGGCGGAAATAAAAAAAAACTTTTTTCGATAATTAGATTAAAATTGTTATTTTATTAATATTTGTAATTTGAATTAATTACTTTTAGGGCCGCGTTTTCGCAATATAGCTATTTTCTTTTCCTGTCTCGCGCCGGCTCTTTTGAAAAGAGCCGGCGCGCGACAGGAAGCTCCCGGCATGCCGAGCGGCAGGAAGGGCTCCCATGAGCCTTTGCCACCGCTCTGTAAGTACACAGTGATCCCGCGCTATACAGCGCGAGATCGCTGTGTATGAATATCCTAACTGGGCCTATTAGTCTATTCCTGAAGATACAGACTGCCTGTGCAGTCTGTATCTTATGCTTTTACCTATAGCTGTATAGCGGAGCGGAGCAGTAAGGCCGGGGGCGGCCATCTTGATGACGTTAGTGGTGCGTTCCAGCGCTGGAACGCAAGGGACGTAATCAAGATGGCGCCCGGCTTTACTGCACCGCTACAGAGGAGTGGGTAAAGTATAAGATACAGACTGCACAGGCAGTCTGTATCTTCAGAAATAAACTTCATGAAGATACAGACTGCCTTTGCAGTCTGTATCTTATACTTTACCTACTCCTCTGTAGCGGTGCAGTAAAGCCGGGTGCCATCTTGATTACGTTCCTTGTGTTCCAGCGTTGGAACGCACCACTGTGATGTCATCAAGATGGCCGCTCCCGGCCTTACTTCTTCTCTGGATTAGGTAAAAGCATAAGATACAGACTGCACAGGCAGTCTGTATCTTCAGGAATAGACTTAGGGACAGAGAATCTTTTATTATAGGGACAGTTAATTTCAGGTGATTGGTTCTCTTTAATGACCAGGCAAATTTTTCAAAATCTGACCTGTCTCACTTTATGCTCCTATAGCTCAGTGATGCTTTAACGCATGCTAGCGATTCTGAGATTGTTTTTTCGTCACATATGGCACTTTATGTTAGTGGCAAAATTTGGTCACTACTTTGTGTGTTTTTTTGTGAAAAACATCAAAATATCATGAAAAATAAAAAAAATTGCATTTTATGAACTTTGAAATTCTCTGCTTCTAAAAAAAGAACGTCGCAGCAGATAAATTAGTTACTAAGTCACATTACCAATATGTCTTCTTTATTCTGGTATAATTTGGTAAACATATTTTACTTTTTTAGGGTGTTATGGGGCTTAGAAATTTATCAGCAAATTATCACATTTTCGTGAAAGTTTCCAAAACTGATTTTTTTTTAGGAACCAGTTCTTTTTTTAAATGGATTTAGAAGTCTGGTATCCTGAAAACTCCCATAAATGACTCCATTTTGGAAACTACACACCTTAAAGAATTAATCTAGGGGTATAATGAGCATTTTAACCCTACAGGGGCTGGAGGAAAGTATTCACAATAAAGCTGGGTTCACACACTGTATACTTCAGGCAGTATTTGGTCCTCAAGTCAGGTCCTCATAGCAACCAAAACCAGGAGTGGATTGAAAACACAGAAAGGCTCTGTTCACACAATGTTGAAATTGAGTGGATGGCCGTCATATAACGGTAAATAACTGCCATCATTTCAATAAAACAGCCGTTGTTTTAAAATAACAGCAAAAATTTGCCATTAAATGACGGCCATCCACTCAATTACAACATTATGTGAACATAGCCTTTCTGTGTTTTCAATCCACTCCTGGTTTTGGTTGCTATACAGCCTCACAAATACAGCCTCAAATATACATAGTGTGAACCCAGCCTTAGGCTGTAAAAAAATGGAAAATTAAAATTTTCCAATAATATATACATTTAGATTAAAGTTTCTCATTTTCAAAAGGAACATGAGAGAAAAAGCACCCCAAAATTTGTAACGCAGGTTCTCTTGAGTACAACGGTACCCCATATGTGGGCGTAAACCACTGTATGGGCACACAGCCGGGCTCAGAAGGAAGGGAGCGCCAATTAGCTTTTCCAATGCAGATTTTGCTGAAGAAGTTTCTGAGCGCCAGGTGCGTTTGCAGTGCCCCTGTAGTGTCAGCAGAGAGAAAAACCCCCATAAGTCACCCCATTTTGGAAAGTGCACCCCTCAAAGAATTCATCTTGGTGTGTGGTGACCATTTCGACTCCACAGGTATTACAGGAAAGTATTCAAAAGAAGACAGTAAAAATGAAAAACTCGAATTCTTCCAATAATATGTTCGTTTAGTTTGAAATTTCTCAACTTTATGAGGAACAAGAGAAAAAAAGTACCCCAAAATTTGTAACGCAGGTTCTCCTGAGTGAAAAGGTACCTCATATGTGGGCATAAACCAGTGCATTGGCACACAGGAGGGCTCAGAAGGAAAGGAGCGCCAATTAGCTTTTTCAATGCAGATTTTGCTGAAGAAGTTTCCGAGCGCCAGGTGCGTTTGCAGTGCCCCTGTAGTGTCCGCAGAGTAAAATCTCCCAATAAGTCACTCCATTTTGGAAAGTACACCCCTCAAAGAATTCATTTTGGGGTGTGGTGAGCATTTTGACCCCACAGGTATTAGAGGAAAGTATTCAAAAGTAGACAGTAAAAATGAAAAACTCGAATTTTTCCAATAATATGTTCCTTTAGTTTGAAATTTCTCAATTTCACGAAAAAACTGGAGAGAAATGTCACCCCAATTTATATAACGCAGGTTCTCCTGAGTAGAACGGTACCCCATATGTGGGCATAAACCACTGCATGGGCACACAGCTGGGCTCAGAAGGGAAGGAGCGCCAATTAGCATTTTCAGAGCAGATTTTTCTGAAGAAGTTTCTGAGCGCCAGGTGCGTTTGCAGAGCCCCTGTAGTGTCAGCAGAATAGATTCCCCCCAAAAATCACACAATTTTGGAAAGTGCACCCCTCAAAGAATTAATCTTGGGGTGTGGTGACCATTTTTACCCCACAGGTATTAGAGGAAAGTATTCAAAATTGGCCAGTAAAAATGAAAAACTCAAATTTTTCCAATAATATGTTGGTTTAGTTTGAAATTTCTCAATTTGCCGAGGAACAGGAGAGAAAACGTACCCCAAAATCTGTAACGCAGGTTCTTCTGAGTAAAACGGTACCTCATATGTGGGCATAAACCACTGTATGGGCACACAGCAGGGCTCAGAAGGGAAGGAGCGCCAATTTACTGGAGCAAAACAGCAGCTAGTAATGGTTATTAGAAAAGCGCAGTTACTAAAATAAAATAAAAAAATGAGATTACAGGTAATGTGGGGTGGTTACGAACAGTCTGGGATGGTTACGGGCAACCTGCAGTGCTTACAGACAATCTGGGGTGGATACGGGCAACGTGGGGTGGTTACGGGCAACCTGCAGTGCTTACAGACAATCTGGGGTGGTAACGGGCAACGTGGGGTAGTTACGGGCAACCTGCAGTGCTTACAGACAATCTGGGGTAAATACGGGCAACGTGTGGTGGTTACGGGCAACCTGCAGTGCTTACAGACAATCTGGGGTGGTTACGGGCAACGTGGGGTGGTTACGGGCAATGTGGGGTTGTTACGGATAAACTGAAGTTCTTATAGGCAATCTGAAGTGGGTACCTGTAATCTGGCATGGGCACCGCAATCTGGAGGGGGTCATTTGGGGTGTTCAGACCACGCCTTGGCGTGGTCAGAGGCGCCGTGGTGTGGTCAGAGGCAACGTGTGGTGGTCAGAGGCGACGTGGCGTGGTCCGAGGCGACGTGTGGTGGTCAGAGGCAAGGTGCGGTGGTCGGAGGCATCGTGGCGTGGTCAGAGGCAACGTGCGGTGGTTACGTGCAATCTGGGGGGTTACATGTAATCTGGCATGATTACGGGCAACCTGGGGGGGTTATGTGCAACCTGGAAGGGTTACAGACAATCTGGGATTGTTACTGATAAACTGAAGTGCTTATAGGTAATCTGGGGTGGGTACATGTAATTTGGGGTGGTTACGGGCAATCTGGAGTGGGTCACTGGCAATTTGGGGTGGTTACGGGCAATCTGGAGGGGGTCACTGGCAATTTGGGGTGGTTACGGGCAATGTGCGGGGGTTACGGGCAATGTACGGTGGTTACAGTCAACGTGCGGTGGTTACGAGCAACGTGCGGTGGTTACGGGCAACATGCGGTGGTTACAGTCAACGTGTGGTGGTTACGGGCAACGTGCGGTGGTTACGGGCAACGTGCGGTGGTTACGGGTAATCTGGGGGGGTAAAGGGTAATTTGGGAGTAAACTGCAATTATTACTATAATAAAAAGGTTTTTTTTGTATGTTTGTCACTTTTTGTACTTTATACATTCATTTTCACTGTATTACTATGATTACTGTGATATTTTCTATCATAGTTCAGTGACAGAGACCAAATTGGTCTATGTCACTTTAAATTTTCAGAGTTGGCTGGTTGTGGAGTGCATGTGCACTTCATAACCAGCCAGGACGTCGATGAGGAAGGAGCTCCAGGATCAGGTAACGTATATGGGAAAGGGGGGGGGGGTTACTGGGGGACGGGGGGTGACTGGGGGGGTGGGGGGCGACTTGGAGGACAGGACACATCACTTTTTATCCCCTGTCACCAATCATTCATGGTGACAGGGGATAAAAAGTGCCGGGATGCAAATGGCACAAGCGATCAGCGGTATATAGTATATACCGCTGATCGCTTGTACCGGGACCCCACAGGGGGGTCCCCGATCACTGCCCCATGTTCTCCGCTACCTCCGGTGGCGGAGAACATGGGGTTTTCATTCATTTTAACTTTTCCATCGCTGTGAACAGACATTAGTCTGTTCACAGCGATGGCGGCGGCCATCTTGGAAATGATGGCTGCCGGGGGAGGGGGGTTAGTTATCAGGGCACTAGGGGGGTCTGATCTGGGGTTGGCGGCACCGGTAATCCCCTTTACCGACGGCCGCCGCTATAACGTTAATAGCGGCGATCGTCGGTAAGGGGAGGGGCCGGGACGGTCCCCACACACTGCCCCAACCCCTCAGCTACCTCCAGTAGCAGGGGGGATGGGGTGGGGGCCGTCCCGGCCCCACTATCTTATTCTCTGCCATCGCCGTAAAAAGCTAATGGCAGCAGAATAAGGACCCTTAGTGACCGCCGTAAAAAGCCGTATCGGCGGTCACTAAGGGGTTAAATTGAGTGGATGGCCGTCATTTAATGGCAAATATTTGCTGGTATTTTAAAACAACGGCTGTTGTATTGAAATAATGGCCGTTATTTACTATTATATGGTGGCCATCCACTCAATTTCAACATTGTATGAACAGAGCCTTTCTGTGTTTTCAATCCACTCCTGGTTTTGGTTGCAATATGAGGACCACAATACTGACTGAAATATATACGTAGTGTGAACGCAGCCTGAGATTGCATAGAATGTGGATAGAAAATGCATGCTCACAGTTTCTCTGTGTGCAGATGGGATCCCCACGTAAACAACGTACCCTCACTCTATTCACAAATGGAAATAGTAAGTCAGAGTAAGGTGCATGAATGGTTGATGTTCTATCTGCGGTTACCTTATAAGAAACATAAAGGCATAGATAAAACATGGAAAGTGCATGAAACTGTGTCTGAAGGAATAGATATAAGTATATATATATGTGTGTGTGTGTGTGTGTGTGTGTTTATTTAGATCTGTGCAAAATGAGAATAGATAGCTAAGTTGTATCTCGGCATCATGTTGCCATCTGGTGGTAAGCAACGGGAAACACAGCATGGAAAGACATAATGATGGTAAAATGCTGCCATCTGGTGGTGGACACAACTTTGTAGGCGAGAATCCTACTGGATCTATAAATTACAAACACTTCATTCAGATGGTTAAATGAATAGATTGAACACACTGAATAGCTAGTGGTGCTATGTCTTTCCTCCACCACTAGATGGCATTATCTTACCAACACTGAATAGCCAGCAGTACTGTGCCTCTTTTTCACCATTAGATGGCAGCATTTTACCATCATTATGTCTTCCCACCTTGTGTTTCCTGTTGCTTACCACCAGATGGCAACATGATACCAAGATACAACTTATCTATCTTTTCTCATTTTGCACTGTTCTAAATACACATACATACTTATATCTATTCCTCCAGACACAATTTCACCGGACCACATGCACATTCCATGTTATATCTATGCCTTCATGTTTCTTATAATGTAACTGCAGATAGAACATCAACCATTCATGCACCTTACTCTGATTTACTATTTCAGTTTTTGAATAGAGTGAGAGTACGTTGTGAGTGTCTTCGCGAGTGAGTACCTGGCAGTGGCGCAGCGGGGAAGCCATGGCATGGGGGGGGGGCTTCAGGCTCTCTGGCAATCGCATGGGAGGGGAGTGCGGCAGTGGCACGGTCTGAGACGGGGTTGGGCACGCCTGGAGCAGGCAGTGGGCGGATGCAGCGGGCGGATGCAGCGACAGGGGTTGGGAGATAATATTAGAGGCAGCCAGAAGGAGGAGGAGGGAGTTCTGCCCCAGCTTCCCCCGGATTCCGGAACTCAGTGGAGACCGGGACCGGAGGTTTTACTTTTTTTTATCACCAGCATCAGTGGATTGTTACCGATCCACTGATACCGTCAAATGCTGGTGCTGGACCCCTACTGGGGGTCCAGGAACAGTATCACCAAACTGTCAGCTATCAGCTGACAGTTTAGCTGTGTCTCCCGGTTACTGTTAATGTAAACAGTGAGCACCAGAAGCCGGTCAGTTATTGTACGTCCTGGTGCGGAAAGTAACCTCTTGCCAGGACGTACAATAATTGCCTAGTGCGGCTAGGGGTTCATTGAAATTGAAATAAAATTGATGCCTAAATTGATGCCACTTAAACTTACTGGGGAGACAAAGGTTGCCACACAAGGGTAGGTGGAAGGGTACTTAAAGAGGAATTGGAACTTGTAAAATGTTTTATTAGAAAGATTTCTGATTTAATGGCCCTGATGTCCACTGCTGTCCTGGGAGAAAATTGATTTCACGCCGCTGATTTTACTTTCCCTGCACCATCCTGTTTGCGCTATACAGCCTTCTATACCCAGCGATTTACCGGGCTGTGAAGGGCAGTAAAGAGAGGACCGGCCCACTCAACCTTGCAGCCCCTCATACATTTGCCCAAATTGCCAGATGCCTAGTTCAGCCCTGTAATATGCTGTATCAATCAGGTAAAGCAGAGGCTCTGAACGTCATTGTGAACGCTGATCTATGGATTGTGAAGTTAAGCTGCATGCCTAATTTTACATTCATCTCTTACTTGCTTCTCAGGTGGCTGCACCCACAGATGTGTCCCCGTGCTGCATCCTTTCTGGTCCAGGAACTCATTGAAGTCACTTGTTTTAATGGCACAGCAGGACCAGTACTTCATCCTAAAAAGAATCATCAATAATATCTCTCTGTAATATGCAAAAACATGTATTGCTTCATCATTTTTGTCAGTATTTGAGGACCACATACTGAACAAAATGCAACATGTAAACCCAGCCTGAGATAGTCCATGCCTCATGGTCATTTACCAAACCCTACAGTAAATGAGGCACACATGAATAGACACAAGTAGTTTAAGATGAGTTATAGCACAATTATACAGGAAAAACAGGGTTCCCAGGATAGAGAACCACACAATAAACATTGGTTTGACCTCCAGGGTTATGGGTGAGGTCTCTGAAAATGAATTCTATGAATGGAACAAACAAATCTGAGCAAAAGTAAATGAAACCTGGAAAACAGATTTATATTACTAGCACCAGAGACCAATTATAATGATAGTCAAATCTAAAAAACATCTTGATACAAATCAGTATTCTACATTATCAATGCTGCCAATTATTTACTTTTTTTTTTTTTTTGCTTTAAAGGACGGTTTTGACCCTTCTGAACTGACATCTTTAATTACTTAGCTGGCCCATCACAACATACAGTATATACCAATGGCATATTAGGTATATTTATCAAAAGAGACAGCGCAAATACAAAGTGAGTACGTTTCCGATAATAGAAAGATTCTAGCAGTTTTTACTTTTTTTTTTTTTTTTTTTTTAAAGAAAACCTGCGTGATTGGTTTCTGTAGGTTAATTTTCTATGGCCAGCAACCAACCATCTATTCTTTTAATTGTTTGCCTTTATAAGCTACATTAGAAAGACCCTACTTTATCTTGTGTATTAACTGAAGCACAAAATGTATGTACATGTACATCTGCTGAGGTCACCCAAGCATAACCATACTTGGAATCCACTCGAATTTTGGTGCTGGAGACAAGAAGCTGTATATGAACATACTGCAAGGCTTGTTGTGTTTTGTTTTTACTATTTTACACTTTTCCTGGTTTTTCATATGCATTCCTTCTGCATCTGATCCACCTCTATCTCCCTTACACTATACCGTCTTGACTGTATCCCAACCCACTACAATGGAAGGGAAGTATACCATGAAGACACTGCTTAGACCCTGTATATCATATGCAAACAAGATCACAAGGATAAAAAATATTTTTTTTCTTATTATAATAATGTGTCTTACCCTTCATGAAACACTGGAACCCCAGGATGATACACACAGTTTGATTCGCAACTCTCTGGCCCTTGATAGACCTGTATAGGAAGACCACAGGATGTCCTTTGTCCTTTTCCCAAGAAAATCTGACATGGCATCGGAGGGTTATAATGACTTACCTCTTTACATCCTGAGTGCTTACATCTTGTCCCTAATAATGTTACTGTAGAGTTTACTGAAACAAGACAAACATTTCATCAGTTGTAAAGCTGGACACAAGTTCCCATGTTATTCATACATATCTGATGATAAGCACTGACCTTGTTTATCTGATTCTTGACTTGATTCCAGATTCAACTTTTCTAATTCTTGTTCAAGTGATCGAGAAACTTTGAGAACAAGAGGAGTCAACAGTTCCTGCGTCCTGGAAGTGACCAAAACCTGTGATTGAGCTCAGGCCCTTACTGCAGAAAAGTATTTAACTCTTTCTAGTACATTGGAAATAATTTTGATACTCAGTTCAAAAACGAATCTAACCTGCTGATAGCTCCCTAGTGGGAATGGGCCGTTGAGGACAAAGGTATGTCTCTTACCTTCATCCTCAGCACCTTCCTGTTCTGAACAGAACAAAGTCAGCTCACCAGGTGCAGTATATGTGTGTTGCCCAGTTTCCCAGGGCTCTGGAGCATGAAGAGCAATTGCGGGCCGTCTCCTGTTTGTAGACTTTAATAAAGAAAGTATTGGCTCCCAACTCCGCAAATACTTGTATACTTTATTTAACCCTTTGAGGACCAGGACCAAAATGACCCTGTGGATAGCGCAAATTTTGATCTTAGTGTTTTCGTTTTTCCCTCCTCCCCTTCTAAGAGCTCTAGTACTTTCAGTTTTCTATCAACAGGGCCATGTAAGTGCTTGTTTTTTACAGGAATAGTTGTACTGTGTAATGGAATCTTTCATTTTACTATAACATGTATGATGGAATTCCAAAATTATTATTTATGAAGATATAAATAGGTGAAATCGTAAAAAAGAATGCAATATGGTAATGTTTTGGGGTTTACCTGCGGGGCTGTATAGGGTGTCATTTTTTCTGCCATGATCTCTAGTTTTTAATAATACCATACTTGTGAAGATCGGACGTTTTGATCACTTTTTATAATTTTTTTTTATATAATGTAACATGAAATCGGTAATCTGCGCACTTTTCCCTCTCTTTTCGTGTACGCCGTTCGCAATGACGCTTTTTATATTTTAATAGATCGGACAATTCCGCACGCTACGGTATATTATATGTTTATTTATTTATTTTTATATGTTTTATTTATATAATGGGAAAGGGGGGGGTGATTTAAACTTTTATGGGGGGAGGGGCTTTGGGGTAGTGTATTGGTGTTTTTAACTTTTTTTTTACACATTTGAAGTCCCTTTGGGGGACTTTTACATTCATTAGTTTGATTTCTTCACTGATCATTGCTATGTCATAGGCATTGCTATGCTATGTCGACGATCGGACCGCACGGAGGCAGGTAAGAGACCTCTGGCGGTCCGTTTCAACGATCTGGACCCCCGCAGTCACACTGCGGGGGTCCCAAACAGTAAGTGACAGGGGACTAAGGCGTTTAAGGAGTTATTGACACGCCGCAGCGCGATCGCTGCAGTCTGTCATTAACGGTGAGGTGCCGGCTGCTCACTGCAGCCAGCCCCCACCTCCTTCATAGCAGGAGAAACACCCAGGACGTACAGTTACGTCAAGGGTCGTCTGGTGTCAGACTTCCATGGCGTAACTGTACGTCCAGGGTCGTCTAGGGCCATGATTAAGAGAGTGAACCTCGCAACGCGTCGGCGCTGATGTTTTTATCAGTTTTGTTATTTTTTAAGATGCATGTTTAAATAAAGTATACAAGATTTTACAGAGCTGGGAGCTACTACTTTCTTCATTGAAACCTTCCTGTTCTGTTAGTTGTTCCCAATAAGCCATAAGGATCACTGGAGCTGTAGTCGTGAACAAACCCCCGCACAGTGATGCGTCCCCAGCCGGCCCCTTTAATTGCTGGGCCGGATCAGCAAATGAGTGGTGGGGCTATGGTCCCCAGCTAGCCGTCCCCCTCTAATGAACTAGGTTCCCTACTTTAGATATGGATCCATTAAAAATACATTACAGGATTAGCCATTACCTTGGCCTCTCTTTTTGCATCTTTTCTGCAGATTTAGGACCTTGGACAATGATTTCTGTACATGATTTGAATCCAGGACTGTCAGATGCAGTTTTATTTCCAGAAATGTCAGGTTTTAAAGGTTCAGATGGTTTCTCATTGCTGTGAAAACCCTTGGTGCAGCCCTGCAGTGGACACACATAAAGATAACCAGAAACAGGCATATGATGCATAATAAAAGGGTTCCAGCCACCGAGAACTCAGCAAGCAAAGAAACAGCACCAGCATTTTACTCAGGAAGAAAACATCTTTAATGTAGGTTGTAGGTTGTAGCCTATTTTTTTTTTCTTTGGGGGGGGGGGGGGGGGGGTTGGGCTTTTTAGGTTGCTTTTGAAGCTCTTGGTGGTGGGTGAGAGCCAAATGCGTTGGGGTATAGAATTCCAGATTAAAGGGCCCTATTCCACCAGACGATTATCGTTCAGATTATCGTTAAATCGTTAGGTTGAAATGCAGTTAATGATTAACGACCAAACGAGAAATCGTTGATCGCTTTATAAGACCTGGACATTGAATAACACGTTGTTCGGTCGTTTGCAGTAGTTACGAAGGCAATAGCGAAGAAATAGCGCATAAGTAACGATTATCGTTCCATGGAAATGAGTGAACGTTTTCAGGTCTTTCGCAATAGCAGTCGTTTGAGATCGTTAATCGTTAACTATTATGCGAACGATAATCGTCTGGTGGAATAGGGCCCTAAAGGGGGAAGCTCAGACAAAATCTTGAAGGAGGTTGTGTGAGGTATGAACAAGAGAGGAGCATAAATGGAGGTCTTTGGAGGATCAGATGTTGCATGAGGGACAGTGCTTGCTTGTATGTCTGGAAGTCTTTCTTAGAGTGGGTTTTCCTCCAGCACCGTTCAGTAGCCCTGGACACTTGCCTCAGTTTTTTGGTTAGGTTGGTGTGTCAGGGCTGTCTGTTGATGAATCATCTTCTGATATGCGTAAGAGGGACGACAAAGTCACAAGCTATGTAATTGTAAAGAGAATATTTGGATGTTACGTTGTTTAAGGTTCCTGCAAGGGTGAGAAGTGTTCTGGAGTGTGTGTGTGTGTGTGTGTGTGTTTGGGGGGGTGTTGGTCAGTTTAAGAAAAGAAAAAAGAGAATGTTAGTAGGTTGTTAGGACCCTTTTGTGAGTGGCCAAAGAGGACCACTGTATAAGGCTGAAGGAGCAGGTTATTGATAAGTTTGGAGGTGGCTGTTTGGGATGTGGGGATGTCCATAGAGAGGAAGCCAAATAGCCAAATGGTGAATTGATCAAAGAAGGTGGTTGTGGAGCATGGTGGTCAGTAAATGACAGTGACTTGGAGGAATAGGAGTAGATGCAAATGGAGTGCAGTCCAAAGAAGGAGAGAATGAGGGAAGGGAGAGTAAGAGTTGGGGTGAAGGAGCACTTGTCTGATAGCAACAAACAAATGCCGCCACCCAATTTGTTCCCAGGGCAAGGAAGGTGGGAAAACTGGAGCCCACCATAGGACAGTGCATTGGGGAAAAATGTGTCATTAGGTGTCAGCTACGTTTCAGGTAGGCCTAGAAAGAATAATTTGTGGTTAAGAAAGATTTTGTGGATGAATGAAAGAGCATGCACCAAAGGAAAGTACAAAAGGAGTATGGGTGGGGAGGATACATATAATGTTAGTCGGGGCGGCATGGTGTAAAGAATGAGGGTAGATCATAGAAGGACCGCAGGGTACATGAGGTCTGGTGGGGAGGGCCAAAGTTAGGAGAAATGTCTCCAGCGGTAAGAAGCAGAGATGGAAATAGATGTGAGTAGGAGAGGGGGAAAGGATGCTAGGAGCATTTTTGAAGGAAGGTTTTAATGTATAGAAAGAATATAGCAGAAGGAGTCAGATCAGTGGGTAAAGGGGATAGGGATATAACAAGATTATTGCTTCATGTGACAGATGACATGTGAAGACTAAAGAGGCAGCAGAGATAGCTAAAATGAACAATATGAGAGGGGGCAGACATACACTTTCATCAGCAAGGGCTGCACAGACATCGCTAACAATGCTAGACAAGCTTTTACACAGTGCGAAAGAAAACAATAAAATATATTCCCCCACCCCCAAATAATAAAATTACATTATACTGTATTTCCTATTCAAAATAAACTGTTGCATAAAACATTAAAAAAATTATACATGTGAGTAATGACCCAAGCTATAAAACTATATCATTATTTGTACCTCACAGTGCACGCTGTAAAAATTTAAAGAAAACAGCACCAGAATTGCTGTATTTTGTTACTCCACCACAGAAATGTATAAGCATTGGCTGGATAACCTAAAACATTCTAAAACTACTTCGCTTTCTAATTCATTATACTGTAAGTGCACTTGCACCAAACACAGAAATTCCCCCAAATTATCTCCCCCAGCATTTCTGCTTTTAAATCCACACCAAATTGTAATCTGTTTTAATATTTTAATTTGTGAGGGGGGGGGGGGGGGCACACTTCCCATACAGCCCATATAGTACCCTTAATCCACCCCTGTGCACTAGTTGTTATTGTCTGGTCTGCACAGTAGCATATATAACTCCACCTGTGTACAAGAGGATCCAGGTTGTCTGATTGACCTATTGACCACTTTAAGGATATAACAGCAATATTTTCTCCACCTTTCCTCATTATTTCAATTGTAATTGTTTAATGCTTGGTGTAATGTAAGAGTAAATTAAAGGGGTACTACGGTGAAAAATGTTTTCTTTCAAATCAACTAGTGTCATGAAGTTATACAGATTTGTAAATTACTTCTATTAAAAAATCTTATGTCTTCCAGTCTTCAGCTGCTGCATGTCCTACAGGAAGTGGTGTATTCTTTCCAGTCCATTCTTTCCACTGCTGCCACCTCTGTCCATGAAAGGAACTGTCCAAAGCATGGGGATATGCTACTGCTCTGGACAGTTCTTGTCACAGAGAGAAGAGACAGCAGAGAGCACTATGTTAGACTGGAAAGACACCACTTCCTGCAGGACATACAGCCGCTGATAAGTACTGAAAGACATAACATTTTTAAATAGAAGTAACTTACAAATCTATATAACTTCCTGACACTAGTTGATTTGAAAGAAAACATTTTTCACCGGAGTACTCTAATATTTATTCTTGAGACAACCCATTTAGCATGGTTCATATTAAATAAGAGCATTGCTTGTGGTATTATTGTAGATGTATTAAACAGTTCTTTCAGTATTAGATGTTATCCCCAATCCTCATGATAGAGAATCACTGTCTAATGCTGGGACCCCCTGCGATCTAGAGAACAGGGACCCAAGTCTACTTTGAAAATGAATCTCACCACCACTCCATTCATTCTCTTCAGGAGGTGCCAGGCATAGCTGAGTACTTCCATACAGAATGATCTGAGCAGGAGCCATGTTTGTGCACTGCTGCTCCGTTCTGATTCTGAGGAGAGTCAGGTCCCTATTCTTAAGATCACAGGGGGTTTTAATAGTAGGACCCTTGTGATCAGATAATTATCTATAACTTCTAATGGTGGCACAATCCCTTGATTTTCATCCCACAGATCTCTGCTGCAAAGTATATTCAGAAACAGAAATATCTTACTTTTATAGCGAGAAATTCAGAAAAGTCAGTTGTGCGTTTCTTACAGCAAGACCAGCCCTGAGAGGAAAAAGACGTAATGAAGGGGGGTGAAAAGAGACAATTACAGAGGTTTTGTATAATAGGACTGACTGTATTGGGGCCCACCTTCAATGCATCATGAAAAATTGGGTATCCCGGATGGAAGAGACAAGAATCTGAAGGAAAGAAAGATTTATGCTGATTATTTTCTGTCTTATACCTGACTAACAACAACATTAGTGCAGTATGCACTACATCTTCTTGTCTCACACGTATACATAATACAGACACACTAAACATAAAAATCACTAACCTGCAGTGTTGCTCTCATGGAAGAATCGTTGACCACATCCCTTGTTATAACATAGCAATGACTTGTCTGATGTGTCCTGTGTATCATTCAGAATAATACCCTGACAGCTCATGATGCCAGGAATATGTATACAGTTGAATATACTAGAAATGGAACAGTCGTAGAAACCATATGGAATAAAGAGAAGAATCCAAATTCAACTATAATGTAAAATGATATAAAACAATATAAATAATATAAAATCAGACTGTAAGGTAAAGATATGTGATTATGTATCCATAGGACTTAACTACTTAGTAACCAATTTAATATTCATACAAAAGTGAAAGTTGTCAGAACTTAAGCCATATGGGTGCAAGAAGTCTCTCCTAGTAATATAAGACTATGAAAGTATTGATCAGGTGCAAGACAAAAGCCATTTACCAAAAGAAATTAAGCAAATAAAAACCAATTGTTACCTATAGAGCGCCAGCAGTGTGAGAGGTGACCAAGCTGAGAGCGAGAACTGACTAGAGGCAGGACACATGGCTCTATCTTTAGACTCTGTGGGTGCCAGCCCAGCACCAAAGATGGAAATAAGAATGTCAACAGCTGTGACAGGTGACAGAAAGTAAAACTGAAGCCAGGCAAAAGAAGGGACAAGAAGGATCTAGATAAAGGAAGTAGCAGAGAAAGAATGATCCACTAGAAGATACATGGAAAATAAGAGCTACAGGTAAAACAACAAAAATATACAAAGCATAAGTATAAAGCCTCATGCACAAGAGTATCTAATATATAGTATACAGAATAGAACTGTATAGTGGACCTTATACCGGTAACAGCCAAAAGTTTACCTGGGGTTAAAGTTGTCTAGGCTAGATTATACCTCAAGTATATTTTGACCTAGGCCAGTGTATACCCTGGAGTATAAATTAGCCTAGGCCAATTAATACCCCTCAGGCCATATTATACCCCCATTAAATCAATAGCATTGAGTGATATACACAAGAATTACTTGATTTTTAACATTTTATTGGGGATTCAGCTTTGTCTGCTAAGATAAGTGAGAAGCTAACTGACTTAAATCTTAAATCTTTACCAAGTGTTTAAACTTTTATCATTGCATTTGCGCTATTTTCTGGTTAACAAGGAGATTTTGTGTATGTTGTAAAAAATCTACGCAAGATTTATTAAAGGCTTTTGGCCTTGGAGGGCGCATGTTTTTCGATTATCTACTTTTTTTCATTAGATTTATCTTGTATGAATTTTTATTTTTTATGTAAAATAATTCGCAGAATTATTCCACTTCTACCCTAGTGCCTTTTTTTATCCAAACTGTTTTAGGCAAAACTTGTGCACATAATTGCGCAAGATTTATTAAAGCACCTAATGATAATTTTTGTGCAACAAATGTAAACACGTTTAACCCCTTAGTGACCAAGTCTATTTGGACCTTAAAGTGACACTGTCACCCCCTTTGTGCATTCTGACATCTCTACACAGGTGTAAAGGGTAAATTCAGCGGTTTTTATACCGTATTTTATCTTTATACCCTAAGTCATCTTTTATCAACTGCAGATTGTGTTAAGTGGGCGGGGCCTCACGGCATTAGCACCACTTAGCCCCGCCCACAACACCACCGTTGGCCCAGCGCCCTTACCAGCCATTGGAACAGGCTGGCCTAAAGGTCTAGGCCCCACCCTCTCTAGGTCGGCCCACCAATGGCCACCGAGGGGGCGGGGCCAACGGTTTTGGGCGAGGCTAAGTGGCGCTAATGCCGCAAGGCTATGCCCACTTAATACAATCTGCAGTTCATAAAAGATCACTTTTTACTTAAACAAGCCCCATGACGTAGACGGCAGAGCCCATCGAAATAAAGCCCATTAGTGACCGCCGTTAAAATACATATTGGGGATAAAGGGGTTAAAGCCCTTTTAGAGCCCATTTTTAGACTTGAAAACAGGATCTAAGGGGTTAATCCATACATGTAGTAACAGGGGGCCGGCCTTGTTACAGTCAGGGCCGGCGTTACGGTAGATGGCGCCCTGTGCGAAACTTTCTTTTGGTGCCCCCCCGCCTCTGCTGATACCCCCTGACATAAACTAAATATTACAGCCTCCCACCCCTCCAGACAACCCCCACTGCCCTCCCCCCTTACTGTTATATATGTAACCTTTTCATCACTTTTTGAATTTTTTTCTGGGATGTGATTTCACTAAAAATCTGTAACTTTGGACTTCAGAATATAAGGGTATGCTGGGGGTAATAGTTATGCACCGTTTTGGCTGTTGGGAGTAGTAGTTATGCACTGTTTCAGCTGTTTGTGTATGCATGGGGTAGTAGTTATGCACGGTTTAAGCTATGAGGGTATGCTGGGGATAGTAGTTATGCACTGTTTTATCTGTTGGGGAATGCTGGGGATAGTAGTTATGCACTGTTTAGTTGTTGGGGTATGTTGGGCGTAGTAGTTATGCACTGTTTTAGTTGTTGGGGTATGCTGGGGCAGTAGT
Organism: Dendropsophus ebraccatus; assembly: GCF_027789765.1. NCBI lineage: Eukaryota > Metazoa > Chordata > Amphibia > Anura > Hylidae > Dendropsophus > Dendropsophus ebraccatus. The sequence continues at coordinate 43,152,490 of NC_091463.1, forward strand.
TATGCACTGTTTAGCTGTTGAGGTATGCTGGGGATAGTAGTTATGCACTGTTTAGCTGTTGAGGTATGCTGGGGATAGTAGTTATGCACTGTTTAGCTGTTGAGGTATGCTGGGGATAGTAGTTATGCACTGTTTAGCTGTTGGGGTATGCTGTGGTTGTAGTTATGCTCTGTTCAGCTGTAAGGGTATGCTGGGGATAGTAGTTATGCACTGTTTCAGCTGTAGGGGTATACTGGGGGCAGTAGTTATCCACTGTTTCAGCTATGAGGGATGCTGGGGTAGTAGTTATGCACTGTTTCAGCTGTCTGGGCATGATGGGGGTAGTAGTTATGCACTGTTTCAGCTATGAGGGATACTTGGAGTAGTAGTTATGCACTGTTCCAGCTGTCGGGGTATGCTGGGGCAGTAGTTATGCACTGTTTCAGCTGTAAGTGATGCTGGGGGTAGTAGTTATGCACTTTCAGCTGTTGAGGTATGATGGGGGTATTATCTTTTTATTTTACAAAAAACTCCTAGAAGGCAAGGAGAGGAGAGATGCCAGTGTCTGTATATACTGTGGCAGTGCATGTATACACAGCAGCAGGGTCAGAACAGTGTACATGAAGTAGATTGCCACAGTGTATACAGACTCTGCACAGAGAGAGAAAGAAAAAGAAGATAGAATATACACAGGTAGATAGATAGATAGATAGATAGATAGATAGATAGATAGATAATAGATAGGAACAGGGCCGATTCTAGCTTTTCTTCCGCCTGAATTGACAAAGCGTCCCCCCCCCCCCCCCCCAACCACCACTACCACTAAAGATCATAAGTAAGTGGACTGGATCCTCTGCAGACAATGCCCAGGGAAGATAAGAGCCTCCTGTGTCCTTTTGCTTAACCCCTTATTTACTGCAGTGTGTAAGTGACCAAGTGTTCTCTAACATGCTCCAAAGCAAAAAAAAGGGTTAATACAGAAGACAATTAGCTCTCTGCCTGACTACTCTGATAACCTCTGACCTCTGTTCTCTGAGTTCCTGCAGAGGTCAGGGGTTATTAGTGCAGGAGTAGCAGAGGTAATTGTTTTCTGTATTAACCCTTTTTTGTGTTGCAGCATGTAAGAGAACACTGGGTCACTTATACACTGCAGAAAATAAAGGGTTAAGCAAAAGGTAGTCTGCTCCTGCACCTATGTATATAACCATAGGATTCTGCCTCTGGCCAGAGAATTTTTTATTTTGGCCACATCACCGAGTATGTATATGTGTGTATATATGTATATATATTAGTGTGTAGGGGAGGGGGGCGCCCATACAGTTTTTTGCTATGGGGCCCCATGAATCCTAGCTACGCCCCTGGAGACACTGACTGTGCTGGGTGTCCTTGCAGCCTCTATAATTCATGATAGAGGCTGCAGGACACTTCCGGCACAGGCTGCGTCTCTGTCTCCCGCTGCCCGCACCGGAGGATGCTGGGAGTGCGCGCTCTGCCGGAACAGGAGCTGCTGGGAACAGGGAGAGGTGAGTAGCTGTTTTTTATTTTATTTTCCTACTGGGGGAAGTGCTGGGGATGGGGAGATGGGCAGGTGTCACTGGTGGGGGCATTGGATGCTATATGGGGACCTACTGGGGGGATTTAATGCTATATGTGACACTACTGGGGTACTATATAGGGCACTACTTGGGGCATTGGATACTATATGCTGCACTATTGGGGGGTTGCATACTATATGGGCGGATTGCATACTATATGGGCACTATATGGGCGGATTGCATACTATATGGGCACTATTGGGGGGATTGGATACTATATGGGCACTATATGGGCGGATTGCATACTATATAGGCAGATTGCATACTATATGGGGCACTATTGGAGGGGATTGGATACTATCTGGGGCCCTATTGGGGGCATCGGATACTGTATGGGGCACTATTGGGGGGATTGGCTCACGTATTGGGTGCTATGGCGGGGATTGGCTACCATATAGGGCACTATAGGGGGCCTTACAACTATATGGGCCACTATTGGGGAGTAACTACTATATGGGGCAGTACAGGAAGGAGTTAGCTACCATATTGGGCACTAATGAGAGGATTAAAAACTATAGTATATAGGGTACTATTGGGGGGCTAACTACAATAACTACAATATACAATATAATCTTTTCCCTCCCTACCCCACCCTGGGATGGTGTCTCAGAGGAGCAGCTCGCATCCTTCATCTATTACCTGCTGCCTGTTGTGCTAAGGTAACCTGGTGGGAAGACCTGTGATAGAGACAGGGTAGTCAGGGTAGGCGGTTGATAAGAGCCTTCTATATGCTGTGCTTCGTGTTGTGCGTAGGGGAGGGGGGGGGGGGCCCTTACAGTTTTCCTTGCTATGGAGCCCCTTGAATCCTAGCTACGCCCCTGTCTGCAACTGCTGACCTCTGACCTCAGGAGCCGGAGAAAAGCCATAAAACAGGCTGCTCTGTTAACTCTTTCATTACTGCAGAATGTAGAGTATTACTGTGCATCACTTACATTCTGCAATACAGAAAGAGTTAACAGCAGAGCAGAATGTTACTTTTATGCCTCTTCTCCTGCTTTTGTACTGTGCTGAGGTCAGCTGCTGCTGTTAACTTTTTCTTTTCTACAGTGTGAAAGTGATGCAGAGTATAATAACTCTGCATTATTGAAAGGGTTAACAGCAGAAGACACTATATCTATGTCTTATGTGATGTGAATACCTATGAATACGAAGCTTCCAGTGCCTCCTTAGCGCTTCTCATAAGGCAACTGACAGGAAACACGGCTGGGCACTGAGCCATAACTAGTTGTAATGATAATGACGCAGGACGCTGATGCTGCCCCCCTCAAGGGCTGTGTGATCTGCCGCCTGAGGCGAAGTCTTCACTTCGCCTCATGCAGATACAGCCCTGGATAGGAGATAGTAGAGATGAGCGAACCTCGAGCATGCTCGAGTCCATCTGAACCCTAGCGCTCGGCATTTGATTAGTGGTGGCTGCTGAAGTTGGATAAAGCCCTAAGGCTATGTGGAAAACATGGATATAGTCATTGGCTGTATCCATGTTTTCCAGACAACCTTAGAGCTTTATCGCTAATCAAATGCCAAACGATCAGGTTTGGATAGCCCAGGAGCTGCCAGGTTCTCGCAGCATAATGAAAAATCTACTGCAAGTATGTAAAGCCATAGAAAATTACAGGACAGAGAATTGCAGTGAATTTTGCTGCTGACCTCACAGAGTGAAATCCGCTGTGATAAGGTAAGTGAGAAAGCACCCTTATAAAACGTGTCTTTGTCTTCTTTGTGCTCAAAAATTGCTTTAGTGGCATTGTCCATCAATAGTAAAAGTACACATGAAAACCGAGGTGACAATATCACTTAAACCCCTTTAGAACTGGACTGATTTTGGCCTTCAGGACCAGAGCCCATTTTTTTAAAATGCAACCTGTCTCACTTTATGCGGTTGCAGCTACACGATGCTATAACTTTTCTTTCGGATTCTGAGATTGTTTTTTGTGACATATTGTAGGTTAGAAATTTTGGCCAATTTGCAAAAAAATTTTGTCCAAAAAGCAATTTTTTCATGAAAAAAAAATTAAAAAAATTGGCATTTTTCTCATTTACAATTTAATTGTCTTGCCAGCGACATTTAATTGTATTGCCAGCGACATTACGCACGTGGCGGTACTAAATATGTGTACTTTTTTCAACATTTATTATTGTATTGGGGCTAGGGGGATTAAATATGAATTTAACTTTATTATAAATATTTGTGTGTGTGTGTGTGTGTGTTTTTTACACTTTAATTTATTGCCCCATCATGGGGACTTTACTGTACAATTGCCTGATTACAGGCATATTGCATTGCAATGCTGATCAGCTAGGGGGCTCCCTCTCCCACCTCACTCAGAAGGAGCAGTGGCAGACATATTGTTTGTGCTAGAGCAGAGGGCTCAGTGTCTAGTGTGCCCCTACATGCAGCACCTGGCTCCTGGGAGCACAATCTTTTATGTCCTGGAAGCTGGTTAGATTGTCCTGTGAAGAGTAGAGTGGAGCAGAGCAGGGATGGTGTGACCCTGCACACAGGCAGCAGCCCGGGAGTGAGAGCGTCTCCTTCCCTGACCCTGCCACAGCATGAGAGCCCCTGCGTAAGTCCTGTTCTCTCTCCTTTATCTACTTACAGCTGATTTGGGGGGGGGGGGGGGGGGTCACTAGGAAGACAACAGTGTCAGGGTCCTGATGTGAGTGGGGAGTGGGAGGGGGGATGGGCAGCTTCTCTAGTTTCTCCCTATTATGACTTGTATTTTACTGCTGAAAGTTTAACCCTTGCACTGCCTTCCCATGGGAGTGTGCATGGTGTCCATGATGAGAGTGTGCATGGTGTGCATGATGAGAGTGTGCATGGTGTGGATGATGGGAGTGTGCAGGGGCGTAACTAGAAATGGCTGGGCCCCATAGCAAACTTTTGATTGGGGCCCCCCCCTACCCCCAAATCCACCCCCACGCCCGACCGACCACTACGCCATCAACACCCCCAGATCTACACAGACTCTGTACTCCACATAAATTACAGTGCAGTTATGTTAAGTGACTCACAGGGGACGTCTTCTCTCATCAGAGTTGTTTCCTTTTCATCATCTTCTCCATCTGCCCTGGGCCATCATGAGAACTTCTCCGAGCCACGAATCCACAGAATCTGCCAGAGAAACATATTAGGCTCCTCACTCTGGCACCATCCTCATCTCTCTACAAACTGCACATCTGTTTTGGCCCCTTTTTGCCCTCTTTCAGTGGGTAGCCCTGACTCGTTGTAGTATATGAATATATCTATCCTTTATAATATATGCCCCCCTCTGTGTAGACACCTTATAGATGGTCCCTTGTTCAGTCCTCCATATAGATGGCCCAATGTGCATCTACTATAGTAGAGATCCCCCTCTGTGTAATCCCTTTATAGTAGATGACAACCTCTGTGCATCCTCTATACCAGGGGTAGGGAACCTCAGCTCTTCAGCTGTTGCACAACTACAATTCCCATCATGCCTGGACAGCTAAAGCTGTAGTTTTTCAACAGCTGGAGAGCCAAGATTACCTCTGTGTAGTCTCCTTTTAGATGACCCCTTATGTTGTCCATTCCCTCATATAGCCCCTTATGTTGTCCATTCCCCCATATAGCCCCTTATGTTGTCCAGCTCCCCCATATAGCCCCCTTATGTTGTCCAGCCCCCCTTATGTTGTCCAGCCCCCCCATATAGCCCCCCTTATGTTGTCCAGCACCCCCCATATAGCCCCCTTACGTTGTCCAGCTCCCCCATATAGCCCCCTTATGTTGTCCAGCTCCCCCATATAGCCCCCTTATGTTGTACAGCCCCCCCCATATAGCCCCTTATGATGTCCAGCTCCCCTATATAGCTCCCTTTTGTTGTCCAGCCCCCCACATAGCCCCCTTATGATGTCCCCTCTGATAAAAAGAAACAAAACACAACTCACCTAACCACACGCTCCCCCGTCGGTCGCCGGTCTCCTCTTCTCTCTTCCTCCGTCCGATGTGCAGCTCTCTGGTGAAGTCCCGGGCAGCGCCACCACTGAGCTCAGTGTGTGCGGTGACGGCGGCTGGGACTTCCAGTACAGGGAACGCAAGCCGGAAGTCCCAGCCGCCGCGGCGCACTCTAAGCTCAGTGATGGCGCTGCCCCGGACTTCAGCAGGGAGCTGCTCATCGGGCAGGGGGGCGGGCAAGAACTCTTGTGATCACAGACAAAACGCTGCTTGCGGTCACAAGAGTGATTGACAGCGCGGGAAGCCTATGGTTTCTTGCGCTGTCAATCACAACACTGAACACCCGGGAGGCCCCCAGGTGCTTCAGGCTGTCAGCTCTGGGGAGCCCAGGCCACAGGCCCCCTGGTGCCAGGGGCCCCGTAGCGGCCGCTACGGCTGCTACGGCGGTAGGTCCGCCCCTGGGAGTGTGCATGGTGTGCATGATGGAGCACATGATGGATAATCAAAAACTGTCTAATACAAAAGACAAGTAAATGCACTGAGTAGCCATTGAATAAGGACCTACATTTCAGAGTTCAATCAACATAATTAATTTGTAAAAATTCTTAGATCTGTCTGTAAATTGTAGTTGATTTCAGATAGAACTAAGTTTCCTATGAATATATTTCAAAAGTTTATGAACAGTAAACTTGCTTCCTTATGATTGCAGAAGTAATAAATATGTCGACTATTAAAAAATTGTATTCTATTGTCACGGCCGCGGCGGCTTCCCGCGTTCCGGGTCGCCGCCGCGACCACCTTCTGTCCCATGCAGCCGCCGGGGTCCTTGTGTAGGGACCCGGCACTGCTGCTGCTAGTTCGGCCCCTGGGGCGCCTCACCTCTCCTCCGTTCCTGTCTCGGTCTGTGCCGGCCGGTGCGCGCGTCCCCGCCACCTAGGGCGCGCGCGCGCCGGCTGTCTCAGATTTAAAGGGCCAGTCCGTCCCTAATTGGTAGTTGCACCCAATCACTCCCTATAAATCCCAGCATGCCCTGTCCCTCGGGTTGGAGCCTCTACATGCTTTTCATAGCGTTTGGCCCAGCTCCCTGTTGTTCCTGACCTTAGTCCCTGTCCCTTGTTCCTGTCTTCTGTCCTTGTCCCTATCCTTGCCCGCTGCCTTCCCATTGTTCCTGAGTCCTGTCCGCCACCTGCGAGCACGTCTTCAGTCCTCTGCCTGTACGATCTCCTGCCTACTGCTCCTGCCACGCCTCGCCTGCCGTCACTAGCAACCAAGCCAGGGGTAGCGACCTGGGGGTCGCCTGCCGCAGCAAGTCCATCCCGCCTTGCGGCGGGCTCTGGTGAAAACCAGCGGCCCCTTAGACTCCGCTCCCTGGTAAGGTTAGTGCTATCGCTAGTGACGGTCCAGTGGATCCACTACTCCAGGCGTTACAGTAGGCTCCAACCATGGATCCCGGCGAGGTGCCTGATCTCCGTGACGTCGCCAGAGTGGTCGCTCAACAGGCTCAGCAAATCCAGCAATTGACTGCCGCCCTACAGCAGCATACTACAGCCCAGCGCCTATCACCACCTGCAGCTACCTCGAGACTTCTACTGGCTCTCCCAAGCAAATACTCTGGTGACTCCAAGTTGTGCAGAGGATTCCTGATCCAATGCACTATGTATATCGAACTTCTAAGCAGTCAGTTTCCCACCGAGCGCTCTAAAGTGGCTTTCATCATCAGCCTATTAGAGGGTAGAGCTCTGGCCTGGGCCACGCCGCTGTGGGACCGAGATGACCCTGCTGCTGCCAATCTCCGAACTTTCTTATTCGAGTTTCGCTCCGTCTTTGAGGAACCTGCCCGTGCTTCTTCAGCTGAAACTGCTCTCCTCAACCTCTCTCAAGGGAGCTCCTCTGTTGGCGATTACGCCATCCAGTTCCGTACCCTGGCGGCTGAATTGGACTGGAATGAAGCCGCTCTAATAGCCACCTTCAAGAAGGGCCTGTCTAGTCGGGTGAGAGACGTGCTTTCCGCCCAAGACCTACCCACCTCCCTGAACGAACTCATCCTACTGGCCACCAGAGTTGATACTCGTTTTTCGGAGAGGGAGCAGGAGGTTCGGCATGAACATCTACTAGGCTTGTCCCGTCGCCATCACCAGCTGGCGCCGGTTTTCCAGAATCCTGACTTTCCGGTGTCCCAGCCCTCTCCTGAGATTCCTATGCAGGTGGAACGGGCTCACCTGACACCTGATGAAAGAATTCGTCGTCTGGAGCTGAATCTCTGCCTCTACTGTGGTGGTTCGGATCACTTTCGGCTGAGATGTCCCCTACGTCCCCAAACGTCCGGGAAATGCTCGCACCTAGGTCCGGTGGGACAGGTGTCCCTAGGTGTGAATGCTACCTTTCCAAGTTTGTCTATGCCGGTTTCCATCCAGACACCCTCAGGACAAAATCACCAGACTACTGCCTTTCTCGATTCTGGGTCAGCAGGCAGTTTTATTGCGGCAACTTTGGTCCAAAGATGACGGCTACCCGTGATCCAACTAGCCAGGCCCCTGACTATCTCCTCGGTCACGGGCGAGATTCTTACCGACCAGGTATATTATCAAACCGCACCTCTAGCCCTCCAGGTGGGTCCTTTACATCAGGAAAAGATATCCTTCTACGTCCTGCCCCATTCTTCCCCCGCCATCCTCCTGGGACTCCCTTGGCTGCAATTACATGCTCCTAAGCTGGACTGGAGAACCGGGGAGATTATCAGTTGGGGTCAGGACTGTTCCAACCAGTGTCTCAAGTCACCTCAGACCTGTCTCGGTCTGTGCCGGCCGGCGCGCGCGTCCCCGCCTCCTAGGGCGCGCGCGCGCCGGCTGTCTCAGATTTAAAGGGCCAGTCCGTCCCTAATTGGTAGTTGCACCCAATCACTCCCTATAAATCCCAGCATGCCCTGTCCCTCGGGTTGGAGCCTCTACATGCTTCCCATAGCGTTTGGCCCAGCTCCCTGTTGTTCCTGACTTTAGTCCCTGTCCCTTGTTCCTGTCTTCTGTCCTTGTCCCTATCCTTGCCCACTGCCTTCCCATTGTTCCTGAGTCCTGTCCACCACCTGCGAGCACGTCTTCAGTCCTCTGCCTGTACGATCTCCTGCCTACTGCTCCTGCCACGCCTCGCCTGCCGTCACTAGCAACCAAGCCAGGGGTAGCGACCTGGGGGTCGCCTGCCGCAGCAAGTCCATCCCGCCTTGCGGCGGGCTCTGGTGAAAACCAGCGGCCCCTTAGACTCCGCTCCCTGGTGAGGTTAGTGCTATCGCTAGTGACGGTCCAGTGGATCCACTACTCCAGGCGTTACATCTATACAATTCACAAAACAGTAAAATGAGAACTCTTCAATATCATAGAACCAATTAACATTTTTCCTTGTGATATTTGAATTCAGCACATAAAAATCATTAAGAAATGGCTAATTTTATTTCTGAACCAAACAACTAACAACAAAATTTGTTGACCAGTGTAATCTGTTGGTGTTCCTTATGATTGCAGAAGTAATAAATATGTAGGCTATTATACAATTGTATTTTATACAATTCACAAAACAGTAAAATGAGAACTCTTCAATATCATAGAAACTAGAACCAATTAACATTTTTCCTTGCGATATTTGAATTCAGCACATAAAAATTATTAAGAAATGGCTAATTTTATTTCTGAACCAAACAACAAAATTTGTTGACCAGTGTAATCTGTTAGTGTAATAGGGCCCTTAAGGTCCATTTATACAGAAAGATTATCTGACAAATTATCTGACAGATTTGAAGCCAAAGCCAGAAACAGACTATAAACAGAGATCAAGTCATAAAGGAAAGACAGAGATTCCTCCTCTTTTCAAATCCATTCCTGGCTTTGGCTTCAAATCTTTGGCAGATAATCTGTCAGATAATCTTTCTGTGTAAATGGTCCCTAAGTGTCCCCCAGCATCAGCCCTTCCAGGAGTCCAGGACACATGTTCCTAATAGGGGTGCTCTGCAGTCTAGGTGCCCCCCTGGACCTCACACCTCAATCAGCAGTGATTGATGAGGTGAGATTGGTGAGGTTACTGTGTACTAACATCTCTCTCAGATTTTGCCCTTTTCTGAAAATGATACCTGGTTGTGTCCAAATCCTTTTCAGCTCTCAATACTTTCCAATGTTTTCTCAGCATAGATATTTTTTTGGTGTTACTATTGTAAGTACCTATAACTCTAATGATGTTTGTAGATGTCCTCTTGTTGTCTCAATAGCATATCTCTACTGCTTTGCAGTGCTCTTTTGTATGCGAACCTCTGATACAATTTGTGAAACTCTTCCTGGAATTTGTCCTCATTGGAACAATTACAATTCAAAGGACCTTGATGCCAGCTCTCCCATTGTGATAGTGAATTGGTAGCTGTAGGTTTTCTAAAAATGTTGGTCTGGATGTGGTTAGAGTCATCAATGAAAATATTAAGATTAATTGATTTATTTCCAAATTCATAGGTGAATAGCATGCCAATTTCATTATGAATCAGTGATGTGACAGATTCCCCTAACAGCGATGTATTCCCATACCAAAGGATGAAGATATCATCAATGTAACGTTCCCAAAGTAAAATGTGGTTAGTAAACCTATCATTTTCCTAACAACAGACAATAGTGTTCTCCCACCACCCCAAAAATAAATCAGTATACCCAGATGCGCAATAAGCCCCCATAGCGGTGCCTTGTGTCTGGTGGTAGAAAGTGGTAGAAAAAACTAATTATGGGTAAGGAGAAATTATAAAAAAAAATTTTTTAGTGGCTAACAAAGAAGTGACTGCTGAAAGACCCAAGTGATGTTGTATGTTACTGTATAGACTCTCCACATCCAGACTCACTAGCATGGTCGTGTTGTAATATTGGATAGTTTGAGAACCATATCTTTACTATCTTTCACATAAGACAGAAGTGTGGCATCCAGTGGAGCTAGGACCTGATCTTTATGTCCACCTGCTTTCTGGTGACACGAATAGTCTCCCTTTAAGGGTCCATAGATTTATGAGTCTTGGGTAAGAAGTAAAAAGTAGGGATGGGTAGGGTGGGGGTTGAACAATATCTTGTATTCATCTACACTGAAATGCAGAAACACATCACCACAATTTACTAAAACTCTTCCTTTGGAATCAGATTGAAGTGGCTCATATGTTACCGCAACCCACCTTGGTTGTTGTGCGCGCCATCCGCCCTCTGCACTTTAGTGGATCTAATGTGGTTTCTGTGGTCCAACAAGGAATCTACTTTTTTCTATTTATTGCTGCTGCGGTGGTAAGTTTATGCTATTTGCACAACCCCAGCAGATGAGTGTATGGGGACTAAGCACTCTCTCTCTCTCTCTACATATTATTGGAACCCTACAATATTGCACTAGGAAGCAACCTTCTCCCCTCTCTTCTTTCACCTGCTTTCTGGGTAAGACAATCATTCCCCAACACAGTTGGTTTAACTTTAATACATCCTTCACCCACGAAAATTGATCAAAATGTGGTGTGGTTGTAAACGATAAACCTCCTTTTCAGTTGTGTTAGGATTGTGAGAACATATATTGATAATTTGTAACTTCTCTATTATAGTCTCCCAGGGTCACATTCACTCTCTATGTTATTGCAGTCACGGGTCCTGGGAATGGCATCCATAAAAAAAAAAGTGGGCAACATAGTCATGTTGGATGTATTTGCCCCAGTGGGGGGAGTAGTCATATTTAGGGAGGGCATTCTTATTTGGCCTAATTGTGTACGATTGGTAATTGTTGCATTACTGGTTGCGATGTAGTTATTGCTGAAGTATTTGCAGTTCTCATAGGGGTGGGTACAACAAAATTGGAACCATCATTGGCTGGGACCACCACCGGCAGTGATTGACAATTTGTTGATGATTTTAGGTAAGGGCCTAAAAAAGCAATGAGCCAATAATCGTTTCATCAGCTGATTGTTCTCTCTATTACACGGAGAAATTATTATAATCGCTCTGTGTAATAGGGCCCAGGGCCGATTCTAGCTTTTCTGCCGCCTGAGGCGAGAATTGACAAAGCGCCCCCCCAACCACCACTACCACTAAAGATCATAAGTAAGTGGACTGGTTCCTCTGCAGACAATGCCCAGGGAAGATAAGAGCCTCCTGTGTCCTTTTGCTTAACCCCTTATTTACTGCAGTGTGTAAGTGACCCAGTGTTCTCTAACATGCTGCAAAACAAAAAAAAAGGGTTAATACAGAAGACAATTAGCTCTCTGCCTGAATACTCTGATAACCCCTGACCTCTGCAGGAACTCAGAGAACAGAGGTTATCAGTGCAGGAGTAGCAGAGCTAATTGTTGTTGCTAGTGATTTTTTACATCTAAGGCTATGTTCACACTACGTATATGTCCGGCCGCATATTTTTCGCGGCCGGACATATACGTGTAAAACTCCGGCCGAGATTTACGCAAGTTGCGGCCGGCTACGTACGGTCCGCGAACTTACGCCCGTAAGCTACGTACGCTTCCTGAGCGGCGTACGTAGCGATCTGACAGCGGTATTTTACTGGGATATCTTCGGCTAGCCCCGGACACCCCACAGAACCTTTTGGATCGGCAAATCAAAGTGGAAAAAAGAAGAAATCACCACTCCGTACGGGACCGCATGTTATGCTACGGGCATAAGTTACAGCATTTCCGTCCCGAAACAATGGTCTGGTTCATTTTTTACGGCGCCGCATATGATCCGGGCGTAAGTTCGTATGTAGTGTGAACTGTGCAGCCGTAGATCGTATACTTTCCTTTGTACGCAAACTACGTAAATCTCCAGCCGCTTATTCACGGAGCGTGCTATGGCCGGAACCTAGCCTAAGCCTGTAACCATTACACAGTCACTTTGTCTAGTGCAAATAAAGTTTCACCATTAAAATAGGTGGAGATTCTTTACTGCAAGAGCAGCATGGACATCCTTTTCTTGAGAGCGATAATATATGTCATGGGTACTAGATTTCTGGAGAGGAAACACTGATCAAGATATTTATTTTGATTGCCATACTTGGAATTTGGAAGGAATTCTCTGTGTGTGTCCATCCACCTTGGCAGAGATTTTGCCCTCCTTAAAGGAGAAGTCCGGCCAAAACTATTTTTTTATATGTTATTACTTATGGAAAGTTATACAATTTTCTAATGTAAATTAATTATAGGAAATGGTCATATACTGCTATTTCCCTTAATTTAGTGTATCAGGAAGTGTTAGAATTATCTCTGAAGCAGTGACGTCACGATGAAAGGTGTAGTTGGAGTGTCCAGCAGGGGGCGCTCTCTATACAGAAGTCAATGAGCGGCATGCAAGAGCAGAGAGCGGCGTCCAGATAGTGTGACGAACGGGGCGTGCGAACGGGCGGGCGGGCGAACGAGCGGGCGAGAGTCAGCGGCCGGCCGGATAGTGCGGAGCGGCGCGGGCAGCGGGGAATCAGCAGCGCGATAGTAAGTTTGAAGCCGGGAGGAGGAGGGGGAGCAGCGGGGGGCATGAAAAGCAGCTCCTGTGTGAGCGGCGGCGGCGGAGCGGGTGGTGATAGGGATAGCTAAAGGTACTACTCCTGCAGATAATGCAAAAGGTACTACTTATCCGCAGATAATGGGGGAGTAGTACTTTGTATATGTTCCCAGCACCGAGCAGGGAGGGAGGGGGAGGTACATGGCACCTCTCTCCCTCCCTGCTCGGTGCCCAGCAAATGTATTCATTGAATACATTTATGGGATACTTTGGGGAGCAAGGACACTTGCTCCCCAAAGTATTCCATAAATGTATTCATGAAGTCACAAAAGTACAGTGCATAACATTACATGCACTGTAATTCCTATGGAGTGTCCAGCAGGGGCGCACTATATATAGAAGTCAATGACTTCTATATAAAGAGCGCCCCCTGCTGGACACTCCATAGGAATTACACCTTTCGTCGTGACGTCACTGCTTCAGAGATAATTCAAACACTTCCTGATACACTAAGTAAAGGGAAATAGCAGTATATGAGCATTTCCCATAATTAATGTAGATTAGAAAATTGTATAACTTTCCATAAGTAATAACATATAAAAAAATAATTTTGCCCGGACTTCTCCTTTAAGACAAATACCTTGGGGTAATAGATTGGACTTGATGTACCAATGTCTTTTTTTAAACCCTTACCAAAATAATAATCTGCATTTCAGTTTTTATATAATATATACATAAAAGGAGTAAAAAATAAAAAAAAAAGAAGGATTAAGAACAGTATTTAAATATGTTATTTTATTTAGTCTCCACATATAAAATGGTAGGATCACAAAAACAGAGGTGAGACAATAAGCATAGAAAAACAACTGAGAGGCTGCAGTTACACTGTTTTCTTCATCAGTTCTGATCATGTGACCATTTTGTAAGTGTCCTTTTTGTCATTTCATAGGCCAAGAAGAGAGCAGCATTGGACGGAAAAGCCCTTATGACAGTAGGCATAAGTCCACTGTACAGATTGATGATTCCTGTGTACATAAATGGTAGACTGTAAAGGATGCAGGGTTATTAAGATGAACATTTCATATAATGCTGAACAAACACTTATGCATTTGCAGAAATACTGTCTACAGTGTGCTGAGTCCTCCTGCTGTCTACAGTACAGAACTGCAAGATGAATAACATGAATAACATGAGTACAGATTAGCGTAGGTACTATGAGGCAATAAATTAAGGAGCATTACAAAAAGACTAGAACATAGAGTCTTTCACAAATCCAGCACAAATCTACTCATATATCACCAGGAAGCCCGCTTAGCGTTGGCTCGCCAGCTCTCTGATCCGCACTGGGCTTCCAGCTTCCTGGTACGTCACAACCCAGGGGAAAAGTACCTGTTCAGCCAATCAGCGACTGCAGTGGTGTCCCGCACAAGTCAATACCTAGCTGAGCAGGCATTTCTGAGGCCAGGTCGTCATGTGGAAGAAGCCCGGCGAGGGTCCAGGAGCAGTGATGCAGCAAATGGGGCAGAAAGGGCAAGTAAAGATTCTTTATTATGCTTCCACACCCACCTGCCTTTAGCAGATTTTTCATTTTAACCAGACTTCTCTTTAAAAGACATGTTAAAGGAAACCTGTCATCAGGGACGCGGGCACAGAGAACCTGACCCTTTCAGGCGAGTCCCGCTCCTGGAGCCGGTCCCGGGACGAAGCGATCAGCGCCCTGAAGCCGTGCGCAGGCTGTATGCAAATTACCTGAGATTAGTCCGATGCAGAATGAATGGAGCCGTCATTCTCTATAGGCATCGTACTCACCTTGCACCGTGCACGGGTGCTGATATCTTTGTCCTGGGACCGGCTCCAGGAGCTGCACCGGGGGGGGGGGGGGGGGGGGGGGGGTCGGGCAGTCTCTGTGTCCGCGGTGACAGGATCCCTTTAAGCATAATGGAAAGTATTTGGGGCTGATCATATTAGGTTTGCTCTGGACTGCACCAGTACTTACTGGAAAAACCTAAATAAAAAACTTTTTAAACCCCGTTGCTTTACCGTGCTCTCTCTCAGAATACCTTTTTGATGGTATCCACAGTGTACAGCTACAATGTGATTGTCAAATTCACATCATATTTTGGGGGAACAGACACATCAAAATGGCACTTCATGAACAAGGTTCTTTACATATACAGGCTGGGTTCACACACTGTATACTTCAGGCAGTATTTGGTCCTCAAGTCAGGTCCTCATAGCAACCAAAACCAGGAGTGGATTGAAAACACAGAAAGGCTCTGTTCACACAATGTTGAAATTGAATGGATGGCCGTCATATAACGGTAAATAACTGCCATCATTTCAATATAACAGCCGTTGTTTTAAAATAACAGCAAAAATTTGCCATTAAATGACGGCCATCCACTCAATTACAACATTATGTGAACATAGCCTTTCTGTGTTTTCAATCCACTCCTGGTTTTGGTTGCTATACAGCCTCACAAATACAGCCTCAAATATACATAGTGTGAACCCAGCCATAAAGTGCATACAATGTTCAACAAAAATACCAGCACTCACCTTCTTTCTTCAATATGTGCATCAAGGAGATCAAGAAACCTCCAGAGCGAGATGCTATTGACAAAACTTGAATTCTTGACTTTACAGAGTCCACTGGATATACAGAGAGCCAAAAACAGGCCCCACCTACACCTCCACTTACTGTGACTACAACTGCACCTGTAAATAAACACAACCACGTCTTAGATACAGCCTCATAAGGAACCAAGTCCAGAATTCTTCCCCATTACCTGGCTGATCTCTAGAACTTGGACTTAGAATGCTTCTGCTCAGCTCATAGCCACCAAAAAAGAAGAAGTATCCTGGAATTTCCCGCAGCCATGTGCTGCTGAGTCCACGGTAAAGGCCAAAAACACCTTCTGTTTTCAGGATATCGCAAACAATGGACCAGGGTGTGCTAAGAGGTCATAAGAAACAGTGAACACTGAGAAGGCAGTGTGCAAGTAAGCAAACATCAGATGCCTAAAATACTTTGTAGCTGCAGCTTGTGTAACAAAGCAGTGATAAGACATGAATAAGAAATCACAGGTAAATATGTCCATTAGTCGGCAAACCAGCCTGGTAATGTATAAAATTTAAACAGCCTACAACCCATGGAGATAAACCCTGAGTTTGTCGTGGCCCGGGGTGCTGAGAATGTTATGCAAGAGGTGGGCTCTGTTGTTTGTACTGGGACACTTGTAACGGTGGCCTGGAGTGGTGACACCCACCCCGGGACACTCGGGTACTGGCACTTGAAAGGGTAGCACAGGTGTGGGTGCAAGTGCGGTGACAAAAATAGGACAGAGTCAAGCAATTAACCAGGAATGAACTTTATTCGTAAACTTCAGTTCAATATAGGGAACAATACTCAGAGCTTGACAGGTGCAGGTGATAGCAGTGACTAGAGAGGTAGTAGAGAGAGGTAGGAGTGTGATATGAGTAAGAAGCAGGTATAGGCACAGTCTTGGAGACCTTGTCCAATGTAGTAGTGTACTCTTCCGGGATTAGGGAGAAGAATAGTACAGAGGAAAAATACTCCTACTCACGTATAGATTTACAGTGGTACCTAGGTTTAAGAGTAACTTGGATTGAGAGTGTTTTGCAAGAAGAGCTCCCAGTTTTTCAAAATTGTGGCTTGGTTTAAGAGCATTGCTTTGGTTTAAGAGCTCCCTGTACTGGGTGGGAGGGGGAGTGGCACAATCTCCATATCAGGATATACAGCCCTGTACTCTGACTCAGGAAGTCACCCTCACCTTCCAAATCATAGCAGATCCTTTTCAGGCTAGGGCTTGCATCAGGGGACAGGACTGTGGAGGTAATCTCTTCATAGAGGTAACCCCTCTTTCCCCAGATAGAGAGTGCTCTATTTATGTGCCCACATCTGCCCTGCTCATTCCTTCATGCTCCCTGCAGTCTCTGTCTGCCCTTGTGTTTCCTATCCTATTGCTTTGGTTTAAGAGTGGATTTGGATTACAAGCACAGTCCTGGAACACATTATGCTCGTAATCCAAGGCACCACTGTATGTGTATATTTGACCAGCTACTGCCCAACCAGTTAAGAGAGTACAAGGTTGGTAAATATGAGCCCCAAGGCTTTACAACTGGGCGTAGAAGACTTCCCAGGATAGTCGTGCGAAACCAGTAAGATACGTCAGCTTTCTGCGCTTTGTCTTACAGAGGTTCAGTCCCTTGACTCTTTTGGACTCTCCTGACTAGTAAAGAGAAATCCCTGACGTGGACAAGGGGCTCCCCCCTCTTTTAGGTTTAGCAGTGCATCATAAAGAAAGTCTCTCCCTTATAAGAAATCTGTATCTTGGTCTTTAGGTTTTTATACATATTGATTCTAATGGAGCCGCATCATAGAGGGGCGGAGGTTCCTCCCACTGGGTCAGGGGCGGGCGGCCTCCAGTGCTTCAGCCCAAGCCTAATGGTACAATCAGTGGCGTCACTAGGCATTAATATTCGGGGCCGACGCCCCGAATGAATTCAGCCTAGCCCCCAACAGTGATTCCACCCGCCCCATGTACCACCCGGGCGCTGCTCCAGTGACGTCACCCAGCGGCTGTAGCGGCACCATGCTCCTGCCCCGCCGCGCTCCTTTATCTCAAATATTACGCCATCCAGATGACCTGAACCGCAACACCTTGGTGATTATTGTAACCGCGGGGGACGGGGAAATGGATCAGGTGGGGTAGTGTGTGTGTGTGTGTGTGGATGGGTACAGTTGGGGGTAGTGTGCGTGAAGATAGAGGTCAAGTGGGGTAGTGTGTGTGGAGAGGGGAGGGAGTTGGGGGTAGTGTGCGTGGAGATAGGTGTCAGGTGGGGTAGTGTGTGTGGAGAGTGTAGGGAGTTGGGGCTAGTGTGTGCGTAAAAAGGTCCTTGGTGATTATTGTAACCGCAGGGGACGGGGAAATGGGTCAGGTGGGGTAGTGTGTGTGTGTGGATGTGTACAGTTGGGGGTAGTGTGCGTGAAGATAGAGGTCAGGTGGGGTAGTGTGTGTGGAGATGGGGTCAAATGGGGTAGTGTGTGTGGAGATAGGGGTCAGGTGGGGTAGTGTGTGTGGAGAGGAGAGGGAGTTGGGGGGTAGTGTGTAGATGGGTGGAGTAGTGTGTGGGGATGAGGGTCAGGTGGGGAAGTGTGTGTGGTGGAGGGATTGGGGGGAGTGTGTGGGGATGGGGGTCAGGTGGGGTAGTGTGTGTAAGGATGAGGGTCAGGTGGGGTAGTGTGTGTGGGGATGGGGGTCAGGTAGAGTAGTGTGTGTGAAATCAGCTTCCGCTTGAAGTTCTGCCTGTCCCACTGATTCAGTTTTCTCAAATTCTTTGGGGCGGATTGCACAGCACTTGAGAAAACTCAATGAATCAATGGGACAGGCGGAACTTCAAGTGGAAGTTCCCCTAATAGTGACAGACTACTGGCTGGTACATAGTGACATTTTTTGTTTACTTTACACAAGCAGGGACTTCTCACACAGCATTCCTTTTTACTGACCGGACCCGAACCATTCTCCACGTTGGTAAGTATTGTAGCCCAGGGGTGGGGGGCGCAAATTGCGGGGGGGGGGGGGGGCGTACCCCGGATGTTTTAGGACCCTAGCAACACCCCTGGGTACAATCACTTTAATCTATCCATCAGACGCCCATGAGGGGCAGTGTCAAATGCTTTAGCAAAATCCTAAAAGAAGGTACACTATATGGACAGCCATTCCCCTTTCCAGGCTTTTACTCACCTCTTCATAAAAACATATCAGGTTGGCTTGAAAGCTTCTATCCTTAGTAAAACCATGCTGGTTATCACTTATAATACTAAGCCCCTCAAATAGTTTCCCCACAATGGACGTTAAACTTACCGGTTTATAGTTACCTGGGAAAGATCTAGAGCCCTTTTTGAAGATCGACACTACATTTACCTTACGCCTGTCCCTCAGCACAATACCAGTCACCAAATACTGAATATTTCATACACGGGTAGAGAAATTACAGAACTGAGTTTCCCATGAACTCTGGGTTGTCACCCATCACGTCCTGGAGCTTTGGTTACATTCAGTTTATTTAATTTATCGTGGACCATATGTATAATAATCCAGTTCAGTACATTAGAAGTGTTAGCAGCACTGGCCCCACCCACCCACTGTCCTCTCCCATCCTGCCTCCATCCTCTTTGTTTGTATATACAGCGCTGAGGAACCTATTCGGAAACCTTGTTTGTTTGTTGTTTTGCATTAATATATTTGAAGAATTTTTTAGGGTTTCTTTTGCCATCTATTGCCAAGCACCTTTTTATTGTGAATTGTTGCTGCTCTTATTACCTTTTTACAGGTTTTATTAACCTCTTTGTAATTTTTAAAGGACACAGCTGACCCCCCGATTTGTATTTTTTACTGCCCTTTAATGTAATTTAATAGCCTTTTTTTTTTAATTCCCTCAAACTAAACCACCACACGTTGCCCGTAACAACCGCACATTGCCCGTAACCAACGCACGTTGCCCGTAACAACCGCACGTTGCCCGTAACCACCGCACGTTGCCCGTAACCACCGCACGTTGCCCGTAATCATGCCAGATTGCCCGTAACAACCACACGTTGCCCCTAACCACCGCACGTTGCCCCTAACCACTCCAGGTTGCATGTAATGTAATGTAATGTTGCATGTAATCACAACAGATTACCCGTAACCACCCCAGGTTGCCCGTAATCACGCCAGATTACACTTAACCACCGCACATTGCCCGTAACAACCGCACATTGCCCGTAACAACCGCACGTTGCCCGTAACCACCGCACGTTGCCCGTAACCACCGCACGTTGCCCGTAATCATGCCAGATTGCATGTAACCACCGCACGTTGCCGGTAACCACTGCACGTTGCCCGTAATCATGCCAGATTGCCCGTAACAACCACACGTTGCCTCTAACCACCCCAGGTTGCATGTAATCACAACAGATTACCCGTAACCACCCCAGGTTGCCCATAATCACGCCAGATTACACTTAACCACCGCACGTTGCCCGTAACCACCGCACGTTGCCCGTAATCACGCCAGATTGCACGTAACCACCGCACGTTGCCCCGAACCGCCCCAGGTTGCCTGTAATCACACCAGATTACCCGTAACCACTGCACGTTGCCCCTAATCGCCCCAGGTTGCCCGTAATCACACCAGATTACACGTAACCACCGCACGTTGCCACTGACGGCCGCACGTTGCCACTGACGGCCGCACGTTGCCTCTAACCACCCCAAATTGCCAAAGACCCCCTCCAGATTGCCGTAACCAACCCAAATTACATATAAGCACTTCAGTTTATCCGTAACCAACCCAGATTGTCCGTAACCACCCCACGTTGGCCGTAACCACAGCAGGTTACCTGTAACCACCCCAGATTGTCTGTAACCACCGCAGATTACCCATAACCACCTCCAGATTACCCGTAACCACCTCCAGATTACCCGTAACCACCCCACATTACCTGTAATCTAATTTTTTTATTGTATTTTAGTAACTGCGCTATTCTAATAACTGTTTGTAGCTGCGGTTTTGCTCCAGCAAATTGGCGCTCCTTCCCTTCTGAGCCCGGCTGTGTGCCCATACAGTGGTTTATGCCCACATATGGGGTACCGTTCTACTCAGGAGAACCTACAGATTTTGGGGTACGTTTTCTTTCCTGTTCCTCGTGAAATTTAGAAATTTCCAACTAAAGGAACATATTACTGGAAAAATTCGAGTTTTTTTATTTTTACTGTCTACTTTTGAATACTTTCCTCTAATACCTGTGGGGTCAAAATGGTCACCACACCCCAAGATGAATTCTTTGAGGGGTGTACTTTCCAAAATGGGATGACTTATGGCGAGATTTTACTACGCTGGCACTACAGGTGCACTAAAAAAATGCACCTGGCGCTAAGAAACTTCTTCAGCAAAATCTGCACTGAAAATGCTAATTGGCGCTCCCTTCCTTCTGATCCCTGCTGTGTGCCCATAGAGTGGTTTATACCCACATATGCGGTACCGTTCTACTCACGAGAACCTGCGTTATAAATTTTTGGGTACATTTTCTCTCCTGTTCCTCGTGAAATTGAGAAATTTCAAACTAAACAAACATATTATTGGAAAAATTTGAGTTTTTCTTTTTTACTCTCTACTTTTAAATACCTTCCTCTAATACCTGTGGGGTCAAAATGGTCACCACACCCCAAGATGAATTCTTTGAGGGGTGTACTTTCCTAAATGGGGTGACTTTTGGGGGGGTTCTATTCTGCTGACACTACAGGGGCGCTGCAAACGCACCTGGCGCTCAGAAACTTCTTCGGAAAAATCTGCACTGAAAATGCTAATTGGCGCTCCTTCCCTTCTGAGCCCAGCTGGGTGCCCATACAGTGGTTTATGCCCACATATGGGGTACCATTCTACTCAGGAGAACCTGCGTTACAGATTTTGGCATGCAGCTTCTCCCCTGTTCCTCGTGAAATTGAGAAATTTCCAACTAAACGAACATATTAGTGGAAAAATTCTAGTTTTTCAATTTTACTGTCTTATTTTGAATACTTTCCTCTAATACCTGTGGGGTCAAAATGGTCACCACACCCAAAGATGAATTCCTTGAGGGGTGTACTTTCCAAAATGGGGTGACTTATGGGGGGTTTCTCGTCTGCGGACACTACAGGGGCGCTGCAAACGCTCCTGGCGCTCAGAAACTTCTTCAGAAAAATCTGCATTGAAAAAGCTAATTGGCACTCCTTCCCTTCTAAGCCCGGCTGTGTGGCCATACAGTGGTTTACGCCCACATATGGGGTACCGTTGTATTCAGGAGAACCTGCGTTACAAATTTTGGGGTACTTTTTTTCTCTTGTTCCTCGTGAAATTGAGAAATTTCAAACTAAACAAACATATTATTGGAAAAATTCGTGTTTTTCATTTTTACTGTCTAATTCTGAATACTTTCCTCTAATACCTGTGGGGTCAAAGTGCTCATCCTACCCAAGATGAATTCTTTGAGGGGTGTAGTTTCGAAAATGGGGTGACTTTTGGGGGGATTCTATTCTGCGGACACTACAGGGGCTCTGCAAACGCACCTGGCGCTCAGAAACTTCTTCAGCAAAATCTGCATTAAAAAAGCCAATTGTCGCTCCCTTCCTTCTGAGCCCTGCTGTGTGCCCATACAGTGGTTTACGCCCACATATGGGGTACTGTTGTATTCAGGAAAACCTGCGTTACAAATTTTGTCATGCTTTTTTTCTCATGTTCCTTTTGAAAATGAGAAACTTTAATCTAAACGTTTATATTATTTGAAAATTTTAATTTTCGATTTTTTTACGGCCTAATTGTGAATACTTTCCTCCAGCCCCTGTAGGGTTAAAATGCTCATTATACCCCTAGATTAATTCTTTAAGGTGTCTAGTTTCCAAAATGGGGTCACTTATGGGGGTTTCCAGTATACAAGCCTTCTAAATCCATTTAAAAAAAGAACTGGTCCCTAAAAAAAATCAGTTTTGGAAATTTTCACAAAATGTGATAATTTGCTAATAAATTTCTAAGCCCAGTAACACCCTAAAAAAGTAAAATATGTTTCCAAAATTATGCCAGAATAAAGAGGACATATTGGTAATGTGATTTAGCAACTAATTTATGTGCTATGACTTGCTTTTTTAGAAGCAGAGAATTTCAGAAGTTCATAAAATGCAAAATTTTAAAATTTTTCATGATATTTTGATGTTTTTCACAAAAAATACACAAAGTAGTGACCAAATTTTGCTACTAATATAAAGTGCCATATGTGACGAAAAAACAGTCTCAGAATCGCTAGCATACGTTACAGCATCACTGAGCTATAAGCGCATAAAGTGAGACAGGTCAGATTTTGAAAAATGAGCCTGGTCATTAAGGCCAAAACAGGCTTTAGAGGCAAGGGGTTAAAAGGCAATAGCATTTTAATTTTTTTTTACCTAGAGACCCACATGAGCCCTTATTTTTGCGGCACTAATTGTACTTTGCAAAGACAAGCTTAATTTTTGCATAAAGTACGCTGCCAAATTTTAAAATTTTTTTTTATGTGAGGTGAAATTGAAAAACAAAATGCATTTTTTTAATTTGGGGAGGTTTCGTGTTTACGCCGTTTGCCCTAGGGTAAAACTGACTTGTTATGCATGTTCCTCAAGTAGTTATAATTACAAAGATATATAACTTGTGTAAGTTTTATCTTATTTGATGTCTTTTAAAAAATTAAAACCTTTTTTAAAAAATATATGTTCCTTAAAATTGCTCTATTACCATGCTTATAGCGCTTTTATCCTTTGGTCTATGGGGTGTCATTTTTTGCGCCATGATGTGTTCTTTCTAATTGGTACCTTGATTGCGCATATGCAACTTTTTGATTGCCTTTTATTACAATTTGTCTGGATTTGATGTGACCAATAATGCATTTGATGCTGCAGCTGAAAGCAATAGAATGCAGAGCCGGGAACACCCCGGCTGGGTATAGATGCAGGGATCTCTCCTCTGCAATCACTTGGGGGGGGGGCATTAACCCCACCCCCACTAGACCACCGGGGACCGGAAAAGCAGCTTTTTAAATGCAGCTGGGACCTGGGATCACGGCGGTTCAGAGCGGGGTTGCTGCGCGGCCCCCCTCTGAAATCCCTTAACGACACCAGGGCATACAATTACGCCCTTGATCGTAAGGGGTTAATCCAGGGTAAATGGCCTTTTTAAAATTGTATTTGCCCTCCCAATATTTCTTTGTTTTCTACCCTATAATGGTCACTGTTAACCCAGGTTGGTCACTGGTACCCGTGGACATTGGCAATGTCAATCAGCTCAGCATTTTTAGAAATAACCAGATCCAACAGTTCATCACTTCTTGTAGGCTCCTCCACAAACTGGCCCAGAAAATTATCCTGCATCAGATTAAGAAATTCTCTCCCCTTTGCAGTTTTAGCTTCACCCATTATTACTACTGTCCCCTCCAGGGCAGCCTGCTATTTGTGTATGCAGCTGACCATCAATCACCTCAGTAATGTTTGGGGGGTCTATAGATAAAAACATTTTTTTTATTGTTAACCTAACTCTGTAGTTCTACTCACAATGATTCCACATCCTCACAGTCACCATTTACTATGAAATCTTTTACACTGACATTATAGTTTTTATAGTTTCTAACAAAAAGACATACTCCTCTTCCCTTCTGTCCACCCTGTCCCTTCTGAACAATGTAAATCCCTGAATATTGACAGCCCAGTCATAAGACGAGTCTAGCCATGTCCCAGTCACTCCAATTACAGTGGTACCTCGGTTCTCAAACTGCTTGGAACTCAAACTGTATTTTCAAGGAAAGTTTGCTTTGGTTCTCAAACTCTTGCTCGATTCCCAAACACTTTTCAGGCACCCAGTCTTGAAGTACTCGATATCTGAACATTTTTGCAAGCGTAAATTGTGGGTTGTAAGTGGTGAGTTTAGGACTGGTGAGGCTTCACATACAGTACAGTACTGTATAAGACTGCGGAGTGCATATACAGTACAGTAGTAGTACAGGCAGTGCACCACCATCTCCCATCTGTTACAGTGCTGCTGGGGGGGCACTATACAGTAAAGGATGAGTGAGGATGAGTGAGGAGTACTATAATTGCTGGTTTTGTTGAATGTTTCTTGTGTATAATGTATTGTACAGTATAGTGCTGTTCGGTACTGTAGAGATTAAACCAGGGCTGTGGAGTATGTAAGCCGCAGCTCCGACTCCAACTCCTGAATTTTTTCCAGGACCGACTCAGACTCCTGCTCCTTCATAAATGGCCAGTCATATACCAGGGGAGTTATTTATCACACCGGCTCAGCAGCTTCTTCCTAATGTCCTACATCAGTCATGCCAAACTCTGGCCCGCCATGCCATTATTTTTGGCCTGCCTAACTATTCTCCTGTTTTAAATCTGGCCCGCCGACATTGCAGATTATAATATGGGAGGTCCAAATGGCAGTTTAGACCTCCCAAATTATAATCTTGTAGGCTGCAGGCAGTTTTTTGCCTGGAGCCTAGCAGTATGTGAGCAGCGTCCAGACGCCGGCAACATGGTGACTTCATTGTGCGCATCCAGTGCTGGGCACCTCATGCACCCTCTGTAGCCGCAGAAAGGGTGAGACTATGGGGGAGGGCTGGTAACAATATAGACGGCGGGGGAGGGTTGGCTACTACATAAGAGACTGTGGGAGAGTTCTGGCTTCTACATAAGAGACTATGAGGGAGGGCTTGCTACTATATATGAGACTATTGGGAGGGCTGGCTTCCATATAATATACTATGGGGGAGGGCTGGCTACTATAATAAATAGTAAAAATAAAACTATTAATAAATATCAAGATTGGCCCACTGTGTATTTGAGTTTGACACCCCTATTCTACATGATCCTGGGGCGATTTCTGAGGAAATGAGAAAAGATATAAAGCAGCTTCTCCTGTGTGTGCAGTGGATGCAGCCAGCCTCCAGCCTCCATGTCACTGAACTACTCACAACTAGACTAGATGGAGCAGGTGGTCTTTTCCTGCTGACAATCTTCTAACTTAATATTCACCATACACACAGAAATACTGCTAACAATGCAAGATCCCTGTGATATAGAGGGGGTCACACACAGTGATATACAGGTGTCACTGTGTGTGTGGGGGCACGCCACAGCACACACACAGCCTGCTGCAGCCATAGCGCATACACACACACACACATACACACAGCCTGCTGCAGCCATAACACGCACGCACGCACGCACACACACATACACACAGCTGCAGCCATAAAACACTGAAGAAAAACACCACATTGAGGACAGCGGTTACTGCTACACTACTTATGTCTTCTCCTCCTCCTGATCTATATTACACAGGATATCTTCATATTACACTGCTGCTCATATACAATCATCCAGCATCCAGGAAGAGAACAGCACAGATTTCCCCACACACAATGGACTCTTCCAGCTCAGAAACAAACTGCCAAATAGTGACAGACAACTTTTCCCTGACCACCCTTACCTAATAGGGCCAGTGTCCTATTAGAATGTTGTTCATAATATATAATGATGAGCAAAACATAAAATTCATATCAAAACTCAATTCTTAATTGTTCTAGGATTTTTTTTTTGTTCTAGGTACATTTTTTCCGACTCCAGCCACAACTAGCTCCGACTCCGACTCCACAGCCCTAGATTAAACTGGGCACTTTGCAATGTAATATATGGGTACTGTAGGTAATTATTGGTGGCTGCTGGAACCAATTAAATACATTTACACTATTTCCTATGGGAAGACACTGCTCTGTTCTCAGACTGCAAGGTTCTCAAACTGCCTTCCGGAACCAATTACAGCGACTCTGTACCCACAATCTGACCCCCCCCCAAACCACTTGTACCTTCGGATAGCTGCTTTTAATCCAAGATCTGTCCTGCGGTCCGTTCTGCAGGTAATGCAGTTATTGTCCTAAGAAACTACTTTTAAACTAGCAGCCCCGTGCCCAACGGGAGTATCTGTGCCCTAACTTTGCACCACCCCTCTGTCCCTCCTCCCCACCCTCTTCATAATTAAGAATGCTCCAGGCAGATTGCCTCCTATTCCCCACCTGTGGCAGCCCGGCATATGGGCTGGATCGTTAAGCAGCTGTGCAATGTTCAGCATGGAGAAAATGTTCCAGTGGCATTCCTAATGATGACTGTGCAAAGTTAGGGCAAAGATACTCCCATTTGGCACGGGCTATTTGGCACGGGCTATAAGTTTAAAAGTTCTTTTTTAGGACAATAACTGCATCACCTGCCAAACAGACCCCAGGACAGAACTTGGATTAAAAGCAGCTATCCAAAGGTACAAGTGGTTTTGGGGGGTCAGATTGTGGATACAGAGTCGCTTTAAGTTCTCAATGCCTCAAGCTTCCCTATTTTGCTGGCTAGACTTTGGCATTAGTAAACAAGGTGATTTATTGAAATCCTGTGGATACAATCATTTTCACTGCTCATCTGCAATAAATGGATCTGCTTATCCATTGCTCTTATCCTCCCCCTCCCACCTCAATGTTCTGTCCCCTCTCTAACCTCTCAGCCACTTTATTAAATACTTCATTGTTATAGTGCTTGAAAAGCACTATATTGTAATCCGTATTCTTCTTCTTCTTCTTCTTCCAGCCATTTTTCTGCGCGTAATACAGCCCGAACCGCTTTGTGCACACACTCCGTTCGTTTCGAAGCCCTCGGCGGTGTGTGGTGTGCTATTTTTCGTTTCGATCGGATTTGTCGTTTTTAAGAAATTTACGTTAAACGACCCCAAATTTCCCATAGAAAATAATGGCCCATTGCAAATAATGGCCACACTCTAACCGTAACAGCCAATCACAGCACATATGCAAATAGCTGAAATATAGCAGCCAATAGGAACTCTAAGGTCTCGTCATGCAATGTATCACACCATCCACAGTCACATGTCCACTATTGGCCAATAGAAGATGTAATATATGGAAGGTCCTTAACGATTTTGTCTCCCCGACATGAGTAAGATTGTCATGGTAACCGAGCAATGGTCTTTACCATTATAAGTACTCAGATCGCTCTTAAAGAGCCCAGGTCACCCTTAAAGGAACGCAAGTCGCTCTTAAAGGGACCCAAGTCTCTCTTAAAGGGACGGGAGCCATGTCGCTCTTAAAGGGACCCAAGTCGTTCTTAAAGGTACCCAAGTCGCTCTTAAAGTGGCGGGACCCAAGTCGCTCTTAAAAGGACGGGACCCAAGTCGCTCTTAAAGGGTCCCATGTAGCTCTTAAAAGGGATCCAAGTCGCTCTTAACGGGACGGGACCCAAGTCGCTCTTAACGGGACGGGACCCAAGTCGCTCTTAACGGGACGGGACCCAAGTTGCTCTTAAACGGACGGGACACTCCAAAAGGTATGGGACCCATGTCGCTCTTAAAGAGACCCATGTCGCTAGAGCGACCTGGGTCCCTTTAAGAGCGGCCTGGGTCCCTTTTAAGAGCGACCTGGGTCCTTTTAAGAGCGAAATATGTCCCTTCAAGAGCGACCAAGGTCCCTTTAAGAGCGAAATTGGTCCCTTTAAGAGTAACCTGGGTCCCTTCTAGAGCAAAATATGTCCCTTTAAGAGCGACCTGGGTCCCTTTAAGAGCAAAATATGTTCCTTTAAGAGCGACCTGGGTCCCTTTAAGAGCGAAATTGGTCCCTTTAAGAGCTAAATTGGTCCCATTAAGAGTGAAATTGGTCCATTTAAGAGCGACCTGGGTCCCTTTAAGAGCGAAATATATCCCTTTAAGAGCAACCTGGGTCCCTTTAAGAGTGAAATGGGTCCCTTTAAGAGCAAAATATGTCCATTTAAGAGCGACCTGGCTCCCTTTAAGAGCGAAATATGTCCCTTTAAGAGCGACCTGGGTCCCTTTAAGAGCGAAATATGTCGCTTTAAGAGCAAAATGGGTCCTTTTAAGAGCAACCTGGGTCCCTTTAAGAGCAACCTGGGTCCCTTTAAGAGCAAAATGGGTCCCTTTAAGAGCAAAATGGGTCCCTTTAAGAGCAAAATGGGTCCCTTTAAGAGCAAAATGGGTCCCTTTAAGAGCAAAATGGGTCCCTTTAAGAGCAAAATGGGTCCCTTTAAGAGCAAAATGGGTCCCTTTAAGAGCGACCTGGGTCCCTTTAAGAGCGACCTGGGTCCCTTTAAGAGCTAAATATGTCCCTTTAAGAGCAAAATATGTCCCTTTAAGAGCAAAATATGTCCCTTTAAGAGCAAAATATGTCCCTTTAAGAGCAACATGGGTCCCTTTAAGAGCGACCTGGGTCCCTTTAAGAGCGAAATGGGTCCCTTTAAGCGTGAAATTGGTCCCTTTAAGCGTGAAATTGGTCCCTTTAAGAGCAACATGGGTCCCTTTAAGAGCAACATGGGTCCCTTTAAGAGCGACCTGGGTCCCTTTAAGAGCGACCTGGGTCCCTTTAAGAGCGACCTGGGTCCCTTTAAGAGCGACCTGGGTCCCTTTAAGAGCGACCTGGGTCCCTTTAAGAGCGACCTGGGTCCCTTTAAGAGCGACCTGGGTCCCTTTAAGAGCGACCTGGGTCCCTTTAAGAGCGACCTGGGTCCCTTTAAGAGCGACCTGGGTCCCTTTAAGAGCGACCTGGGTCCCTTTAGGAGCGACCTGGGTCCCTTTAAGAGCGAAATATATCCCTTTAAGAGCAACCTGGGTCCCTTTAAGAGTGAAATGGGTCCCTTTAAGAGCAAAATATGTCCATTTAAGAGCGACCTGGTTCCCTTTAAGAGCGAAATATGTCCCTTTAAGAGCGACCTGGGTCCCTTTAAGAGCGAAATATGTCGCTTTAAGAGCAAAATGGGTCCTTTTAAGAGCAACCTGGGTCCCTTTAAGAGCAACCTGGGTCCCTTTAAGAGCAAAATGGGTCCCTTTAAGAGCAAAATGGGTCCCTTTAAGAGCAAAATGGGTCCCTTTAAGAGCAAAATGGGTCCCTTTAAGAGCAAAATGGGTCCCTTTAAGAGCAAAATGGGTCCCTTTAAGAGCGACCTGGGTCCCTTTAAGAGCGACCTGGGTCCCTTTAAGAGCTAAATATGTCCCTTTAAGAGCAAAATATGTCCCTTTAAGAGCAAAATATGTCCCTTTAAGAGCAACATGGGTCCCTTTAAGAGCAACATGGGTCCCTTTAAGAGCGACCTGGGTCCCTTTAAGAGCGAAATTGGTCCCTTTAAGCGTGAAATTGGTCCCTTTAAGCGTGAAATTGGTCCCTTTAAGAGCAACATGGGTCCCTTTAAGAGCGACCTGGGTCCCTTTAAGAGCGACCTGGGTCCCTTTAAGAGCGACCTGGGTCCCTTTAAGAGCGACCTGGGTCCCTTTAAGAGCGACCTGGGTCCCTTTAAGAGCGACCTGGGTCCCTTTAGGAGCGACCTGGGTCCCTTTAAGAGCGACCTGGGTCCCTTTAAGAGCGACCTGGGTCCCTTTAAGAGCGACCTGGGTCCCTTTAAGAGCGAAATATGTCCCTTTAAGAGCGACCTGGGTCCCTTTAAGAGCGACCTGGGTCCCTTTAAGAGCGACCTGGGTCCCTTTAAGAGCGAAATATGTCCCTTTTAGGGCGAAATATGTCCATTTAAGAGCAAAATGGGTCCTTTTAAGAGTGAAATGGGTCCCTTTAAGCGTGAAGTTGGTCCCTTTAAGAGCTAAATGGGTCCCTTTAACCCCTAGACGACCCTGGACGTAGGGTTACGTCATGGAAGTCTGTCCCCAGACGACCCATGACGTAACCTTACGTCATGGGTGTTATTCCCGCTATGAAGCGCGCTCCGGAGCGGAGCGCGCTTCATAGGAGGTGGGGGCCGGCTGCAGTGAGCAGCCGGGACCTCACCGGTAATGACACGCTGCAGCGATCGCGCTGCCGCGTGTCATTAACCCCTTAAACGCCGCGATCGCGGCGCGACCGCAGCGTTTAAGTGTAAGTGAGAGGGGGAGTCCCCTGTCACTTACCAATCGGGACCCCCGCAGTGTGACTGCGGGGGTCCCGATCGGTAAAACGGACTGCCGGCGGTCTCTCACCTGCCTCCGTGCAGTCCGATCGGCGATCTGCTACACTGAGCCTGCACAGGCAGGCTCAATGAGCAGATCGCCGATAACACTGATCAATGCTATGCCTATGGCAGAGCATTCATCAGTGTATAAATCAAAGTAATGTATGTAGAAGTCCCCCAAAGGGACTTCAAAAGTGTAAAAAAAAAAAAGTTCAAAACACTTTTACACTACCCCAAACCCCTCCCCCAATAAAAGTCTAAATCACCCCCCTTTCCCATTATATAAATAAAACATATAAAAATAAATAAATAGATAAACATATAATATACCATAGCGTGCGTAATTGTCCGATCTATTAAAATATAACAAGCGTCATTGCGACCGGTAAACGGCGTACACGAAAAGAGGGGAAAAAGTGCGCAGATTACCGATTTTATGTTACATTATATATTAAAAAAAATCAATAAAAAGTGATCAAAATGTCCGATCTTCACAAATATGGTATTAATAAAAACTAGAGATCATGGCGGAAAAAATGACACCCCATACAGCCCCGTAGGTGAAAAAATAAAACCGTTATAAGCGTCACAATAAGCCCATTTTATTAATATTTAATTGCCAAAAAAAAGGATTTCATAAAAAAAAAATATATAACATTAGAGAATCTGTGTAACCTGCATATGGTTGTGTTCGGACTGACCTATAGAATAATAGTGTCATGTCGCTGTTACCATATAGTGCATTACGTAGACACAGGAACCCCCCAAACGTTACCATATTGCATTCTTTCTTACGATTTCACCTATTTATATCTTCATAAATAATATATTTGGAATTCCATCATACATGTTATGGTAAAATGAATGACGCCATTACAAAGTACAACTATTCCTGTAACAAATAAGCCCTTACATGGCCTGTAGATAGAAAACTGAGAGTGCTGGAGCTCTTAGAAGGGGAGGAGGGAAAAACGAAAGCACTAAGATCAAAATTTGCGCGGTCCACTGGGTCATTTTGGGCCTGGTCCTCAAAGGGTTAAGAGCGACCTGGGTCCCTTTAAAAGCCATTTGGGTCCCTTTAAGTGCAACGGGGGCCCTTTAAGAGCGACCTGGGGCCCTTTTAGAGTGAAATTGGTCCCTTTAAGAGTGATCTGGGTCCCTTTAAGAGCGAAATGGGTTCCATTAAGAGAGACCTGGGTTCCTTTAAGAGCGACCTGGGTACCTTTAAGAGCAACCTGGGACCCTTTAAGAGTGATCTAGGTACCTTTAAGAGCGACCTGGGTCCCTTCAAGAGCGAAGGGACCCACGTCGCTCTTAAAGTGACCCAGGTCGCTCCTAAAGGGACCCATGTCGCTCTTAAAGGGACGGGAGCCAAGTTGCTCTTAAAGGGATGGGACCCAAGTCGCTCTTAAAGGGACGGCACCCAGGATTAAAGTTAAATGGAAGTCACTGGTAAAGGGGCGCTCTTTTCAAGCACTATGTATTTCCCTGGAAATGCAAATCTAGTTTGAATTGTCCTACCTCCACATGCCTAGTTTAAAAACCTTTCCACCCCTTCTAGGATTCTCTCCCCCAGCACAGTGGACCCCCTTCCATTCAGGTAGAACTCCAGAGAATACAACCTTGGAGGTCCTTCCCTTCAAGTTGAAATCTAGTGCTCTAAAATTATTCTTAATGGACCTCCACCTACCTTTTATTCTGTCAGTGGTTCCCACGTGGACCACGACAGCTGGGTCATCCCCAGCTCCCCCAAGTAATTTGTCCATCCTTTCCACTGCATGCCAAACTGTGACACCAGGGGGACTGCAAACCATTAGGTTAAGGTCGTCTTAGTGAGAAATAATTCTAGCCCCTAGAACCACTAGCTGCCTTGACCTACCTACAATACCATCCCTTCCACTTCTAGTTGGACTGTTCTCCCGGGTGTTAGAAAGAAAAGGATCCACTAGCGTTGCCATCTGAGATTGATGCCCTTGCATCATCACCCAACTTGGCAATTTTGCAGGAGAATTGGCTTCCTTTTCCTGGAACCCTTTCCAGTCCCTCTAACTACATTAACCCAGGGGGAATTCTCACTATGATCTAAACAAATGTATAGAAAGTTGTTGTCATGATGAGAAAACCTATAAAAAAAAAATGGGAAAATGATGTAACTGTAAATAAAAAACAGCTATGATTTAGCATGCTTTGCCATGATACACTAACCTCTTATGAGTTATGCCTTTGTATCCAGAAACTTGCATTTCATGCTGTGTCTGCATACGACACTTCACTAGTTCTGTTGGACAAAGGACCAGTGAGGAGAAGACAGAAGCCAAAGAGCCTGCGGTAGCCTTATGGTAGTCTCTAGAGGAATAAACACACTGTAAGATACTGCCTCACATTACAGTCTAGATTGTTATGGCAAACTAACTATTTCCATTTGATGTACTGTACCAGAAATGTCTCCTTACCTGCTCTTAAAGTATTGGCCACTGTGTGTCTGCCTTTCCTACAATCCACTTGCCTGTTATGGTGTGTTTACACAGAGATTTAGCTGAGAGATCACTTCCTGGCTTTGGCTTCAAAAATCTATCAAATAAATCTCTCTGTGTAAATGCACCATTAGGTTTAGAATGTCTATAGTAAGGTCCTAAGCAAGATGGATTTGTAGAAGCAGGAATAAGAACAGTCAAAGATGTAATGTTAGGTAATGATATTAAAGACTGGACCACTCTTAGAAGGGAATATAAACTAGAGGAGAAACACTGGTTTGACTATGCGAGGTATACAGCGATAGTACGAGGGAACCTAAAAAGATACCAGGGTAATATATGCGAACCGGGCCCAATAATAGGAAAACTTAGAAATGGGACAATATATAAAAATGAGGTTAAAACCCTATATTTACACTTCATGTCGGACTATGAATTAGGTGAGAAGGGGAGGAGGAAATGGGGAATGGAGTTTGGAGAATTGGGTAACGATCAATGGGTAAGGATTCTTAAAGGAATTAAGGAAGTTTCTAGGGCAGGTTCCCATAGAGTTGTTCAATTTAATATTGTCCATCAGCTCTACTACACCCCACTTTTTCTATGTAAAATCAAAAGGTGGGAGGAGGATAAATGCCCAAGGTGTGGTGTAAGCCGGGCCGGTTATGGGCATATGTTGTGGTCGTGTGGGGCTCTGGTCTCCTTTTGGGAACTGGTACACAGAAAAATTATGGATATGTTAAAGATAAAGTTTGAATTAAGTCCAGTGATGGCCGTTTTGGGAGACTCTTCGTCTGTACCATGTAAGAGGAAAAGTAGGAGTAAAATCCAGAGAATGTTATTTTATGCTAGACTTGTGATCGTGAGAGGATGGCTAGCACCGGAAACCCCTAATATAAAACACTGGGAGAACTGTATAGAGAAATTTGAAAAATGCCAATGAGTTTTTTTTTTTTTTCCTCTCTTTGTTTCTTTGGCGGGGGTGGGGGGGGGGGGGGAGGGGGAAAGGGAAGGGAGGGTGGGCACCAAGGGATTGGTTTTGTTGATTAAAGAGGTTAGAGATTTAAAGGTTTTGTGGGGGAGGGTAATAATAGTTAATTTATTGAGATATTAATAAGGTTTATAGACATCCAGATATATATTGTTAATGTGTAAAATTTATATGTTTATGTACCTTATTTGTGATTAAAAATAAAAAATTTTAAAGATAAAAAAAAAAAGCAAGATGGATTACAGGAAGTGGTGGAGCTTAAGAGGGTTATCCAGGATTAGAAAAAAATTTTAACTTTCTTTCAAAAACAGATAAAAACGGATTGCAAAAACGTAGAGTGAACCCAGCCTGGGGTAAAACAAGGTTTCTAAAGATGTCAAAATGCTTACATTTAATAAAAGACATGCATACTGTTTTATCTACATTATATATATGTATTTTCCGGCGTATATGACGACTTTTTAACTCCGAAAAATCTCCTTAGAAGTCATCCTATATACGCTGAGTATAGTCGCTCCATATGGTGGTGGAGCTTAAAGGGAATGTACCATCAGGCCCGGGCTGAAGCACTGGAGGTGGGCCTATCCACCCCCAGTAGGGGGAACCCCCCGCCCCTCTATGATGCGGCTCAATTACAATCAATGAAGTTGCATCATAGAGGGGCTGGGGTTTTCTCCCACTGGGGGTGGGTCGGCCTGCCCCCAGTGCTTCAGCCTGGGCCTGATGGTACATTCACTTTAAAAACGGGCGACCATTATAAAAACAAAACAAAAAAAACTGTTAACTCACCAGTGACCCGTTCCTAGCAGCCGCGCTTCTCCTGTCCCGTTCTAGGCAGTGTAACGTACACTGCCTGCGCCGGAGATACACAAAGCTCTCCCGGGCAGCCGAGCGTCTCATCGGAGAAGGCCCGAGAGGCTGGGCTGCCAGGAGAGCTTCCGGAGAATGATAGAGGCGGCGGAAGTTCCCAAAGCCTCTGTCATTCTCCCGAAGCTCTCCCGACAGCCAAGCGTCTCCGAGCTTCTCCGCTGAGACGCTCGGCTGCCCAGGATAGCTTAGGGGATCTCCGGAGCAGGCAGACACTGCCTGCGCCAGAAACAGGACAGAAGACGCTGGGCTGCTGGGAACGGGTTGCAGGTGAGTTAACTGTTTGTTTTTTTCTTTAGCTGCGCTTAAGCAGCAGGGCTGGGGTCAGGCAGGCGCAGGGGCGCCGCAATCATGAGGCGACCTGAATCGTCTGCCTCAGGCGGCGCCACCAGCTATCTTCATGGGGGCGGCATTCAGTGGCAGATTATAATATGAGCGGTTCGGGCGGCCGCCCACATTATAATCCGCCACTGACTGTACCCAGGGCCGCTTTAACCAGAGGGCACATGGTGCACGTGCACCGGGCCCACTGGTTAAAGGGGCCCCCCCGAGCAGGCCGGCCGTTGCTATGTGCGACCAATGCGGTCGCACAGGGCTCCGGCCACCAGCCTGTCATGGGGGAGCGCCATGGATGGGTAATCTACTTACCCCTCCATGGCGCCCCCTGCAGGGCCCCCCCGTCCGCCGCTGCCCCCGTCCGCTGCTGCTGCGGCGCTTCAGCGCTGCAGCAGCAGCGACACTGACAGAGAGAGAGCCATTGGCTCCCTCCCTGTCAGTCACTCTTGTGGCCGCACTTTCTGCGGTCACAAGAGGCCGCACTCTCCCTCTAGCGGCCGACGTCACTGGAGCGTCGGCGCGAGGGTGAGGGGAGTGCAGCCTCTTGTGACCGCAGGAAGTGCGGCCACAGGAGGGAAGACAAGAGGAACGCGTGGACCCAGGTGAGTAACAGTGTTTGTTTTTTTCAATGTTATATGGGAGGGGGAGCTATATACTATTGGGGAGCACAGGGGGCTATATACTATGGGGGAGCACAGGGGGCTATATACTATGGGGGAGCACAGGGGGCTATATACTATGGGGGGGCACAGGGGGCTATATACTATGGGGGAGCACAGGGGGCTATATACTATGGGGGAGAACAGGGGGCTATATACTATGGGGGAGAACGGGGGCTATATACTATTGGGGAGCACAGGGGGGCTATATACTATGGGGGAGAACGGGGGCTATATACTATTGGGGAGCACAGGGGGGCTATATACTATGGGGAAGAACGGGGGCTATATACTATTGGGGAGCACAGGGGGGCTATATACTATAGGGGAGGACAGGGGGCTATATACTATGGGGGAGCACAGGGGGGCTATATACTATGGGGGAGCACAGGGGAGCTATATACTATGGGGAGCACAGGGGAGCTATATACTATTGGGGAGCACAGGGGGCTATATACTATGGGGGAGAACGGGGGCTATATACTATTGGGGAGCACAGGGGCTATATACTATGGGGGAGCACAGGGGAGCTATATACTTTGGGGGAGCACAGGGGGCTATATACTTTGGGGG
The DNA here is from genome assembly GCF_027789765.1 of Dendropsophus ebraccatus. Lineage (NCBI taxonomy): Eukaryota > Metazoa > Chordata > Amphibia > Anura > Hylidae > Dendropsophus > Dendropsophus ebraccatus. The sequence goes on from NC_091463.1 coordinate 43,188,904, forward strand.
AGCACAGGGGGCTATATACTATTGGGGAGCACAGGGGGCTATATACTATGGGGGAGCACAGGGGGCTATATACTATGGGGGAGCACAGGGGGCTATATACTATGGGGGAGCACAGGGGAGCTATATACTATTGGGGAGCACAGGGGAGCTATATACTATTGGGAAGCACAGGGGGCTATATACTATTGGGGAGCACAGGGGAGCTATATACTATGGGGGAGCACAGGGGAGCTATATACTTTGGGGGAGCACAGGGGGCTATATACTATGGGGGAGCACAGGGGGCTATATACTATGGGGGAGCACAGGGGAGCTATATACTATGGGGGAGCACAGGGGGCTATACACTATGGGGGAGAACGGGGGCTATATACTATTGGGGAGCACAGGGGGCTATATACTATGGGGGAGCACAGGGGGCTATATACTATGGGGGAGCACAGGGGAGCTATATACTATGGGGGAGCACAGGGGGCTATACACTATGGGGGAGCACAGGGGAGCTATATACTATTGGGGAGCACAGGGGAGCTATATACTATTGGGAAGCACAGGGGGCTATATACTATTGGGGAGCACAGGGGAGCTATATACTATGGGGGAGCACAGGGGAGCTATATACTTTGGGGGAGCACAGGGGGCTATATACTATGGGGGAGCACAGGGGAGCTATATACTATGGGGGAGCACAGGGGAGCTATATACTATGGGGAGCACAGGGGGCTATATACTACTGGGGAGCACAGGGGGCTATATACTATGGGGGAGCACAGGGGGCTATATACTACGGGGGAGCACAGGGGGTTATATACTATTGGGGAGCACAGGTTAGCTATATACTATTGGGGAGCACAGGGGAGCTATATACTATTGGGGAGCACAGGGGTCTATATACTATGGGGGAGAGCACAGGGGGCTATATATTATGGAGAGCACAGGGGGGCTATATACTATTGAGGGGGAGCACAGGGGGGCTATATACTATTGGGGGAGAGCACAGGGGGGCTATATACTATTGTGGGAGAGCACAGGGGGGCTATATACTATTGGGGGAGAGCACAGGGGGGCTATATACTATTGGGGGAGAGCACAGGGGGGCTATATACTATTGTGGGAGAGCACAGGGGGGCTATATACTATTGTGGGAGAGCATAGGGGGGCTATATACTATTGGGGGAGAGCACAGGGGGGGCTATATACTATTGTGGGTGAGCACAGGGGGCTATATACTATTGTGGGTGAGCACAGGGGGCTATATACTACTGGGGAGAGTGCACAGGGGGGCTATATACTAAATGGGGAGCGCACAGGAGGGCTGTATATAACTGGAGGAGCACATGAGGGTCTATATACTACAGGGACACCTTAAAACTATGGAGGCATAGAGGGGTGTAACTATGTAGGAGTACAGAGGGGTGTAACTACTGTATAGGAGTACAGAGGGGTGTAACTACTGTATGTGTTGGAGCCTAAAATATTTGTCTGGCAGATTCTGGAGAGAAGATTCACAGCCAGGAGAAGACTTCAAGGTGGCCCACGCTGGATGGAGAGAAAAAGAAAAGGTGACAGACTCTGATCGGAGAAGACGCCTCCGGTGAGTCACTGGATGTAACTTCACTCTGTTATAGGCTTGTACTGATAGGGGTCATGGTATGGCGGTATTATGTAATGGTATCATTGGTAATATCTTTCTGTTTTGTTTAGTGCAGTTTTTATGTAATATGTAATCACTGTATGGTGGAAATAGTGTTATAAGGTAACTACTGTATGTATTGGGGCTCTTGATACAGTGTGGGGGCAAATTCAGTACATTATACAATGTGCAGAAAGGTAAGGGGGGGCCCACTCTTGAGGGCTGTGCACTGGGCCCACCAATGTATTAAAACGGCCCTGACTGTACCATGTACTGGAGCCCCCCCGCCCCCGGGCAGTATCTGTAATGAGATGCTGTGAGCGGGGGAGACTGTATTCATAAGCGCCGCGCTGTACTAAATCAGCCGTGCGGTGCTGATACTACAGCGCGGCGCTTATGAATACAGTCTCCCCCGCTCACAGCATCTCATTACAGATACTTCCCGGGGGCGGGGGGGCTCCAGTACATGCATTCCACGTCCGTGATCCGTCAGGATCACGGAACGTGGGAATGCAGCCTTAGTCCCCCGGCTGATGTGCGGCTGCCCGGGGTGTCCCGTCCTGTCCCCGGCAGCGCGCGCATCAGAGAGCTCCCCGTGCGCCGGAAGTCACAGGCACAGGCGCACGGGGAGCTCTGTGATGCGCGCGCTGCCGGGGACAGGACGGGACACCCCGGGCAGCCGCACATCAGCCGGGACCAGACCAGAGAGGCTCGACGGGGGAACGGAGGGCAGGTGAGTTGTGTGCTGTTTTTTTGTTTTTGTTTTATCTGCTGTGCAGGGGGGGGGGGGGAGAGGGGGACCATCTATAAGGTAGGGGGGGAAGGGGGCCATCTATAAGGGAGGGGGGAAAGAGGGGGACGATCTATAAGGGAGGGGGAAAGAGGGGGACGATCTATAAGGGAGGGGGAGAGGGAAGAGGGGGACCATCTATAGGGGGGGGCCATCTATAAGGGAGGGGGGGAAAGAGGGGGACCATCTATAAGGGGGGGCCATCTATAAGGGAGGGGGGAAAGAGGGGGACCATCTATAATTGGGGGACCATCTATAAGGAAGGGGCGGGAGGGGGACCGTCTATAAGGGGGGGGAAAGAGGGGGACCATGTATAAGGGGGAGAGGGGGACCATCTATAAGGGAGGGGGAAAGAGGGGGACCATCTATAAGGGGGCATCTATAAGGCAGGGGGGAGAGGGGGACCATGTATAAGGGGGGGAGGGGGACCATCTATAAGGGAAAGGGGACCATCTATAAGGGAGGGGGAGAGAGGGAAGAGGGGGACCATCTATAAGGGGGGGGGGAGAGGGGGACCATCTATAAGGGGGGGAGAGAGGGAAGAGGGGGACCAACTATAAGGGGGGGGGAAGAGGGGGACCATCTATAAAGGGGGGAAGAGGGGGACCATCTATAAGGGAGGGGAAAGAGGGGGACCATCTATAAGGGGGGGGAGAGGGGGACCATCTATAAGGGGGGGAGAGAGGGAAGAGGGGGACCAACTATAAGGGGGGGGGAAGAGGGGGACCATCTATAAGGGGGGAAGAGGGGGACCATCTATAAAGGGGAAAAGAGGGGGACCATCTATAAGGGAGGGGGGGAGAGGGGGACCATCTATAAGGGAGGGGGGAGAGGGGGACCATCTATAAGGGGTGGAGAGGGGGACCATCTATAAGGGAGAGGGGACCATCTATAAGGGGGGGAAGAGGGGGACCATCTATAAGGGGGGAAGAGGGGGACCATCTATAAGGGGGGAAGAGGGGGACCATCTCCTAAAAGATCAGCACCCTCCTCTCCTGACATCCTCTGTGCTGCTGGGACTTCTCCTATAGGATTAGCACCCTCCTCTCCTGACATCCTCTGTGCTGCTGGGACCTCTCCTATAGGATTAGCACCCTCATCTCCTGACATCCTCTGTGCTGCTGGGACCTCTCCTATAAAGTCAGCCTCCTCCTCTCCTGACATCCTCTGTGCAGCAAGGGACCAAACATTATGTTTATTGGGGACAGCAGTGGGGGGGGGGGGGCAGTAGTGGATTATAATGTGGGCGGATTGACGGGGGGGGGGGGGGGGCGTCATTCTATAGTTCGCCTCGGGCAGCAGAGAGGCTAGAATCACCCCTGGGCAGGCGTTAACATTTTCCTGCATATAGGCGAACCCCTGACAATCTTGTTAAAAGTCAGGGGTCATCTTATTCCCTGGAAAATACGGTATCTCTAACAAGCATTAGAATAACCAAATGTGCCCATTCAGATCTATTAGACACTTTACATGGAACTAAATTACCTACACTACCGTTCAAAAGTTTGGGGTCACCCAAACAATTTAGTTTTTTCCATGAAAAGTCACACTTCTTCACCACCATACATTGTGAAATGAATAGAAAATAGAGTAAAGATATTGACAAGGTTAGAAATAATGATTTGTATTTGAAATAATACAAACTTTGCTTTTGCCAAAGAATCCTCCTTTTGCAGCAATTACAGCATTGCACACCTTTGGCATTCTAGCTGTTAATCTGTTGAGGTAAGCTGGAGAAATTGCACCCCACGCTTCTAGAAGCAGCTCCCACAAGTTGGATTGGTTGGATGGGCACTTCTGGCGTACCATACGGTGAAGCTGCTCCCACAACAGCTCAATGGGGTTCAGATCGGGTGACTGCGCTGGCCACTACATTACCGTAAAATGCCAGCTGCCTGCTTCTGCTGTAAATAGTTCTTGCACAATTTGGAGGTGTGTTTAGGGGCATTGTCCTGTTGTAGGATGAAATTGGTTCCAATCAAGCGCTGTCCACTGGGTATGGCATGGCGTTGCAAAATTGAGTGATAGTCTTCCTTATTCAGAATCCCTTTTACCCTGTACAAATCTCCCACCTTACCAGCACCAAAGCAACCCAAGACCATCACATTACCTCCACCATGCTTAACAGATGGCGTCAGGCATTCTTCCAGCATCTTTCATTTGTTCTGCGTCTCACAAACGTTCTTTGTGATCCAAACACCTCAAACTTGGATTCATCCGTCCACAACACTTTTTTCCAGTCTTCCTCTGTCCAATGTCTGTTCTTTTGCCCATCTTAATCTTTTTCTTTTATTGGCCAGTCTCAGATATGGCTTTTTCTTTGCCACTCTGCCCTGAAGCCCAAAATCCCGCAGCTGCCTCTTCACTGTAGATGTTGACACTGGTGTTTTGCGGGTAATATTTAATGAAGATGCCAGTTGGGGACCTGTGAGGCGTCTGTTTCTCAAACTAGAGACTCTAATGTGCTTATCTTCTTGCTTAGTTGTGCAACGCGGCCTCCCACTTCTTTTTCTACTCTGGTTAGAGCCTGTTTGTGCAGTCCTCTGAAGGGAGTAGTACACATCGTTGTAGGAAATATTCAATTTCTTAGCAATTTCTCGCATGGAATAGCCTTCATTTCTAAGAACAAGAATAGACTGTCAAGTTTCAGATGAAAGTTCTCTTTTTCTGGCCATTTTGAGCGTTTAATTAACCCCCCAAATGTGATGCTTCAGAAACTTAATCTGCTCAAAGGAAGGTCAGTTTTGTAGCTTCTGTAACAAGCTAGACTGTTTTCAGATGTGTGAACATGATTGCACAAGGGTTTTTTAATCATCAATTAGCCTTCTGAGCCAATGAGCAAACACATTGTACCATTAGAACACTGGAGTGATAGTTGCAATATCTACACCTATGTAGATATTGCACCAAAAACCAGACATTTGCAGCTAGAATAGTCATTTACCACATAAGAATGTATAGAGTGTATTTCTTTAAAGTTAGGACTAGTTTAAAGTTATCTTCATTGAAAAGTACAGTGCTTTTCCTTTAAAAATAAGGACATTTCAATGTGACCCCAAACTTTTGAACGGTAGTGTACGCCAAAACCTTGTATTTTCACCGTACTATATTACAAAATAACAGTTAAAATAAGTACACACCTAAGCTGTGATGGATCTTGCTTCCCAAGGACATGGCACACAAGATTTTGACAAAACCCATAGCATGCAAACAGGACTGCATTTTCGGACACATTTGCCAACAAAGCAGGAACAGTGCCATGATACAGCCCACGCAGCCCCTCCATGTGGTATGTGCGTACTGCACAGTCCGTGAAGCTTCTATACATCGATGGGAAGGTCTGCATCTTAACCTTGGCTGTGTCAAATGGCTGTCCACTGAGCACACAGGCCGCACCGCCTAAAGGAATAATAAATAAAATAAATAGAAATGCTGTTTTGGTAAGTGTGTGAGTATTTGCTTTTGTTTCGCAGTTATGGCAGCGTGTACCTGTGTACCCTGTTTTTTAAGGTGCTGATCCATCCATGCATTTTTTTAATCAAATTTCCCTTTATTTTAACATACTAGATCAGTAGTGGTCAGTGTTGCTTTTTAGGCTGCATTCACACTACGTATATTTCAGTCAGTATATGTAGATTTCAGTCAGTATTGCAACCAAAACCAGGAGTGGATTAAAAACACAGAAAGGCTCTGTTCACACAATGTTGAAATTGAGTGGATGGCCGCCATTTAATGGCAAATATTTGCTGTTATTTTAGAACAACGGCTGTTATATTAAAATAATGGCAGTTATTTACTGTTATATGGCGGCCATCCACTCAATTTCAACATTGTGTGAACAGAGCCTTTCTGCGTTTTTAATCCACTCCTGGTTTTGGTTGCAATACTGACTGAAATATACTGACTGAAATATACGTTGTGTGAACGCAGCCTAAGATTGTTTACATGGGGGAGTAATCACATCTATCTATATTAGTAGCGCTCTCCATCTGTCCAAGGTTGTTTTTAAAAAAGGCAGTATATAGTTGCATCTTTTATTCCCTGAGTAAATTTTGGAAGTCCAGGTAAGGCAGCTTTGTTTAGTGTCAGGATGCCATCTGAACTGAAACTGCCTTGTCACTGGAGGATGGGTACACACAAATTAATCAAAATGTACTCCAAGAACCTTACTTTTACATGTATAGTAAATACAGCAGTAATGCAACACAAAGGCTTTAGTATTTATTGTGTGCTGCTGTATTTCTTGGGTGTTTCACATTGGTAGCATATGCCATAATTTCCATCAGGGCCATTTAACAAGCCTATTTTGTTTTGCTTTGTCAATTTTTAAGTCTATTTTCTATTAGGACTATCGTGTAGTAGATTACCTACATTACCTGTGGATTATTCTTAATTATAAAGTTGTTGTTTTTTTTTAATGTATGGATAGTTGGGCACAAAGAGCTTAACAAAATATTAGAACTTAAAGGGGACCAGTCAGCCCAATTGGGCTGATATGGTTCCCTGTAGCTCTGTATACAGCTCCTGAGCAGCCTGCGGCACGTACCGGCTGCAGCAGAAGTTGTATAACAGAGAAAAAGAAGTTTTATTACCGGGGGGCGTGGCAGGCAGATGAGGGGAGGTAGTCATCTGGGCGGCTCCCCGTCCGTGTCTAGTCACCGCTTTTTGTCTGTCAGTGCTCTGAGGGGATGATTGACAGGCAGAGGCTAGTTACTGGCCGCTCTCCCTGTCAATCATCCCGTAAGCGTGATGACAGGCAGAGAGCGGTACAGTGATCCCTCAACTTACAATGGCCTCAAGATACAATATTTTTAACATACGATGTTCCTTTCTGGACCATCGTAACTTGAGACAAGACTCAACATTCAATGCTACAGACAGTCCAGATCTGCAGAAAAGATATCTCCTCTCTACGGGACAGTGTGATAATACATGTCCTGCATTGCTCTTTATTTGCCAGAATGAGTTGCACCTTTGGGCACCAGGTGAGAGCGGCTTTATTTTATTTTTCTCAGACCCTGTGTGATCCAATTAAAACCCTGAAAATGCTCCAATCCGCTACACAGAAAGTAATTTACAGTCTTTTGTAGCTCTTTCTGACTGTAATATGTGAGGACTTGCTTTATCCATATTAGTTAGCTGCTTATTGTACTTTAACCTCTTAACCCCTTAACCCCTTCGTGCTGCAGCTAGTTTGGGCCTTAATGACCAGGCTAATTTTTCAAAATCTGACCTGTCTCACTTTATGCTCTTATAGCTCAGTGATGCTTTAACGTATGCTAGCGATTCTGAGATTGTTTTTTCGTGACATATGGCACTTTATGTTAGTGGCAAAATTTGGTCACTATTTTGTGTGTTTTTTGTGAAAAACATAAAAATATCATGAAAAATTGAAAAAATTTGCATTTTATGAACTTTGAAATTCTCTGCTTCTAAAAAAAGAAAGTCGTAGCACATACATTAGTTACTAAGTCACATTACCAATATGTCTTCTTTATTCTGGCATAATTTGGTAAACATATTTTACTTTTTTAGGGTGTTATGGGGCTTAGAAATGTATCAGCAAATTATCACATTTCGTGAAACTGATTTTTTTAGGGACCAGTTCTTTTTTTAAATGGATTTAGAAGTCTGGTATCCTGAAAACCCCCATAAGTGACCCCATTTTGGAAACTACACACCTTAAAGAATTAATCTAGGGGTATAATGAGCATTTTAACCCTACAGGGGCTGGAGGAAAGTATTCACAATTAGGCAGTAAAAAAATTGAAAATTTTAATTTTCCAATAATATATACGTTTAGATTAAAGTTTCTCATTTTCAAAAGGAATATGAGACAAAAAGCACGCCAAAATTTGTAATGCAGGTTCTCTTGAGTACAACGGTACCCCATATGTGGGCGTAAACCACTGTATGGGCACACAGCAGGGCTCAGAAGGAAGGGAGCGCCAATTAGCTTTTCCAATGCAAATTTTGCTGAAGAAGTTTCTGAGCGCCAGGTGCGTTTGCAGTGCCCTGTAGTGTCAGCAGAGAGAAAACCCCCCATAAGTCACCCCATTTTGGAAAGTACACCCCTCAAAGAATTCATCTTGGTGTGTGGTGACCATTTTGACCCCACAGGTATTACAGGAAAGTATTCAAAAGAAGACAGTAAAAATGAAAAACTCGAATTCTTCCAATAATATGTTCGTTTAGTTTGAAATTTCTCAATTTCACGAGGAACGAGAGGAAAAAAGTACCCCAAAATTTGTAACGCAGGTTCTCCTGAGTACAATGGTACCCCATATGTGGGCATAAACCACTGCATGGGCACACAGGAGGGCTCAGAAGGGAAGGAGCGCCAATTAGCTTTTTCAATGCAGATTTTGCTGCAGAAGGTTTCCGAGCGACAGGTGCATTTGCAGTGCCCCTGTAGTGCCAGCGGAGTAAAATCTCGCCATAAGTCACTCCATTTTGGAAAGTGCACCCCTCAAAGTATTCATCTTGGTGTGTGGTGACCATTTTGACCCCACAGGTATTAGAGGAATGTATTCAAAAGTAGACAGTAAAAATTAAAAACTCAAATTTTTCCAATATTATGTTCTTTTAGTTTGAAATTTCTCAATTTTATGAGGAACAAGAGGAAAAAAGTACCCCAAAATTTGTAACGCAGGTTCTCCTAAGTGAAAAGGTACCTCATATGTGGGCATAAACCACTGCATGGGCACACAGGAGGGCTCAGAAGGAAAGGAGCGCCAATTAGCTTTTTCAATGCAGATTTTGCTGAAGAAGTTTCTGAGCGCCAGGTGCGTTTGCAGAGCCCCTGTAGTGTCCGCAGAGTAAAATCTCCCAATAAGTCACCCCATTTTAGAAAGTGCACCCCTCAAAGAATTTATTTTGGGGTGTGGTGAGCATTTTGACCCCACAGGTGTTTGAGGAAAGTATTCAAAAGTAGACAGTAAAAATGAAAAACTCGATTTTTTCCAATAATATGTTCCTTTAGTTTGAAATTTCTCAATTTCTCGAGGAACAGGAGAGAAATGTCACCCCAATATATGTAAAGCAGGTTCTCCTGAGTAGAACGGTTCCCCATATGTGGGCATAAACCACTGCATGGGCACACAGCCGGGCTCAGAAGGGAAGGAGCGCCAATTAGCATTTCAGTGCAGATTTTTCTGAAGAAGTTTCTGAGCGCCAGGTGCGTTTGCAGAGCCCCTGTAGTGTCAGCAGCATAGATTCCCCCCAAAAGTCACCCCATTTTGGAAAGTGCACCCCTCAAAGAATTCATCTTGGGGTGTGGTGACCATTTTTACCCCACAGGTATTAGAGGAAAGTATTCAAAATTGGCCAGTAAAAATGAAAACTCTAATTTTTCCAATAATATGTTGGTTTAGTTTGAAATTTCTCAATTTGACGAGGACAGGAGAGAAAACGTACCCCAAAATCTGTAACGCAGGTTCTCCTGAGTACAACGTTACCCCATATGTGGGCATAAACCACTGTATGGGCACACAGCAGGGCTCAGAAGGGAAGGAGCGCCAATTTACAGGAGCAAAATTGCAGCTAGTAATGGTTATTAGAATAGCGCAGTTACTAAAATAGAATAAAAAAAATGAGATTACAGGTAAACTGGGGTGGTTATGGGCAACCTGAGGTAGTTACAGGTAATCTGGGGTGGTTACGGACAACATGGGGTGGTCACGGGCAACCTGCTGTGGTTACGGCAACCTGGGGTGGTTACAGGCAACGTGGGGTGGTTAAGGGCAACGAGGGGTGGTTATGGGCAACGTGTGGTGGTCACGGGCAACCTGCTGTGTTTACGGCAACGTGGGCTGGTTACAGGCAACGTGGGCTGGTTACAGGCAACGTGGGCTGGTTACAGGCAACGTGGGCTGGTTACAGGCAACGTGGGCTGGTTACAGGCAACGTGGGCTGGTTACAGGCAACGTGGGCTGGTTACAGGCAACGTGGGCTGGTTACAGGCAACGTGGGCTGGTTACGGGCAACGTGGGCTGGTTACGGGCAATCTGCTGTGCTTACAGACAATCTGGGATGGTTACGGGAAAGGTGGGGTGGTTACGGGCAACCTGCAGTGCTTACAGACAATCTGGGATGGTTACAGGAAACGTGGGGTGGTTACGGGCAACCTGCAGTGCTTACAGACAATCTGGGGTGGTTACGGGCAACGTGGGGTGGTTACGGGCAACCTGCAGTGCTTACAGACAATCTGGGGTGGTTACGGGCAACGTGGGGTGGTTACGGGCAACCTGCAGTGCTTACTGACAATCTGGGGTGCTTACGGGCAACGTGGGGTGGTTACGGGCAATGTGGGGTGGTTACGGATAAACTGAAGTTCTTATAGGCAATCTGGGGTGGATACCTGTTATCTGGCATGGGCACCGCAATCTGGAGGGGGTCATTGGCAATTTGGCGTGGTCAGAGGCGACGTGCGGTGGTCAGAGGCGACGTGCGGTGGTCAGAGGCGACGTGCGGTGGTCAGAGGCGACGTGCGGTGGTCAGAGGCGACGTGGCGTGGTCAGAGGCGACGTGGCGTGGTCAGAGGCGACGTGGCGTGGTCAGAGGCGACGTGGCGTGGTCAGAGGCGACGTGGCGTGGTCAGAGGCAACGCGCGGTGGTTACGTGCAATCTGGGGGGGGGTTACATGTAATCTGGCATGATTACGGGGAACCTGGGGGGTTATGTGCAACCTGGAAGGGTTACAGACAATCTGGGGTGGTTACTGATAAACTGAAGTGCTTATAGGTAATCTGGGGTGGGTACATGTAATTTGGGGTGGTTACGGGCAATCGGGAGGGGGTCACTGGCAATTTGTGGTGGTTACGGGCAACGTGCGGTGGTTACGGGCAACGTGCGGTGGTTACGGGCAACGTGCGGTGGTTACGGGCAACCTGCGGTGGTTACGGTTAATCTGGGGAGGGGTTAGGGGTAATTTGGGAGTAAACTGCAATTCTTACTATAATAAAAAGTGTGTGTTTTATTTTTTTGTATGTTTGTCACTTTTTGTACTTTACACATTCATTTTCACTGTATTACTATGATTACTGTGATATTTTCTATCACAGTAATCATAGTTCAGTGACAGAGACCAAATTGGTCTCTGTCACTTTAAATTTTCAGAGTTGGCTGGTTGTGAAGCGCATGCGCACTTCATAACCAGCCAGGACGTCGAGGAGGAAGGAGCTCCGTGGATCCGGTGAGTATATGGGGAAGGGGGGGTGACTGGGGGACGGGGGTGACAGGGGGGGGTGGGGGGCGACTTGGGGGGTGGGGGGACATCACTTTTTATCCCCTGTCACCAATCATTCATGGTGACAGGGGATAAAAAGTGCCTGGAGCACATGGCACAAGCGATCAGCGGTATATACTATATACCGCTGATCGCTTGTACCGGGACCAAACAGGGGGGTCCCCGATGACTGCCCCATGCTCTCCGCTACCTCCGGTGGCGGAGAGCATGGGGCTTTCATTCATTTTAACTTTTACATCGCTGTGAACCGACATTAGTCGGTTCACAGCGATGGCGGCGGCCATCTTGGAAATGATGGCCGCCGGGGGAGGGGGGTTAGTTATTGGGGCACTAGGGGGGGCTGATCTGAGGTCTGGGGGACAGTTATTTCATCTCCCCCCGCCGTGAATCTACGGCGGGGGGAGATGAAAGGCGGCGGCGGCACCGGTAATCTCCTTTACCGACGGTCGCCGCTATAACGTTAATAGCGGCGATCGTCGGTAAGGGGGGGGGCCGGGACGGACCTCACACACTGCCCCAACCCCTCAGCTACCTCCGGTAGCCGGGGGGATGGGGTGGGGGCCGTCCCGGCCCCGCAGCCTTATTCTCTGCCATCGCCGTAAAAAGCTGATGGCAGCAGAATAAGGACCATTAGTGACCGCCGTAGAAAGCCGTATCGGCGGTCACTAAGGGGTTAAGGACGAAGCCAGTTTTCATTTTTTCGCTTTCGTTTTTTCCTCCTCATGTTTAAAAGGCCACTGGGCTTGCATATTTCCCCTTACAGACCCACATGAGCACTAATTTTTTGCGACACCAATTATATATTTGCACATACAGACTTAATTTTTCTATAAAATATGTTGCAAATGCAAAATTATATGTGCAGTGAAATTTGAAAAAAAAAGGTGCAATTCCTTTTATTTTGAGGGGTTTCGTACTGTATTTACGCCATTCGTCCTATGGTAAAACTTTAAACCTTTTAAAGAAAAACTAAATGTGTTTAAAATTGCTCTATTCCCATCCTAAGGGTAAATTCACACGGGCGTCTCGCACAAGAAATCCGCAGCTAATCTGCAATACACATATTATTCTTCTTATTATTAATATATGTATTGCGGATTAGCTGCGGATTTTTTATGCGAGACGCCCGTGTGAATATACCCTTATAACGCTTTATTGTTTGGTCTATGGGTCTGTGTGAGGTGTCTTTTTTTTTTTGGTACCTTGTTTGCGTATATGCAACTTTTTGATCACTTTTTATAAAATTTTTTCTGGATTTAATGTAAACAAAAATGCGCAATTTTACACTATGGCGGGTTTTTGCGCTTACGCCGTTTTCCATGCGAAATCAGGAATGTCATCATTTAATAATTCGGGCGGTTACGCACACGGCGATAACAAATATGTTTATTTTTTTATTTATTTTTATTTATAAAATGGGAAAAGGGAGGTGATTCAAACTTTTATTAGGGGAGAAGGTTATTTATTAATAACAGCACTTTATTTTATTTTCACTAACAGTAATTAGAAGCTCCCTGGGGGACTTCTATATACACAGCACTGATCTCCCATTGAGATCAATGTTGTGTATATAACAGAGCCCCGATCCATCAGATCGGTGCTCTATTATAATGGTTTGCTGCTTACCATGTAAATGGATTGCAGAGCCGGGATCAGCATCATTGTGACGCTGAGCCCCGGACAGCTCATTACAATTGATCCCCCACTAGACACCAGGGAGAGGGGCCACATACACTATTCAAATGCAGCTATCAGCTTTGACAGCTGCATTTGAATAGTTAATTAGCGTCTGCTTGTAGCCTATCTTTATGAAAAAAAACTAAATAACGTGAAAAATTGCATTTTGCTAACTTTGAAATTTTCTGCTTGCAAGGAAAATAGTTATGCCACATAAATTAGATATGAAATAGCATTAGCAACATGTCTACTTTATATTGGCAGCATTTATTAAACTTGCCTTCAATCTTCAAAATCAGATTTTGCAAGGAAGTGGATTGGAGGGGACTGTATGTTATGAAGCCCCACAAAGCACCCCATTTCAGAAACTGCACCCCCCAAACTGTTCAAAATCAATTCCAAAAAGTTTTTTAACCCTTTGGGTGAGTGACAGAAATAAAAGCTAAGTGTGTAAGAAAATTGAGAATTTCAATATTCTTTGCAGAAGTTATATTGTGATCCAATATCTTTCATAATAGAAACCCTATTTCCAGAGAAATGTACCACAATTTTTATTACCGTTTCTGCAGTTTATAAAAATTATGATATGTGGCCATATTGCGCTATTTGACGCAACCACAAGCCTCAGATGTAAAGGAGCACATAGTGAATTTTGAAGCCTCTATTACAATTGGCCAATTTCCACTTCTGGATGGCAGAGGCTCAGGTGTGCCAAAACCTAACAAACACCCCTAAAGGGACACCATTTAGGAAACTACACCCCTCGAGGAATGTAACAAAGGGTATAGTGAGCATATGGACCCCACTTGTGACAGACACAATGTGGAACAATGTGACGTGAAAATGAAAAATGAAAATATTTTACACTAAAACGTTGGTGTAACTTTATTTTTTCTTTTAACCGCTTGTGAACATGAAAAATTCAAACCACTAATCATGTAGAGCAATTTTCCCCAAGTATAGGAGTACCCCACACGTGGACACAAAGTGCAAAGCTGGTGCACTGAAAGCCTCCAAAGGGAAGGAGCGCAATTTGGATTTTGGAAGCTGGATTTGGCCAGAATGGAGGACGAAGGCCATGTCGGGTTCGCAGAGCCCCCGTGCTTCAAAACATTGGAAACTCCCCACAAGTGACCCCATTATGGAAACTACACCTCTCAAGGAACGTAACAAGGGGTATAGTGAGCACACGGACTCCACTGGTGACAGGCACAATGTGCCGTGAAAATAAAAATCAGAATTTTTTTTACACTAAAACTTGGTCTAGCCTTAAATTTTATAGGGTTCACAAGGGTTTAAAAGTAAAATAAAACATAAAACTTGTAGATCAATTTCCCCTGAGTACAAAAATACCCCACATGGGGACATATTGTGCCATGACAGCACAGGACACTCCTCCAAAAGGAGTGTGTCATTTGGCTTTTGGAAGCTGGATTTTGCCAGAAAGGAGGACAGACTTAAATTTTTTAGGTTCACAAGGGGTTAAAAGAAAAATAAAACAAAGCTTTCAGAGCAATTACACCCCCCCCCCCCCCACACACACAGAGTACAAAAATACCCCACAAAGGGACATAATATACCATGTGGGTGCAGGACATGCCTCCAAAAGGAAAGCACGCATTTGGCTTTTGGAAGCTGGATTTTGCCAGAATGGAGGGCGAAGGCCATATCGGGTTCGCAGAGCCCCCATGCTGCCAAAACAACGGAAACCCCCACAAGTGACCCCAACGAACTCAGGGACTTGGATTCAGGTGGGGTCACTTAAGGGGGCTTATCATCACTACATGATGATGACGATGAGGAAGAAGAGGAGGGGAGGGGAGAGGGCAAGAGAGGGTGGCAAGAGAGGGAAGAGGGTAAGAGGAGAGCATGGCAGCGGAGAAGGGAGAGGGTGGCAGGAGAGGGGAGAGGGTAAGAGGAAAGTGGGGAGAGTGGCAGCGGAGAGCATAAGAGGAAAGAGTGGCAAGACGAGGGGAGAGGGTGGCAAGAGAGGGAAGCAGGAGAAAGTAGAGGGTGGCGAGAAAGAGAGCGTGGCTGGAGACGGGAGAGGGTAAGAGAAGAGAGGGTGACAGCAGAGAGGGAAGAGGGTGGCAGGATGGAGGATGGCAGGACAAAGGGAAGCAGGAGAGAGTAGAGGGTGACAGGAGAGGGAAGAGGGTGGCGGGACGGAGGATGGCAAGAGAGGGAAGCAGGAGAGAGGAGAGGGTGGCAGGAGAGGGAAGAGGGTGGCAGGAGAGGGTAAGAGAAGAGAGGAGAGGGTGGCAGGGCAGGGGAGAGGGTAAGAGGAGAGGGTGGCAGCAAGGAGAGGGTGGCAACAGAAAGGGTGGCAGAAAGAGGGTGGCAGGAAGGAGAGGGAGGGTGGCCGAAGGGAGAGGGTGGCGGCAGGGAGGGTGGTCGCATGGAGAGTGGCGGCAGGGAGAGTGGCAGCAAGGAGAGGGTGGCAGAGGGTGGTGGCAGCGAGGAGAGGGTGGAAAAGGGAGGGTGGTAGACAGGAGAGGGTGGCAGGGGATAAGGAGGCGAAGGCAGCACGGGGGACACACAGGCCGGCACGTGGGACACGGAAGAGGGAGGAGGCAGTGGCCGCTAACGAAAGGGGGAGGTGGAGGCCGCATATCAGGAGGTGGAAGGGGCGGAAGCGGCCACACATCAGGAAGAGGGAGGAGACGGGAGCGCCGGGGGTAAAGGCGGCATCAAGAAGAGGGACATGGGGGCAGAAGGGGGACACACCGAGAACAAAAAGGGGGCCACACTCCTCCTCTGCTCGCCGATTCTTCGCGAGCAGAGAAGGATGATTCGCCCGTGATTGGCCGGCCGGTGGCTTCTGGCCAATCACGGTCGATCGGTGCACGGTGCTATGGGCACATGACGTCCAGCCACTGTGGTGATTGGTGCTGTCTGAGACAGCACCAATCACTGCTCAATTCCCGTATATCGGAATATTGCTGTGATTGGTCGCTCAGAATTGAACAGCCAATCACAGCGATTGCAGTCTCGGGGGGGGGCGGCGTGATGATGCCCCCTACAAGACTCAGGTAGATGGCTGCTGTAGTAAACAGCAGCCATCTTCCTACAATCGCGACCCGGCGGCCTCTTAAAGGACCAGAGTACAGGTACGGCATGCGTCCTTAAGTGATATGATTCTATGCCGTACCCGTAAGGCATGGGTCCTTAAGAGGTTAAACTTTCATTTTTTTCTCATTTGGGGGTCTTCAGGACCAATTACCAGTTTTCCATAGAGTTTTGGTCTCAACACACAATGGTCGTCCTCAGGGCCGCCATCAGGAATTCCAGGGCCCCATACTGCCAACTTGTCTGGGCCCCCACCTTACCAAAGACATTAATCCAAAAAATCAGGACATACGTTTGGCTATTTAAAGCCCATAATATGTGTTAAATTACGAGTCAATTAAGTCATGTTTTCAGCCTTAAAAATAACTATTGTTTTATAAAAGAATGGCTGAAAAATGTCATGTTTTTTTTCCACAAATAATACTGACACATCATAATCACAATAATGTTTTGCCTGACTTCTCCTTTAATATACTGTATATAGACAATAGATGCACAAACCCATAATGTACAAATAGGCAGATACACACATGTATGCACACACACTCACACAGATACATATAGATCCACAATACATGTATACACACATATAGGCACATTACAAGATGTACAAATATACCAACATAGAGAAATTACACAGATACAAACACATGCAGATTCCATATATACCTCTACACAGACACATAGCATAGATGCAGACACACACATGCAGATTCCATATATACCTCTACACAGACACATAGCATAGATGCAGACACACACATGCAGATTCCATATATACCTATATACACAGACACATAGCATAGATGCAGATACACACATGCAGATTCCATATATACCTCTACACAGACACATAGCATAGATGCAGACACACACATGCAGATTCCATATATACCTATATACACAGACACACAGCATAGATGCAGATACACACATGCAGATTACCCAGATACAAACACATGCAGATGACATATATACATCACACACATGCAGATTGCACAGATATATGATCAGAGGCTCAAACACACATACACACACACTCTCACACACACTTTTTATCCTTGAGGCCCCCAGTGATACAGTGCTCAGATACACACTCACACACACTTACTTTTAATCCTTGAGGCCCCCAGTGAGTGAAGTCTCTGCTCCCAGTCAGCAGCCTGCAGCCCCTCCTCCTTTGCCCCGACTGCAGAGCTGTATACTGGAGGGAACAGAGGTCACAGCTGGGAGGGAGGGGGGGGGGGGAGGAGAGAGGAGAGGGGCCCACTGCATCTTCCTGTCTCCTGGGAGAGTACACAGGCCGGAAGTCACCAGCTCCGCACCAGCCTGGGAGCTGCTGAGGAGGGGGCTGGTCCATTGTGTAGGGGGGGATTCTGCAGCCCGGTCCACAGACAGTGCAGGGGGGAGGAGGGCCTCATGATTTTAGTTAAGTAGAAGGGGCCCCTTGCATCTGTGGGTGCTCTCCCCTCTCCCTGCACTGTCTGCATACCAGGCTTCTCATAAAAGTGAAGTGTGTGGGAGACCCGGGCCCCCCCATAGGCCGGGCCCCATACACCTGTACTGCCAGTAATTCCCTGTTGGCGGCCCTGGTCGTCCTGGAACCAATTAATATTGGATGTTGAGGGACCACTGTATACAGCTTCAGCCGCAACCAGTACATGCGGCGGGCTGCTCTGGAGCTGTATATAGTGCTCCAGGGAACCATGTCGGCCAAATTGGGCTGATAGCTTCACTTTAAGTGGGTGGTGGGATGAATATATATTCGATAGGTGAAATTGTTCTTTATATGTCAAAATTAATAAACACCATTCTATGGCCCGGTGTATTCCGCTATCCGCCAAAAGAAGTGACATGTCACTTCTATCGGCGGAATACGCCGGCCCATAGAATGGTGTCTATGGAGTCAGCGGAAAGGCGTGTGCACATACTGCGGAATTCCGCTGAGTTTATCCGCGAGAATTCCTCAGTATGAACCCACCCTCGTACTGTTGCGATACTGCAGTGTGTTCACAAATATGATGCAGTAATGCAATGAAACTGCAAGGTGTTAACACAGCCTTATAGGCTTTGATATAAATGAATCAAACTGCCTGATCGCTCTTCTTTGCCTCTTTATATTTGATAGATAATTGTTTTATCTCCCTACCACTCACCCATGGCTCCAGATATCAAATCAATCAGAACCGGCACAAAATGTGAGGGATGGCTTTGATCCAGTGACATAACCTGGAAAAAACAATAAAAAGATCACATTACACAGCATATATTGATTGTGAACTTTTGGACGATGCAGCTTATTAAAAATGGTACAGATAAAACGTGAAGCAGTTGCCCATAGCAACCAATCAAGTGCTCTAATGCAGTGTTTCTCAACCTTTTCAAGCCAAGTACCCCCATGCGACAAGAAGCTCCAGCCGAGTACCCCCAAGGATACGATTCATTATAATCTTTGCCCTAGGGAAGATACACCCATACATTTTGCAGCAAAATCCACTGCAATACTCTGTACTGTTGTGGCCCATAGTTTTGCATTTTTGCAGCAGATTTTCATTCCATTACGAGAATGTAGCCACTGCCTATTTAACGTATTAGCTGCCTGGCCTTACAGCTCATACTTACCTGACAATGCTCCCACCTGCTTCTCAGTCTCGCAGGTCACAGATCAGTGGCTGCAGCAGGCAGTCAATAAGTTGGGAGCTAGGGAAGCAGGCAGAAGCTTGGACAAGTAATAATATGCCCCTTTCAGCTAGGTATGTCCCTGCAGCCACATATGCCCCTTTTGGCTAGGTATGCCTCTTGCAGCCAGGTATGTCCCATGGAGCCAGATTTGCCGCTAGCCAGATGTGTCCCATTGAGCTGGATATGTCTCCCTGCAGCCAAATAACACCTCCAACATAGCCAGATACCTTCCCCATGTAGCCAGATACCCCCCCCCCCAACGTAGCCAGATACCTCCCCCATGTAGCCAGATACCTCCCCCTATGTAGTCAGATACCTCCCCATGTAGCCACATACCTCCCCCATATAGCCAGATACCTCCCTCCATGTAGTCAGATACCTCCCCCCATGTAGTCAGATACCTCCCCCCATGTAGTCAGATACCTCCCCCCATGTAGTCAGATACCTCCCCCCATGTAGTCAGATACCTCCCCCCATGTAGTCAGATACCTCCCCCATGTACAAGTCCAATAGCATGGTAACAGCATCTCACTTAGGCGGTAATATGAAAAAAGAAAAACTTTATTCCAGCATGGCACACAGAGAGACGTTTCAACCTTAGTGGTCTTTTTCAAGCATGCTTGAAAAAGACCACTAAGGTTGAAACGTCTCTCTGTGTGCCATGCTGGAATAAAGTTTTTCTTTTTTCATATTACCGCCTAACAGGGGCGGATTAACTTTACCATAGGCCCCGGGCTGTCCACCAAGCCTGGGCCCCCCCCACCCCACTGTAACTATGGAAGCACTAGCCTGGCGTTCATAGTACAGGATAGATAATGTCATGATGTCCTGATTTGTGCAAAATTGCCATTAAAAAACAGTGATTTTTTGCAAATCATGGCAGAAGTGTAGCCAGGAGACAGTACACCATTGAAAGAATGAGTCTTTTTGGGTGGTCATGGGCCCCCCAGGAGCTCAGGGCCCCGGGCTGCCGCCCAAAACGCCCCTATTATAATCCACTACTGCCGCCTAAGTGAGATGCTGTTACCATGCTATTGGACTTGTACTATGATGTCCCTATAGGACACAGGGACGGGCAACTATTGCATCTACATTCCTAAACCGCTTTTTTCTCATGTTATATTTAGACCGGATGGTCTTTGTGGGGAAGTGCTATAGTATCTCCTTTTTTACATACCTCCCCCCATGTAGTCACATACCTCCTCCATGTAGTCAGGCCCGCTCCTGCCATGAGGCAGACTGAGGCTTCAGCCTCAGGCGGCAGCTCCTGTGTTCCTGCAGGGGGCGGCACAATCTTCTCTGCCACTGTCATTTTAGTGAAGTTTAACTTCACTAAAATGACAGCAGTCCGGACCCCTATCAGTGCTGAGTGCCTGGCCGCCCCCTGCCGCCCTCCCCAGGAACTGCCGGGCTACGTCTCTCTGATGTGTGACGTCACCCAGCAGTCTTCCTGAAGATTGGGTAGGAGCCTGCACAGCCGGCCACAGCGGCTCCACATGCTGATCCCTCCTCCTCCCCAGTACTAGTGAGTATAACAACGAGGGAAAGGGGGGAGGCTGGTGGCTGAGGGTCATGATTGTTTGTAAGGGGGAAGGGGGAGGGTCTGGAGGGGGGGTCCCGACAATTGGGGGTGGGGGAGCAGGTCTCAGACCCAGGAGGGAGCCATGTGCCAGGTCTGTAGCTCTGGGATTACAACTGTGTGGTGCTCTGTGTGGATGTGTGAGATACAGGCAGTGCAGTGTGCTTCTAGGAGAGTGTGCACACTGAAGAAAGCACATAATCCGTCTTTGTGACAACAGACTGATAACAGCAGCAAACACAAGACTCGGCTCCTCCAGCAAGTTGTATCCTGTCAGTGTGTGCTCCCCCTCCTCCTGCCTGTGCTGGACTCCAGCCCCTTCATTACTATAGTGTACAGACTGGGGCATAGTGCTGGAGGTGGTGGTATATAATGTATATGTACACTGGGGCATAGTGCTGGAGGTGGTAGTATATAGCAGCACATGTGATATACTGTATATGTACAGACTGGGGCATAGTGCTGGAGGTGGTGGTATATACTGTATATGTACACTGGGGCATAGTGCTGGAGGTGGTAGTATATAGCAGCACATGTGATATATACTGTATATGTACTCTGGGGCATAGTGCTGGAGGTGGTGGTATATACTGTATATGTACACTGGGGCATAGTGCTGGAGGTGGTAGTATATAGCAGCACATGTGATATATACTGTATATGTACTCTGGGGCATAGTGCTGGAGGTGGTGGTATATAGCAGCACATGTGATATATACTGTATATGTACACTGGGGCATAGTGCTGGAGGTGGTGGTATATACTGTATATGTACACTGGGGCATAGTGCTGGAGGTGGTAGTATATAGCAGCACATGTGATATATACTGTATATGTACTCTGGGGCATAGTGCTGGAGGTGGTGGTATATACTGTATATGTACACTGGGGCATAGTGCTGGAGGTGGTGGTATATACTGTATATGTACACTGGGGCATAGTGCTGGAGGTGGTGGTATATAGCAGCACATGTGATATATACTGTATATGTACTCTGGGGCATAGTGCTGGAGGTGGTGGTATATAGCAGCACATGTGATATATACTGTATATGTACTCTGGGGCATAGTGCTGGAGGTGGTGGTATATACTGTATATGTACACTGGGGCATAGTGCTGGAGGTGGTGGTATATAGCAGCACATGTGATATATACTGTATATGTACAGACTGGGGCATAGTGCTGGAGGTGGTGGTATATACTGTATATGTACACTGGGGCATAGTGCTGGAGGTGGTGGTATATACTGTATATGTACACTGGGGCATAGTGCTGGAGGTGGTGGTATATACTGTATATGTACTCTGGGGCATAGTGCTGGAGGTGGTGGTATATACTGTATATGTACACTGGGGCATAGTGCTGGAGGTGGTGGTATATACTGTATATGTACACTGGGGCATAGTGCTGGAGGTGGTGGTATATACTGTATATGTACACTGGGGCATAGTGCTGGAGGTGGTGGTATATACTGTATATGTACACTGGGGCATAGTGCTGGAGGTGGTAGTATATAGCAGCACATGTGATATATACTGTATATGTACACTGGGGCATAGTGCTGGAGGTGGTGGTATATACTGTATGTACACTGGGGCATAGTGCTGGAGGTGGTAGTATATAGCAGCACATGTGATATATACTGTATATGTACACTGGGGCATAGTGCTGGAGGTGGTAGTATATAGCAGCACATGTGATATATACTGTATATGTACACTGGGGCATAGTGCTGGAGGTGGTGGTATATAGCAGCACATGTGATATATACTGTATATGTACAGACTGGGGCATAGTGCTGGAGGAGGTGGTATATAGCAGCACATGTGATATATACTGTATATGTACACTGGGGCATAGTGCTGGAGGTGGTGGTATATAGCAGCACATGTAATATATACTGTATATGTACTCTGGGGCATAGTGCTGGAGGTGGTGGTATATACTGTATATGTACACTGGGGCATAGTGCTGGAGGTGGTGGTATATAGCAGCACATGTGATATATACTGTATATGTACAGACTGGGGCATAGTGCTGGAGGAGGTGGTATATAGCAGCACATGTGATATATACTGTATGTGTACACTAGGGCATAGTGCTGGAGGTGGTGGTATATAGCAGCGCATGTGATATATACTGTATATGTACACTGGGGCATAGTGCTGGAGGTGGTGGTATATAGCAGCACATGTGATATATACTGTATATGTACACTGGGGCATAGTGCTGGAGGTGGTGGTATATAGCAGCACATGTGATATATACTGTATATGTACAGACTGGGGCATAGTGTACATGTATATCCACTTGTGCTGCTATATATCACCTGAGAAGCTGAGGTGTGTATGATGAGGTCCTGCAGCAGCTGAGGTGTGTATGATGAGGTCCTGCAGCAGCTGAGGTGTGTATGATGAGGTTCTGCAGCAGCTGAGGTGTGTATGATGAGGTTCTGCAGCAGCTGAGGTGTAGTATGAGGTCCTGCAGCAGATTGGGTGTAGTATGAGGTCCTGCAGCAGATTGGGTGTAGTATGATGTTCTGCAGAAGCTGAGGTGTATTATGATGTTCTGCCGCAGATAGGGTGTATAATGAGGTTCTGCAGACCATCATAATACAGAATGTGAAAATAATTAATTTACCAATAGTACACAATTGATGAATTGATGGGGGGGGCGCCATTTATTTTTTTTGCCTCAGGCAGCAGAAAAGCTAGAAACGGCCCTGCATGTAGTCAGATACCTCCCCCATGTAGTCAGATACCTCCCCCATGTAGTCAGATACCTCCCCCATGTAGTCAGATACCTCTTCCAATGTAGCCAGATACCTTCCCATGTAGCCAGATACCTCCTCATTTAGCCAGATACCTCCCCCATGTAGTCAGATACCTCCCCCATGTAGTCAGATACCTCTTCCCATGTAGCCAAATACCTCCCATGTAGCCAGATATTCCCCCATGTAGTCATATACCTCCCCCATGTAGTCAGTTACCTCCTCCCATGTAGCCAGTTACTTCCCGATGTAGGTAAAGATACCTGCCCCATGTAGTGAGATTCCTCCCCCATGTAGCCAGAAACCTCTTCATGTAGCCAGATACCTCCCACGTGTAGCCAGATACCACCTAATGGAGCCAGATAGCCAGATGTAGTCGGATACCCTTCCATGTAGCCAGATACCTCCCATGTAGCCAGATACCTCCCATGTAGCCAGATACCTCCCATGTAGCCAGATACCTCCCATGTAGCCAGATACCTCCCCCATTGTAGCCAGATACCTCCCACGTGTATCCAGATACCTCCTAATGGAGCCAGATACATCCCCCATGTAGTCAGATACCTCCTAATGGAGCCAGATACATCCCCCATGTAGTCAGATACCTCCCCATGAAGCCAGATAACTCCCCATGAAGCCAGATAACTCCCCATTTAGCCAGATTCCTCCCCCATGTAGTCAGATTCCTCCCCCATGTAGCCAGATATCTGGCTACATTGTAGCCAGATACCTCCCCCCCCCCCCATCTAGTCAGATACCTCGCTATGTAGCCAGATGTTTTGATGGTTGATCTGATGTTGCTATTAATGCTGAACAGAGAGGTCTGTGATGGGGTCACCCCTTGGAAATTTCTTTTTACCTTGGGGCACCCCTACTAAATAACTTTCTACGAAAAAAAAAACATCATTTAGTGACAAGTGACGTCTTTTGTCATCTCAGGGGTCACTTGTGAGGAGAATGAGGAGAGGGTGGGGAAAGAAGAGGAGAAGGGGGGAGAGAGGAGGAGGAGGAGGAGGAAGAAAAGGGGGGAGAGAGGAGGAAAAGGGGGGAGAGAGGAGGAGGAGGAGGAAAAGGGGGGAGAGAGGAGGAGGAGGAGGAGGAGGAGAGAGGAGGAGGAGGAGAAGGGGGAGGAGGAGAAGGGGGAGAGAGGAGGAGGAGGAGAAGGGGGGAGAGAGGAGGAGGAGGAGAAGGGGGGAGAGAGGAGGAGGAGGAGAAGGGGGGAGAGAGGAGGAGGAGGAGGAGGAGAAGGGGGGAGAGAGGAGGAGGAGGAGGAGGAGGAGAAGGGGGGAGAGAGGAGGAGGAGGAGGAGAAGGGGGGAGAGAGGAGGAGGAGGAGGAGGAGAAGGGGGGAGAGAGGAGGAGGAGGAGAAGGGGGGAGAGAGGAGGAGGAGAAGGGGGGGGAGAGAGTAGGAGAAGGGGGGAGAGAGGAGGAGGAGGGAGAGAGGAGGAGGAGGAGAAGGGGGGAGAGAGGAGGAGGAGAAGGGGGGAGAGAGGAGGAGAAGGAGGGGGAGAGAGGAGGAGAAGGGGGGAGAGAAGAGGAGAAGGGGGGGGAGAGGAGGAGAAGGGGGGGAGAGAGTAGGAGAAGGGGGGAGAGAGGAGAAGAAGGGGGAGAGAAGAGGAGGGGGCGAGAGAAGGAGAAGGGGGGAGAGAGGAGGAGGCGAGAGAAGGAGAAGGGGGAGAGAGGAGGAGAAGGGGGGAGAGAGGAGGAGGCGAGAGAGAGGAGGAGAAGGGGGGAGAGGAGGAGAAGGGGGGAGAGAAGAGGAGAAGGGGGGGGAGAGGGGAGGAGAGGGGAGGAGAAGGGGGGAGAGAAGAGGAGGAGGCGAGAGAAGGAGAAGGGGGGAGAGAGGAGGAGAAGGGGGAGAGAGGAGGAGGCGAGAGGAGGAGAAGGGGGGAGAGAGGAGGAGGAGGCGAGAGAAGGAGAAGGGGGAGAGAGGAGGAGAAGGGGGAGTAAGGAGGAGAAGCGGTAAAGAAGCGGAGGGGGCGAGAGGAGGAGAAGGGGGGAGAGAGGAGGAGAAGGGGGGAGAGAGGAGGAGAAGGGGGAGAGAGGAGGAGAAGGGGGGGAGAGAAGAGGAGAAGGGGGGAGAGAAGAGGAGAAGGGGGGGAGAGAGGAGGAGAAGGGGGAGAGAGGAGGAGAAGGGGAGAGAGGAGGAGAAGGGGGAGAGAGGAGGAGGGGGCGAGAGAAGGAGAAGGGGGAGAGAGGAGGAGAAGGGGGGAGAGAGGAGGAGGGGGAGAGAGAGAAGGAGAAGGGGGAGAGAGGAGGAGAAGGGGGGAGAGAGGAAGAGAAGGGGGGAGAGAGGAGGAGAAGGGGGAGAGAGGAGGAGAAGGGGGGAGAGAGGAGGAGAAGGGGGGAGAGAGGAGGAGGAGAAGGGGGGAGAGAGGAGGAGGAGAAGGGGGAGAGAGGAGGAGGAGAAGGGGGGAGAGAGGAGGAGGAGAAGGGGGAGAGAGGAAGAGGAGAAGGGGGGAGAGAGGAGGAGGTGGAGGGGGGAGGAGGGGGAGAGAGGGGGGGAAGGGGGGGAGGAGAAGGGGGGGGGAGAGGAGGAGAAGGGGGGGGAGGAGGAGAAGAGGGGAGAGAAGAGGAGAAGGGGGAGAGAAGGAGAAGGGGGAGAGTAGGAGAAGGGGGAGAGAAGAGGAGAAGGGGGGAGAGAAGAGGAGAAGGGGGGAGAGAAGAGGGAGAAGGGGGGAGAGAAGAGGAGGGGCGAGAGGAGGAGAAGGGGGGAGAGAAGAGGAGGGGACGAGAGGAGGAGAAGGGGGGAGAGAAGAGGAGGGGACGAGAGGAGGAGAAGGAGGGGAGAGAGGAGGAGGAGGAGGAGAAGGGGGGGGTGAGAGGAGGAGAAGGGGGGGTGAGAGGAGGAGAAGGGGGGAGAGAAGAGGAGGGGGCGAGAGAGTAGGTGAAGGAGGGAGTGGGGGAGGGAGAAGAGAGGGTTTGTTGGAGGCGCAATCGCCCCATAGCACCCGCGGGTGGTTGATACTGGTCGATACATAGTAGTGAGAGCAGTTCCTTTCAGCCGGCTACCACGGGAGACGCTGGCAGTGACATTCCCCGGACCCCACTCAGCCCTTGATAGGATCCCGACTCCCCTTCCCTCCCGGACCACACTCTGCGGATAGCGGCAGCCCGCCCTTCCCCTGGCTCATTATCAATCGGGTCCCGGGATGGAGGGCGCCGGACGTGCTATGCGGCGCTTGGTGATTGCGCTCCTGACACAGAGGGCGCATAGCACCGGCACCCTCCATCCCGGGACCCGATCGATAATGAGCCAGGGGGAGGGCGGGCTGCCGCTATCCGCAGAGTGTGGTCCGGGAGGGAAGGGGAGTCGGGATCCTATCAAGGGCTGAGCGGAGTCCGGTGGATGTCACTGCCGGCGCATCGCTCTCACTACTCTTCTTCCTCTTAGCAGCATCACCAGTGTACAGAGCTGCTGCAGCTGGGAGGGAGATCGGAGCCGCTGCGGGCATCGGTGCCGGGACACTGCTGTGTGATAGCAGTGTCCCGGCACTGAAAACTAAATTTTATTTCCCCCCGCGTAACCCCTCAACTTGCGCCGCGTACCCCCTGGGGTACGCGTACCACAGGTTGAGAAACCCTGCTCTAATGGATGGCCTCCAGGAGGAGCCTGGCAGCGGATCCGCAAATACAGATAACATAGGGTGGTAATATTCATGCAGTCTGTATTCTCCACTGACCAATTGACTTACATGGGCACCTCTATTCTGCAAGTATGGATGGTAAAAATGCAGAGCTCTGGCTGTTCAGGAGCTCAGTGCACCATAATGAGCTATAATGCAGTGAATCCCATTATACAATAGATAAGTGTTCAGTCTGTGACATGCTGCTTGCACACAGGTTGTATACGGAGGTGTGTTTTTAACCCCTTAAGGACAGAGCCTGAAATGGCCTTAAGGACCGGAGCAAATTTTATGAATTTGACCAGTGTCACTTTATTCATTAATAACTTCGGGATGCTTTTACCTATCCGGCTGATTCTGAGATTGTTTTCTCGTGACATATTGTACTTCACATTTCTTGTAAATTGGAGTCGATACTTATAACGAATCTTTATGAAAAAACCCAAAATAGCGTGAAAAATTGTGAAAAAATGCATTTTTCCAACTTTAAAACTTTTCTGCTTATACAGAAAATGGTTATACCACATAAATTATATATTAAATAGCATTAGCAACATGTCTACTTTATGTTGGCGGCATTTATTAAACTATATTTCATTTTTTTTAGACAATAGGAAGCTTAAAACATTAGCAGCAAATTTCCAAATTTTCAGTAAAATTTCAAAATCAGATATTTTTAGGGAAACTGTTCAGGTTTTAAAGTGTATTTGAGGGGACTGTGTGTTAGAAAGCCTCACGAAGCACCCCATTTCAGAAACTGCACCCCCTAAACTCTGCAAAAGCACATCCAGAAAGTTTTTTAACCCTTTAGGGGAGTCACAGAAATAAAAGCTAAGTGTGTAAGAAATTTGAAAATTTTAATTTTCTGTGCAGAGATTTTATTGTAATCCAATATTTTTCATAATTATAAACCTATTACCAGAGAAATGCACCCCAATATTGATTGCCCCCATTTCTGCAGTTTATAGAAATACCCCATATGTGGCCCTATTGCGCTATTTGACGCAACCACAAGCCTCAGATATAAGGGAGCGCCTAGTGAATTTCAATGGCTCCGTTATTTTTGGTCATTTTTGACTGTACCACTTCAGGTTGGCAGAGGCTCTGGGGTGCCAAAACCTAAAAAACACCCCTAAAGGGACACCATTTAGAAAACTACACCCCTCA
Source organism: Dendropsophus ebraccatus (assembly GCF_027789765.1). Lineage (NCBI taxonomy): Eukaryota > Metazoa > Chordata > Amphibia > Anura > Hylidae > Dendropsophus > Dendropsophus ebraccatus. The sequence continues at coordinate 43,217,144 of NC_091463.1, forward strand.
AGGAATGTAACAAGGGGTGCGGTGAGCATCTGGACCCCACAGGTGCTTCACAGATTTTCCAAACAATATGGCTTGAAAAAGACTAAAGTATTTTTTACACTAAAATGTTGTTCTAGCCTTCAATTTTTCATTTTCACAAAGGGATAAAAGGAAAAAAAAACACAAAACATGTAGCACAGTTTCTCCCGAGTACGGAAATACCCCACATGTGGACATAAAGTGCCAAGCGGGCGCAGGACGAGCCTCCAAAGGGAAGGAGCGCCAATTGGCTTTTGGAAGCTGGATTTCACTGGAATGGATTTCAAGGGCCATGTCGCATTTACAGAGCCCTCGTGCTGCCAAGACACTGGAAACCCCCCACAAGTGACCCCATTCTGGAAACTACACCCCTCAAGGAATCTAACAAGGGGTGCAGTGAGCATATGGACCCCACTGGTGACGGGCACAAATGTGGAAAAATGTGACGTGAAAGTGAAAATTTTCATTTTTTCACTTTCATGGCACAAATGTGCCCGTCATCCAGGGGTCCATATCCTCACTGCACCCCTTGTTAGATTCCTTGAGGGGTTTGTAGTTTCCAGAATGGGGTCACTTTGTGGGGGTTACAGTGTTTTGGCAGCACAAGGGCTCTGTAAATGCGACATGGCGTTCATCATCCATTCTAGCCAAATCCAACCTCTAAAATCCAAATGGCGCTCCTTCCCTTCGGAGGCTTGCCCTGCACCCACATGGCGCTTTATGTCCACATGTGGGGTATTTACGGACTCGGCGGAAATTGCTCTACACATTTTGTGTGTTTTTTTCTCTTTTAACCCTTGTGAAAATGATAAATTCAAGGCTAGTACCAACATTATTAGTGTAAAAAATTTAATATTTCATTTTCACGCCACATTGTTCCACATTTGTGCCCGTCACCAGTGGGGTCCATATGCTGACTACACCCCTTGTTACATTCCTTGAGGGGTGTAGTTTCCATAATAGGGTCACTTGTGGGGGGTTTAACTGTCTTGGCAACACAGGGGCCTTTTGAATGCAACATGGCCCCTCGAAATCCATTCCATCCAAATCCAGCCTTCAAAAACCAAATGGCGCACCTTCCCTTTGGAGGCTTACCCTGCACCCGCATGGCGCTTTATGTCCACATGTGGGGTATTTCCGTACTCAGGGGAAATTGCTCTACACATTGTGTTTTTTTTATCTTTTAAACCCCTTGTGAAAATGAAAAAATCAAGACAAGATCAATGATTTAGAGTAAAAATTTTAAAAAATTACACTAAATGTTGGTCTAGCCTTGATTTTTTTCCATTTCCACAAGGGGTTAAAAAGAAAATGAACACAAAACGTGTAGGGTAGTTTCCCCTGAGTACGAAAATACCCCACATGTGGACATAATTTGCCATATGGGCACAGGGCAAGTCACCAAAAGGACAGAGCGCCATTTAGAGGCTGGAATGGGGGATGGAGGCCATGTCGCAATTACAAAGCTCCTGTGCTGCCAGAACAGTAGAAACCCCCGACAAGTGACCCCATTCTGGAAACTACACCCCATAAGGAATCTAACAAGGGGTGCAGGTGAGCATATGGACCCCACTAGTGATGGGCACATGTGTAGGACATGTGCCGTGAAAATAAAAATACCATTTTTTTCATTTTCACGTCCCAAATGTGGCCGGTCACCAGGGGGCCATATACCCGCTGCCCCACTTGTTAGATTCCTTATGGGGTGTAGTTTCCAGAATGGGGTCACTTGTGGGGGGTTTCTACTGTCCTGGCCGCACAGAGGCTTTGTAATTGCATCATGGCATCCTCTAATGAGAATGGCGGCCATACCTACTTAGCTGGGGAAAAGGGACAATTCTAATTTATTTGGGGGTATTAGGCCAATTATTAGTTTATAAGGTTGGAAATGACAGGTGTCCATCAAATTCAACCTGTGTTGATCCAGAGGAAGGCAAAAACCCCTCGTGAGGCAGACGACAGTAGCCTCATCACAGGGGAAAAATTCCTTCCCGACTCCATAATGGCGATCAGAATAATCCCCGGATCAACGTGACCCCTGAAATAGGAATAAGGGACAGAATTTAGATAATGTAGAACCCCAGTGACGTGTGGTGCGCCTTGAAGCGATCCTGTATGCAGAGGCCGGGGTGATCAGGACAGGTGTCACACTGGTAAATGGTGTCCTTCCTGATCCCCCTGTTACCCCACACTCTGCACTTCTTCTGGGGTCTCCCGTTCTCCAGTGTGGGGGACGTCACCTGGAAAATGTTGTCCTGGTGCGATACGGGGTCCTTCATATCCAGAAGTGCTGGGTCCGCTCCATGGCTACTAAATATTAGGGCGCTATTACTACTTCTGATATGTTCGGATCGTTCGGATCGAAGCTACAGTAGCTCGGGCAGCGAGGGACCGGAAGAGGGGGTGCTGGTATAAAGGTTATCCCCGTACGGGTGGTGGTGACCTTTATCCAGCAGTGGGAAGATCAGTTCCCGGACGATCTCCCCACTAACTCCGAGGATGGGGGGGGGGGGCATCTGGCGGCTGGATTCGAGTGTCCCTTCCTTCATACACTCTAAGGGTACGTGCACACTGCGGAATCGCGAAGGATAACCCTTTGTGCATTCCGCAGTTGGCACCCGCCGGCGGACTGATGCAGGCGCACGTCTCCGTCCGTGTCGTAGACTCCATTCTATGCACGGGCGGATTCCGCTCTGCGTCCAACGTGTTGATGGAATGACGGATAATGGAATCCGCCCATGCATAGGATAGAGTCTATGACACAGGCGGAGACGCGCCCCTGCATCAGTCCGCCGGCGGGTGCCAGCTGCGGAATGCACGAAGGGTTATCCTTCGCCATTCCGCAGTGTGCACGTACCCTAAATCTGTAAGTGTACCCAGAGGTACTCTCACAGAGTTTGTAGAATTTCACGCCATACCGTCATCTCTTATTGGGACGGTACTGGCGGAAAAGACGTGTCTGGGGGGCAGCGTACGCTACGCTACCCCCAGACACGTCACTGGATGATGAGGATGAATGGAGGAAAGAAGGATCCCCCCAATTCATCCTCACTGGCTGTTTCGGTGTCGGAGGCAATAATAATGTATGCGTCCGACACCGAAAACACCCTGGGGGCCATCTTTATATGGGGATTGGTATATGGGGTATGTAGTGGTGTAGTGTAAAACTTTATTCAATGTAGTGTGGTGTAATGTAGTGTTTTTTTACGTGTTTTTTACAGTAAGTATACAAAAAAAACCTACGCCAAAAATGGTGTTGCTGATGAATGCCGCACTTATGTTCGGCACTTATAAGCAGACCGTGGCAGTAGGATATAAAAAAAAAACACCCTACGCCAAAAGGAGGAGTTGCTGATTAGCAGCGCACTTTCGTGCGATGCTGATCAACACTCAGCGGCGATAGGGTGCAGAAAATAGAAAAAAAAAAATTGGGAAAAAATTTTTTTTTTTTTACTACATTCTGAACATCCCTGTAGTGGCTGATACGTGTATTACACTTATCAGCCGCTAGGGGGCAGCAGAGCGCAAGATCCGAAAATAGACGACGCTGGAGCCGGAAAAATACGAAAATAGACGACGCTGGAGCCGGGAAAGAGACGATCGGGACTCACGGAAGAAGCCGAAGTCCCGACAAGATGAAGAGGACGCCTGGAACCCGGAAGACGCCGATCAGGACCCCGGGACAGGTGAGTAATGTACAAATACCTGCTCCGGACCCCTCAGCTACCTAGCTGAGGGGTCCGGAGCAGGTATTTATTACTTGTGGGGACTTTGATCGCCGTGAACGGCCGGCCGGCTGGCCGGCCGTTCACGGCGATCGGGACGGTGGTACCGTGACCACCATTACTTTTTACAGTAATGGCGGTCGGTGCCGTCCTCGGACAGCACCGACCGCCATTTTTTTCCGGGTCATCGGGCCACCGATGGCCCGGAAAGGTTCCGATCGCCGCTATGGGCTTATCAGCCAATAGCGGCGATCGTCGGCATGGGGGGGGTTAACAACCCTCCATGCCGACAGGGAGAGATGGCCTGCTATGTATTATAGCAGGCTATCTCCCCCGATCGGGACCCGGCCGGCCGCGGCGCCCCGTTTAAAGGGATGACGTACCGGCACGTCATGGGTCCTTAAGTGACAGTGATCCATGACGTGCCGGTACGTCATGGGTCCTTAAGAGGTTAAAGTGTCACTGTCGTGAAATTTTTTTTTGCAGAAATCAATAGTCCAGGCGATTTAAGAAACTTTGTAATTGGGTTTATTATCCGAAAATGCATTTTTATCATGAAAAAGCAGGTTTGAAGCTCTCCCCCCTGTCTTCATTGTTCTCCTATGGAGAGAGCTAAAGAAAAGACCAAAACAGGACAACAAAGAGTTAATCTACAAATCGCTCACCCGTTATCTGTTCTGACCATCACCAGTGACCTGTCTGAGCTCGGATTACAGCTGTCACCCAGCTCTGTGCCTGTAATCCTCTGTTATCTGCTTTCTGCTGCCGGCTAACTCCCTCCTTCCTCCTCCCCCCTCCCCTCTCCATAGAGCAGACAGGGTACGTATCCTGCAACAAGTCACAATTTTCAGATTTTTCAGAGTGGATGAAAAAGAGGAAGGAGGGGGGGACCTGGGAAAAGGCTTTTTACATGCAGATAATGGCAGATTTGGCTAATAAACCCAATTACAAAGTTTCTTCAAATCGCCTGGACTATTGTTTTCTGCAAAAAAAAAAAATACGACAGTGACTCTTTAAGGCTGACAGCCATGGGTGATGGCCATGCAACCCTTGCTTTAACCCTTTCATGACCAAGCCCAAAATGACCCAGTGGACCAGGCAAAATTTTATAGAGATCACTTTATTCATTAATAATGTGTCAATGCTTTTACATATCCTAGTGATTCTGAGACTGTTTTCTTGTGAAATATTCTACTTTATATTACTGATACTTATAGCATATCTTTATGAAAAAACTCTAAATGTGAAAAAATTTTAAATCTTTTTCCAAGGCTGGGTTCACACTACGTTTTTGCAATTCGTTTTTTTCATCAGTTTTTTGCAAATAACTGATGAAAAACGGATGCATGTGTGTGCATCCATTTTGATCCATTTTTCCATTGAATTCCATTATTTAAAAAAAAAAAAAATGGATGTTTTTTGGGTTTTTTTTACAGACACAAAAATGAGGACGACTACCATTTTGATTTGTTTTTTTATAATGGAATGCAATGGAAAAATGGATCAAAATGTATTCATCCATTTTTCATCCATTTTTTGCACTTTTTTTATACCACATAATATAAATATTTAATAACTTTAGCAATATGTCTACTTTATGTTGGCAGTAGAGATGAGCAAATCAGATTTGTTTTGCTTCATACAAAGCAAAACTTTTTTGCGCTCATCTCCCTCAGGTTGCTGGCTCTGTGCAGAGGGAGTACACTGCCCAGGGCGTGTCTGGAAAATATAGATACAGCCTCCTTCTATGGGCCAGCGTATTCTGCTATCCGCCGAAAGAAGTGACATGTCACTTCTTTCGGCAGATAGCAGAATACGCCAGCCCATAGAATGGTGTCTATGGAGCCGGCGGAAAGGCGCGCGGCCGTGCGCACGTACAGCCGGCGGAATACCGCTGAGTTTATCCGCGAGGATTCCGTAGTGTGAATCCACCCTAATTCTGTAAGAACAATCCTGTAGCATCAATGTTTTTATCATCCCCGAGGACACAGAAAACAATGATGCTGCAAGATTGTTCTCACCAAGTGAGCTAGGAGGTCAGGCTGAATGGCGCATGCGCAGGAAGCAGTCCATCTCCGACGGGACATCTTTCCTGCACAGACGCAGTAATTAGAGGCCTCACTATGCATATATGAAGGGGGCAGGCTGAGGGGTGCTCCGGGCGGATGGGAAATGCCCCAAATGCCCCTGAGCCCCGGATTAGCATAGGGGCAACTAGGGAATATCCAAAGACTGCGGAGTAGAAAATAATTATTAATGGTGCGTTCACACCTACAGGATCTGCAGCAGATTTTCTGCAGAAGATTTCATTTAAATAACTGAACACAGCATCAAATCTGCTGCAGATCTGCTGCAGATCCTGTAGGTGTGAACGCACCCTAACTGGGTTCACACTACGTATATTTCAGTCGGTATTGTGGTCCTCATATTGCAACCAAAACCAGGAGTGGATTAAAAACACAGAAAGGATCTGTTCACACAATGTTGAAATTGAGTGGGTAGCCGCCATATAACAGTAAATAACTGCCATTATTTCAATACAACAGCCGTTGTTTTAAAATAACAGCAAATATTTGCCATTAAATGGCGGCCATCCACTCAATTTCAACATTGTGTGAAAAGAGCCTTTCTGTGTTTTCAATCCACTCCTGGTTTTGGTTGCAATATGAGGACCACAATACTGACTGAAATATACGTAGTGTGAACCCAGCCTAAGAGTGATCAACTTGTAAGGTAAACAGCTTCTAGGACATATCAGCAGGTGCATTAGGCAGAACCAGCTTTAACAGTGACATCCACAGCATCCTTATAATGGTAAAGAAAACTGCTCGGTTACCATAACAATCTGGTGAAAATCTGTATATATGTCAGTGAGGCAAAATCATTAAAGGGGTTGGCCACTTTATAGTAAAATAGGTCAGTACAAAGTATTAGTAAGTGTGCTCAAAATCTGACAAAAGTGTACTCTGACAGTAGCTTCCTGTGTACCTCATAGAATCAGACTCCCCTTCACCAGGCTGTACTGCCCTGCTCTGTTTTGTTTCAGTCCATAAAATGGCCGACATGGAGGAGCATGTGACCCTGCCCTGTCCACTGTGTTCTCTATAGACATATACAGGCTCAGTGGTTGACATGGGGGGCGGGACATGGTCACATGCTCCTCCATGTCAGCAATCTTATGGACCAAAACACCACAGAGAAGGGCAGCACAGCCTGGAGGAGGGGAGTCTGATATTAGCTCTATGAGGTACACCAGGAGCTGCTGTCAGTATATACAGTGAGTACAGTTACTAATACTGTACACTGAATTATTTTACTATAAAGAGGACAACCCCTTTAAGGACCAGCTATCTTTTATTGGCCAATAGGGAACATGTGACCTGCAAGTTTCGATTGGCTGTTACATTTTAAGCTATTTGAATATGTGCTGTGATTGACCACCCTTTCTTGCAAGTAGTGGGGACTGGTACATTACAGGGACCTTCAGTTGCAGAAGTACTTGGGCCAGCTCCTTCTTGGTTACCCAATATAAGGGCGTTGATTATTGCCTCCTGGAATTGAAGGTATTTCCCAGGGTGGCCGGCACATCGGGAAAGCAAAAAAGCATTGTTCAACACCATGTGGACCACATGCATGGGGTAACTTGTGCGGGGGCTGTCCGAGATACTCTTCTTCAATGCCCTCTTGGGTACTCATCATCACTGGATCATGAGCAGGAGGAAGAAATGAGCCCTTGCTGATCAGTAATGTGTGTTACTGCAGAAGAGCACAGATGATTGTCTGGCCACACAGAACTGTTTGGTTGCTGGTGGCTTGGACAGGGATCCTCAAATTACAAAAATAAAAAAAAAAAAATAAAAAAAAAAAATCGCCCACAGAAGGTACGCTGAGAAAAAGGTGTGTGTGGTAGGTACGTTTGCACAAAGGCAATAGCATCATTGATGTAGAAGAGGCATATTATACTTTAATAGCTACCTTCCTTGTGCATTATATATGAGGTAGACTAGTGACAAGGCACTAAGTGTACATCTAGCCTTGATATATTACACATCAGTTAGATATATGCACAGAGGTCTGCAGATGTTAATATTTTTGTTATTTATACCTTACCAGGGATGTTTTATATTGAAACAATAAAAGCTATTTTTTAGGGGTGCGCTAACTAAGTGGGTTTTTGTCCCCCCCTATTGCCCTGGAGATTGGTGATTATATTGTACACAAAGATACACAAAAACATTCTCTGAGAAGTAGAGTAGGTTCAGAATAGCTGAGTAGAATAGGTCGTGAGAGTTCAGAGTAGTGGAGAGGAGTTTGTCTTGAGAATCCCAACCCAGGGTAGAAGTGTGCTCTGCTGGAAAAGAAGAAGAAAAAGAAGAAGAAGATTACTACGTAGTACTACATAGAGTATGTAGGCTTTTAGCAACTTTGTTATATCCTGATCAGTTCCTCTTGTTTCAGGATACTGGCCTGCACCTTTAGAGATGTTCACGGAGTGGGTTGGGGTGATCTCTGACTTGTCCTCTCTCGAGTAGTTTAGCACTGCATAACTAGAGTAAGAGTTGCTTTTAGGAAGAAAGTCTCTGCGTCTCCCATGTGTGTCCGTTCACTACTGCACTCCAGACTAGACTGCACTGAACTGTACCAAGTGTGGGTGTGTACTTCCTCCCCCAATGTGACAACAGGGTGTATAACACCTCCTGTGAGTGGTGGAAAAGAGAGTGTAAGAAAAGAAAGGAAAATAGAGTTAGGTGGAGAAGAGAAAACAGCTCTTATTGGTGCACAGATTAAAAAACAAACAATAGCCCCTTGTTCACTACAGCTGTGCAATATAAAAGTGCATAGACAAATAACAGCGACATCTAGTGGCAAAACTTAGGCATAACTTCATTACCACTTTACTTGAAGTACAGACTTTTGCAAGGGGTGTATAGACTAGCAACACCCAAGAGAATTGCAGGCAGAAAGGGTGGTCAATATTTTGAACTTGACGCTTCAGCCATGATTGGACAGTCAGTACTGACCGTCCAATCATGACGATCGGGGGCTGGGACCACTGCCACCTCAGGACCAATGGTGAGTGGAGCTGTCTCGGACAGCTACGATCATCTTTTTCTGGGTCATCAGTGGCCCTTTCCACCATGATTGGCAGGTCAGAACCCCCTCGGGCACATGTAAAGAGGGTCTGCTGTGAGTAACAGCAGCCATTTTTACATAAAAGAATTTTTTCTTCTCCCGGCAGCCTGACCAATACGGAGTGTAAATTGCAAACATGCTTTATTTCACATTCCCTGTTGATTTAGATTATGACAGTTATAATAACAGTGCCCAGGGGCTGGCTGGCAAATTTTAGCCCGGGGGGGCAAGTACACAGGGCAAGCCCATGAGTAGCAGGCTGGCGGCCCATCCTTTAAGGAACACTCTGGCCCTTACCTATAACATTTTCGGTCCTTCCAGTCATTTGTGACCAAATAACCTACTGTGCCCTGTGAAGGGGTCAGAAGTCACTTTCCTGTATAACTCTATGAGGTGGCTCAGTGATGACACAGAATGGGACCATAGACCCATGCTAGGAAAGCTGGGTGACCTCCATCATACTGAGTATAAGATGCTGGGAAAGCTGGGTGCCCTCTATTATACTGAGTATAAGATGCTGGAAAGCTGGGTGACCTCCATCATACTGAGTATAAGATGCTGGGAAAGCTGGGTGACCTCCATCATACTGAGTATAAGATGCTGGGAAAGCTGGGTGACCTCCATCATACAGAGTAAAGGATGCTGTGAAAGCTGGGTGACCTCTATTATACTGAGTATAGGATGGTGGCAAAGCTGGGTGACCCCCGTCATACTGAGTATAAGATGGTGGGAAAGCTGGGTGACCTCCATCATACTGACTACAAGATACTGGGAAAGCTGTGTGACCTCCATCATATTTAGTATAAGATGCTGTGAAAGATGGGTGACCTCCATCATACTGAGTGTAAGATGGTGGTAAAGCTGGGTGACCTCCATCATACTGAGTATAAGATGGTGGGAAAGCTGGGTGACCTTCATTATACTGACTACAAATACAAGATGCTGGAAAAGCTGGGGTTTCTGTATTCTTACAATAGTTTATATCACTCGATGTACTTCTGTATATATATGTATCCTCTATGTACTCCTGTGTAGGTCTCCTCTTGTATATACTGTATGTATCATCTATATACTCCTGTATATATATGTATCCTCTATGTACTCCTGTATATATATGTATCCTCTATGTACTCCTGTATATATATGTATCCTCTATGTACTCCTGTATATATATGTATCCTCTATGTACTCCTGTATATATATGTATCCTCTATGTACTCCTGTATATATATGTATCCTCTATGTACTCCTGTATATATATGTATCCTCTATGTACTCCTGTATATATATGTATCCTCTATGTACTCCTGTATATATATGTATCCTCTATGTACTCCTGTATATATGTATCCTCTATGTAGCAGGGACACATGCAGGCAGGGGCATTTCCAGGATAAGCGAGGGGGTGGGGGGATAGCGGGAAACATGGTGCCTCCATCTAGGTAGAGTGTAGTAGTGGAGGTATGGTGGATAAGGGGTGTAGTAGTACAGGTAAAGATGAGGGGTGAGGTAGTACAGGTATAGATATGGGGTGTATTAGTAATACAGGTGAGGGGGATTAGTAGTAGTAGTACAGGTAAAGATGAGGGGTATAGTAGTACAGGTATAAATGAGGGGTGTATTAGTAGTACAGATGAGAGGGATTAGTAGTACAGGTATAGATGTGGGCTGTAGTAGTACAGGTATAGATGAGGGGTGTAGTAGTACAGGTAAAGATGAGGGGTGTAGTAGTAATAAGGGTATAGATGAGAGATGACTGGGGCAGACTGGGGGAAACTGGGGCAGCTGGGGATGACTGGGAGAGCTTGGGTGTACGGGGCAAACTGCGGGTGACTGGGGCAGCTGGGGTGACTGAGGGGGACTGGGGCAAACTGGGGTTGACTTAAGCAGGACTGGGGCAGTTGGAGTTGACTGAAGGAGGACTAGGGCAGACTGGGGGTGACTGAGGGGGACTGGGGCATCTAGGGGTGACTGAGGGGAACTGGGGCAGCTAGGGGTGACTGAGGGGAACTGGGGCAGCTAGAGGTGACTGAGGGGAACTGGGGCAGCTAGGGGTGACTGAGGGGAACTGGGGCAGCTAGGGGTGACTGAGGGGAACTGGGGCAGCTAGGGGTGACTGAGGGGAACTGGGGCAGCTAGGGGTGACTGAGGGGAACTGGGGCAGACTGGGGGTGACTGAAGGGGACTAAAGCAGACTGGGGGTGACGGAAGGGGGACTGGGGCAGCTGGGGGTGATTGGGGCAGGAGTGCACATAGCCCTCCTCCTCCTCTCACCCCGACACACAGGTTCCCCTCCCAGCCACACGTGCAGGTCCCCAGTCTCTGGAGGAGGCCGCAGGGACTGTAGTGGCGATAGCGTCGTAGCCATTACTGGAGCTGTACGGCGGCATCGGGGGATGCAGATCCTGCTCTACAGCTCCAGGACCTGAAACAACCCGTCGGATGGGAGGGGGAAGTATTTAGCAGGGACACATGCAGGCAGGGGCATTTCCGGGATAAGCGAGGGGGTGGGGGGGGATAGCGGGACACATGGTGCCTCCATCTAGGTAGAGTGTAGTAGTGGAGGTATGGTGGATAAGGGGTGTAGTAGTACAGATAAAGATGAGGGGTGAGGTAGTACAGGTATAGGATATGGGGTGTATTAGTAATACAGATGAGGGGGATTAGTCGTAGTAGTACAGGTAAAGATGAGGGGTATGGTAGTACAAGTATAAATGAGGGGTTTATTAGTAGTACAGATGAGGAGGATTAGTAGTACAGGTATGCATGAGGGGTGTAGTAGTACAGGTAAAGATGAGGGGTGTAGTAGTACAAGTAAAGATGAGGTGTGTAGTAGTACAGGTAAAATGAGGGTTGTAGTAGTATTACAGGTATAGATGAGGGGTGACTAAGGCAGACTGGGGGCAGCTGGGGGTGACTGGGAAAGCTTGGGGTGTACAGGGCAAACTGGGGGTGACTGGGGCAGCTGGGGTTGACTGAAGGGGGACTGGGGCAGTTTGAGTTCACTGAAGGAGGACTGGGGCAGACTGGGTGTGACTGGGGCAAACTGGGGGTGACGGAGGGGAAATGGGGCAGACTGGGGGTGACTGAGGTGGACTGGGGAAGCTAGGGGTAACTGAGGGAGACTGGGGCTGACTGAGGGAGACTGGGGCAGCTGGGGGGGACTGAAGGGGGACTGGGGCAGACTGAAGGGGGACTGGGGCAGGAGTGCACATATCCCTCCTCCTCTCACCCCGGCACACAGGTTCCCCTCCCGGCCACACGTGCAGGTCCCCGGTCTCTGGAGGAGGCCACAGGGACTGTAGTGGTGATAGCGTCACTGCCATTACTGGAGCTGTACAGCGGGATCGGGGGATGCAGATCCCACTGTACAGCTCCAGGACCCGAAGTGACGCTATCACCACTACAGTCCCTGCAGCCTCCTCCAGAGACCGAGGACCTGCACGTGTGGCCGGGAGGGGAACTGGACGTGATATGTATAGCTGGGGCAGGTCAGTCGCGGCTCTGTTAGGCGGACTGCCCGACCGCCCTGCACCTCACCTCCGGCCCGACACTCCACGCACCGCCGCCTGCCATGCACCTCACCTGCGCGCCACCTGCTTGACCTGCACCTCCAGCCCAGCCGCCAACCAGTCACTCTACGCTGCTCCACTTGCAATGATTTTTTGTGAAAATTGAATTTACGATTTTAATCGAAATCGATTCTAACCTTCTGAGTGAATTAATTTGATTAATCACCCAGCCCTAACTCATCTGTATGTCTCCTCCTGTATATATGTATCCTCTATGTACCCCTGTATATATGTCTCCTCCTGTATATATGTATCCTCTATGTACCCTTGTATAAATGTCTCCTCCTGTATATATGTCTCCTCTATATACCCCTGTATACATGTATCCTCTATGTACTGCTGCGTATGTCTCCTCCTATATTTATGTATCCTTTATATACACCTCTGTATGTCTCCTCCTGTATATTTGTATCCTCCTGTGTAGGTCTCCTGTATATATGTATCCTCTATGTCAGGGAAAGGGAACCTTGGCTCTTTAGCTGTTGCAAAACTACAACTCCCATCATCCATGGACAGCCTATGGTTCCCAGGTATGATGGGAGTTGTAGTTTTGCAACAGCTGGAGGGCCTTAGTTCCCTACCCCTGCTCTATGTCCTGCTGTGTAGATGTCCTCCTGTATAGGTATCTTGCTTCCTGCAGACACCATCTTCTCTGTCTCCAGGGTCTTCTAGCCCAGACGCAGGAGAACCAGCTGGAAGGAGAGAGCGGCCTCTGGTGGCCAGAGGAAGATACTGCCTACAGCAGTTTGCTTTTTACCATAAGCCTCATAGCTAGCCTTATAGTTAAGCATAATGGCCATACAGGGGGCGGGGCTTCAGCGGCCGCTTCCATCACAGTCCGGATCCACAGCCACAGGTAAATAAAACTGAAGAGGGCCGGGGATGTAAGCAGGGGAGGCACGGTACTGAGGACTCCAACCAGCTGTCAGCAGCCATGCGGCCCAGCCCGCCCCTGACAGTACCCATTAATCAGCCATTAGCCATGCATCAGCTATTACATGGAGCAATATGAGCTGGGAGTAGATGATTATTTGACATGTTGAAAGACAACGATCAGCCAACATAGTATTTAACATGTGTTTTAATTAGTGCTTCATATTATAGCTATATATTATTGCTATTTAACTAGCAATATTTTTGCTGAAATTTTGACGAAATTGTGTCAAAATATCAATATTTTATTGTGAACTGCACAATTTGTGGCAAAATAGAAGTCTGTCGATTAAAATAAAAAAAATAAAATTGCGGGGCAAACATAATAAACAATCACTACTCACCTCTTCTTGTGCCTTTGCAGCGCTGTATTGCTGCATCCGGATCTCCTTCACAGCAGACATCACAACCTGACAGAATGATGGACTTTCCGCCCGGTCAGTAACTGGAGTGAGTGGGACACAGATGCAGTCACTGATTGGCTGAGCAGTTAGGTCAGGCATTTTCCCCCAATTTATGACATCATCGGAACTCGGAGGGAAACTTTCTTCCGTTAAGGGTCCAGGAGCTGGTCATGCAGATAACATTTTTTTTTTTAATCACTGGACTTTTTCTTTAAATGCATGTTAAATACCATGTGTGAATGTAGCCTAACACAGGGAGATATCGCCAGATTTACCAGATAGTCGCTCAGTGTAATAGAGCCTTTACTCTCATAGTATAAGGCTGCATTCACATGTCCGCAAATTTAGTGGACCTGTAGACAGTGAATGCCTGTCCTGGATGGTTCCCCCGCCCGGCATGATGTATCAATATCATGCCAGAATCGGGGAAACGGTTTGAATCTCTGTGGCACTGTAATTACAGTGACCTTCCCGGACAGGCATTCACCGTCTGAATGCAGCGTAAGGCTATGTTCACACTTAGTAAGAGACCTGCCGTTCCGTGATCATCCCTGAAAAGATCATGCCGTACTGCAGTACCGGCCGGATGATTTTTTGGGCCGCAAAGTTCTGATGTGGGCGCATCAGTGCGCGCCTGCATCAGAACTCCCCACAGCACACAATAGAGTGAGCAGCCAGAGCCGCTCACTCTACTGTGCGAACTGACAGGGTTTTCTGCAGCCGCTTTTCACTGAATAGCGGCCGCAGAAAACTGACATGTCAGTTTTCTAAGGCACCGCTAGGGACCCCGGCCGGAGTGTATGCTATGTTACCCCAGGCTGCAGCATTACATAAGTGCCACAAGAATCACTGCCATTGTAACAATGGCCGTGATTTCCACGGCTGTTACGTAGTGTGAATCTGATATGATAAATATAAATTCACAGATGACAGAGCTTTTGCATGGCTGGCATGGAGCTTCTATGACAAGTGGCTTCTCCACATGCGATGGTAACCACATCCCCATTTGTTCACCAAAAGCCACATGATGTTCCTGGGATAATCGTGAACACTGGAGACGTCCTTTTGGCAGCATGTGGGAACGTGCTCTAGTGAACTCTGTGTAGTTAGTGCAATGAATTTTATACAGAGGAATATATGGCAAAGAGGACTCATACCTCTTTGGAAATTCAGCAAGGTTAGACTAAAGGGTCCTATTACACGGAGCGATTTTTAACGATTAACGATAACCGATCGCAAACAAGATTGTTTATCGTTAACCTGAAATCGTTCACCATATTACACAGAACGATGGTCGTTAGATACGATCTTTATTATGATTGTTTTCCTGAGATCAGAAGGAATAAACAATGGGCAATGCGCTATTACACTGAACTTGTGAATTGTGAAAATTGTGAAAAAATGCGGAACTTGAGCGAACGAACATGGAATTACAGCGAACGATTAACGATAATTTTAGGTTCAGATCTTAATCAACGCCATACATACGATTTTTCAATCGTTGCCTGCAATTACACAGAACGATTATCGTTTAACCTCTTAAGGACGCATGACGTACCCGTACGTCATGCGCCCGTAAGAGGTGTTCAGAGCGGGACCACGCTCTGAATCGCAGCAGTTCCGGGTGCCCTTTGTAGCCCGGGACCGCGGGTATTAGCGGGCATGGTCCGATCGCCATGCCCGCTAATACAGTAATCAGTTGTCCCGGAGGAGCGATCTCTGTACCTGCTGCCGGCCGATCTCTGTACCTGCTGCTCCAAGATGGCGCTGTCCCCTGCTCGGCACTCGTTTGTTTTCGGCTGCAGCACAGTAAACGGCGTAAGCACAAAAAAAATCCCAAAGTGCAAAACTGCGCAAATCCATAAACAATTTAATAAAAAGCGATCAAAGGTGCAATCAAGGTACCGATAGAAAGAACACATCATGGCGCAAAAAATGACACCTCACACAGGCCATAGACCAAAGTATAAAAGCGTTATAAGCCTGGGAATAGAGCGATTTTAAGGAACGTATATTTGTTACAATGGTTTGCATTTTAATGTAATTTTTTACAGGCTATCAGATACAAAAAAAGTTATACATGTTGTATATCATTTTAATCGTAATGACTTGAGAAACATATATAACAAGTCAGTTATACCCCAGAGTGAATGGCGTAAAAACACATTCCTCCCAAATAAAAGAAATGCGTTTTTTTTTTTTCAATTTCACCACACTTTGAATTTTTTTCTGGTTTTGCAGTATACTTTATGCAAAAATTCAGCCTGTCATTGCAAAGTACAATTAGTGACGCAAAAAATAAGGGCTCATGTGGGTTTCTAGGTGGAAAAATGCAAGTGCTATGGCCTTTTAAGCACATGGAGGAAAAAACGAAAACGCAAAAACAAAAAATTGGCCCCGTCCTTAAAGGGTTAAATTTGAACGATATAATGATTTTTCACACGATAATCGTCCCGTGTTATAGGGCCTGAAGGGTCCATTTACACAGAAAGATTATCTGACAGATTATCTGCTAAAGATTTCTAAACCAAAGCCAGAAACAGACTATAAACAGATCAGGTCATAGAGGAAAGACTGAGATTTCTCCTCTTTTAAAATCTATTCCTGATTTTGGCTTCAAATCTTTGGCAGATAATCTGTCAGATAATCTTTCTGTGTAAACGGACCCTAATCTAACCTGCTAATGGTGCATTTACACAGGCAGATTTATCTGACAGATCTTTGAAGCCAAAACCAGGAACAGACTATAAACAGGGATCAGGTCATAAAAGAAAGACTGGGATCTATCCTCTCTTGAAATCCATTCCTGGTTTTGGCTTCCAAAATCTGTCAGATAAATCTGCCTGTGTAAACGCACCATAATATGTCCCAGTTGCGAAGTAGACGCCAAGGATGAAGGTATGTCTCTGACCTTTATCATCTGTGCCGTTCCCATGCACTTAGTCATTTAGTCCTTGGGCAGGACAGGGGTGTATCGGCGCGCCTAATGGTCCGTTTACACGAAGCGATAATTTGCCCAATCAATCGTTTAACGATTTTGAAGCACCGATTTTTTTTTTTTATTAAGATCAGTGTTTAGACAAATAAATTGTTAGAAAAATCCCTATTGCGATTGTTTTTAAGATTGCTTAACCCCTTAAGGACCGGATCAATTTTCATTTTTGCGTTTTCCTCCTTGTGCCTCAAAGGCCATAGCACTTGCATTTTTTCACCTAGAAACCCACATGAGCCCTTATTTTTTGCGCGACTAATTGTACTTTGCAATGACAGGCTTTATTTTTGCATAAAGTACACTGCAAAACCAGAAAAAAATTAAATGTGTGGTGAAATTGAAAAAAAAAAAGCATTTTTTTTTATTGGGGGGGTTGTTTCTACAGGGGTAAAACTGTCTTGTTATATATGTTTCTCAAGTCATTACGATTACAACGATATGTAACATGTATAACTTTTATTTTATTTGATGGCTTTTAAAAAATTCAAACCATTTTTAAGGGTATATTCACACGGGCGGGCTCGCAGCGAGATTCTCGCTGCGAGCCCGGCAGGTCCCATACATTACATACTTGCTGCGGTCTAAACGACCGCAGCGAGTATGTAATTATACCGCCCTTAACCCCTTCTACTCCCGCCGGCTCCCCCGCTGTAAGCAGCATACATTACCTGTCCTCGCTGCACGGGTCCGGCGTCCTGCTCTCCCGCCCGGCCAATCAGTGGCTGCGGCTAAGCAACACACTAATTGGCCGGACGGGAGAGCAGGACGCCGGACCCGTGCAGCGAGGACAGGTAATGTATGCTGCTTACAGCGGGGGAGCCGGCGGGAGCAGAAGGGGTTAAGGGCGGTATAATTACATACTCGCTGCGGTCGTTTAGACCGCAGCAAGTATGTAGTGTATGGGAACTGCCAGGACCTGCCGGGCTCGCAGCGAGAATATGCCCGTGTGAATATACCCTAACAAATATATGTTCCTTAAAATCGCTCTATTACCTTGCTTATAGCGCTTTTATCCTTTGGTCTATGGGGCTGTGTGAGGTGTCATTTTTTGCGCCATGATGTGTTCTTTCTAGGGCTGGGCGATTAATCGAATTAATTCGATTAATTCGCCCAGAATTTGAGAATCGATTTGACTTTTTTGGAAAATCGAAAATCGATTTTCCCAAAAAATCATTGGATTTGGGCGCGCGGGCGGGCTGCTCGCATCCTCCAGCTACTGAAACAGCGTGAGGAGCGCGAGCGCCCAGCAGCGTCCTATGTCCCCGCCTCTGACCCGCCCCCATAGCCGGACGTGTACGCGTGCTTCCTCCCGGCCGCACATGGAGGTCCCCGGAGGAGGCTGCAGATACTGAAGCATCGGGTGATCGCTGCGGGTGCTGGAGCTGTACAGCAGCGACACTATCACCCGATGCTTCAGTATCTGCAGCCTCCTCCGGGGACCTCCATGTGCGGCCGGGAGGAAGCGCGCGTACACGTCCGGCTATGGGGGCGGGTCCGCTGCGGGGAGTAGTGCGGGCGGGAGGAGAGCGCAAGTGCCGGTGGTGTGCGCCCGCGCAGAGCGGGTACACCAGGTATGTTCCCTCCTGCCCCGGTCTGCTCCATGCCCCTGCCGATCTGCCCTATTCTCCCCCCGATCTGCCCCATGCTCCCCCCAGTGTGCCCCATGCGTGTCCCCCAGTGTACCCCATGCCTTTCCCCCCTAGTCTGCCCCTTGCTCCCCCAGTGTGCCCCATACTTGCCCCCCCCAGTGTACCCCATGCTCTCCAGCCCAGTGTACCCCATGCATGTCCCCCAGTGTACCCCATGCTCTCCAGCCCAGTGTACCCCATGCCCTTCCCACCCCAGTCTGCCCCATGCTCTTAGCTATGTCCCTGACCCTCATCTTTACCTGTACTACTACTGCACCCCTCATCTATACCTGTACTACTACTACTACACCCTCATCTATACCTGTACTACTACTACACCCCTCATCTTTACCTGTACTACTACACTCCTCATCTTTACCTGTACTACTACACCCCTCATCTTTACCTGCACTACTACTACTGCACCCCTCATCTATACCTGTACCACTACTACACCCCTCATCTTTACCTGTACTACTACTACTGCACCCCTCATCTGTTCCTGTACTACTACTACTACACCCCTTATCTGTACCACTACTACACCCCTCATCTTTACCTGTACTGCTAATCCCCTCATCTGTACTACTACTAATACACTAGTACATAGGGCACATATTTGGGAAAACTACTTATATGGGGCACACAATGGGCTTGTCTACTACATAGGGGCACGGGAGGAGCACTGTTACACTGGGAAGCAATATGGTTGTTGTCTCAAACGTCTATAAAATAGTTTCTGATGCTGCAGGGAGAAAAATGTCCTGTTTGTTTAGCAAAAAGAGAAAAAAAATCGAGATTTAAATCGAGAATCGTCCAAAATTTTTAAACAAAATCGAGATTTTATTTTTTGGCCATATCGCCCAGCCCTAGTTCTTTCTATCAGTATCTTGATTGCGCATATGCAACTTTTTGATCGCTTTTTATTACAATTTTTCTGGATTTAATGCGACCAAAAATGTGCAATTTTGCACTTTGGAATTTTTTTTTCGCTTACGCTGTTTACTGTGCGAGATAAGGAATGAAATAAATTAATAATTCGAGCGATTATGCATGCAGCGATACAAAACATGTTTATTTATATTTATAAAATGGAAAAAAGGGGGTGATTCAAACTTTTATTAGGGGAGGGGATAATTTATTAATAATAAAGCACTTTCTTTTTTTGTACAATTATAATAGATGCCCCCCCTGGGGGACTTCTAGTATATCCACATTGATCTCTCAGTGAGATCTATGCAGTATAGTTATACTGCATAGATCAATGAGATAGGCACTCTATTGCTTTCGGCTGCTGCAGCCAAAAACAGTGGAGTGCCGAGCCGGGATCAGCGCCATTACGGCGCAGACCCTGGCCCAGGTCAGATATGGGGATCGCTCCTCCGCAACCACGTCCACCAGGGATGTGGAAAAGCTGCTTTTCAAATGCAGCTGTTAACTTTGACAGCTGCATTTGAAAAGCTAATTAGCGGGCACAGCGATCGGACCATGCCCGCTAATAGCTGCGGGCTAAAAGCGGCACCTAGGATCGCTGCGGTTCAGAGCGGGGTCGTCATGCAGCCACCCTGTGAACTCCCTTAATGACCTCAGGGCGTAAATATATGCCCGTGGTCATTAAGAGGTTAAGCCCATCTCACACATAGAGTGAGTCTTTGAAACACTGTCTACATAAAGTGATCTGTGAATTTATAGCGAAAGACCAACGACGATTTGAGAACATGTTGAAAGATCACAATGAATTATTTTTCGCTCGTTGCTTGATCGTTCGCTGTGCTTACACGAGCCGATTATCGCTCAAATGCGAACTTTATTTTGGAAATTTGAACGATAATTGTTCCGTGTAAACGCACCATAACGGTGTTACCAGACCATGGAGTGAATGACTAACTGCACCACAGGCAGTCACAGTTAGTCACAGGGAACAGGGGATAAAGGTAACAGACATACCTTCATCCTTGGCGCCTTGTGTGCAATAGAGATATCAGCAGGTTAGATTAGCCTCTTCAAATCAGTTTTTCCTACAATTTTTGCAAAACTACTGTAAGTAGAAAAAAAAAAATCTATTGATTGCACCGTGTCAATATACCCTAATGCTAGGACTACACCTTTTATTGTACTACTGGTTAATTATAACGCCTGAATGACAAATGAATAGTTCACAAGATTGCATACAACACAGTGTTTTGTTTTGGACTGCAGCTTGCAAAAGTCAGCATAGCTGTAATACAATAGGGATCCCAAATAGAGCTGTAAATGAGGGTCTTGGAGCCATACCCACACCTCCATGACTGCAATATGTGCAGGTGAAGGACAGCAGAGCAGGAGCAGTTTTGCATGGACAGAGCCTGGCTGTGGGATGGCATGGTGAGGTCACTTATTAGCCTTTGACAGTTTGTGTACTTTGTTATTGTACAACTTTATTCAAATTCTAGAAAGGCATAAAACATTACAAAAAAATAATTAACATATAAACATTATGTCAGCAGCATTGCTAAACAGGTCCTACATGGTCTGGAGGTTTTTCTTATATTTCAATCAAATTAAAAGCACTTAAAATAAGATGTAATTCCTGCAGCATGCGTGTGTAACATCAACCTTGGTACATGCAGGTAAGCATATATATTTCATATGAGGACTTTGTACTTACTGCAGCACTCTGGAAGCAGATCTGTTAAGTAGCAGCTAATTGGTCATGGGTGAGCAGTCCGTTCATGTGGTCGCACCTTCCTGCATATACTCTGTCTGAGACACTTCTACAAGTCACCACTACTGTGGCTATTCTTTTCTCTCTATTTCAAAAGAAACCTGAAGAAAAGAAAATCTCTCCAAACTTATCACAATCAACTCAAATCATTTACTCCTTTGTCAGTCACGCCCTTTTTCTGTAAGGTACCTCCTCTTCTGGACATAAACAGGGCCAGACAGAGTGTAAAAATAGCCCTGGTGTTCCCACACAGTATTTTTGCAACCAAAAGCAGGAGTGGATTGAAAACACAGAAAGGCTATATTCCCACACTGTTAAAATTGAGTAGACAGCCGCCATTTAATGGCAAATTATTGCTGTTATCTTACAACGGCCATTCTTTTGAAATAATGTTCGTTATTTGCCATTAAATGGTGGCCATCCACTCAATTTTAACAGTGTGGGAACATAGCCTGTCTGTGTTTTTAATCCACTTCTGGTTTTGGTTGCAAAATACTGACCAAAATACTGAGCAAAAACACTGTGTGGGAACATAGCCTTAGGCTATGTTTACACAACGTAAAAATAAGGACAAAATAGGGCCATATTTGGATAAATATGGCCAGAAATAAAGAACATGATCATTATTTCTGTCCGTATTTATCCAAATACGGACGTATTTTGCCCTTATTTTTAGTACATTAGTCAATATTTTGCAACCAAACCCAAGAGTGAGTTGAAACACAGAAAGGCTACGTTCACACACTGCTGAAATTGAGTGGATGGCCGTCATTTAATGAAAAATAACAGCCTTTAGTTCAAAACAACAGCGGTTGTTTTAAAATAACAGCAATTATTTGCCATTAAATGACGGCCATCGCTTCAATTTCAACAATGAGTGAACATAGTCTTTCTGTCTTTTCAATTCACTCCTGGTTTTGGTTGCAAAATACTGAGCAAAAATACTGTGTAGGAACATAGCCTACTAAGGCCATGTTCACACAATGTATTTTTTTATTAAATGGCCATTGTTTAAAGCAGGTTCTCCCCAATGAACCTGCTGATATGCCGCAGACATACTTATGTCTGCAGTTCAATGTTAATGAATCTTCTCCTCTTTCTTTAGATATTCCCTCATTGCCCCTATGCTAATGAGGGGCTTAAGAGCATTTGGGGCGTCACCCAATGGGCCGGGGCACCAGCTTGGTCCGCCCCCTCCATTGCCGCTCACTATGCTTATATGAATATGCATAGTGGGCGACCCTGAGCAACCCTCTCAGCCAGCCCAGCACCCCCTCCCTTGCCGCTCAGCTGACAGTTAGGAGAACCAGGAAAGTATGCTGCTCATTGCCATAGTTTGCAGGTAGCAGAAGTGTGATTGACGCTGGGAGCCTGGGCTGAGCTTTACCATCCACCTCAACCCAGGCTCCCAGTGCCAATCCGACTTCTGCTATCTGCAAACTGTGGCAATGAGCAGCTTTCCTGGGCTCCTGATCGGCTGTCAGCTGCGTGGCAAGGGAGGGGGCGTGCTGGGCTGGCTGAGGGGGTTGCTCAGGGCCGCCCACTATGCATATTCATATAAGCAAAGTGAGCTGCAATGGAGGGGGTGGCACAGGAGGGGGCAGATTGGGCGGGCCGAGCTAGTGCTCCGTCCCGTCAGGGGATGCCCCAAATGCTCTTAAGCTTCTTCATTAGCATAGGGGCAATTAGGGAATATCTAAAGAAAGAAGTGAAGAAGAGAACATTCATTAACATTACTGGAGACATCATGGAAAGTACGTCTGCGGCATATCAGCAGGTTCATTGGGGAGAATGAACGCTTTAAAGGAGTTATCCAGCGCTACAAAAACATGGCCACTTTCCCCCTACTGTTGTCTCCAGTTTGGGTGGGGTTTTGAAACTCAGTTCCATTGAAGTAAATGGAGCTTAATTGCAAACCACACCTGAACTGGAGACAACAGTAGGGGGGAAAGTGGCCATGTTTTTGTAGCGCTGGATAACCTCTTTAATCACAGTGGCCGATCGATGTATTCACTCTGGCCATTGCTATTCATTGAACAGCAGCCACACAAAATAGACTGCAGTAGCGGAAGGGTTGAACATCTCAGACAGCAGCCGTTCTGTGACACGGCCGTGTCACAGAACATTCGTTGCTTTGCCATGTGTGAAAATGACCTAAAGGGGTATTCCCATCAGGGTTAGTTAAACCCAGAATAAGGCATAACTAAAAGATTGTGGGATGTCTGACTGTAAGCCCTGTCTGACATTTACATGCATGCAGCAATAGTGATAAAAAGCCTCCCCTATGCATTAGAATAGACATTAAACTTGGATAGCAGCCTGTTACAGGCTACACTGTATTGCAGCTGGAGTGCATTCTTTGGATGGATGAAGGAATCCGCCCATAGAATGGAGTCTATGACACAGGCGGAGAGGCGCGCGCCTCAGTCTGCCGGGGGGTGCGAGCTGCGGAATGTGCAACCAGTTGTCTGTCGCCATTCTGCAATGTGCACTTACCCTTAAATATACTTACCACTGGTCCCTATTACATGACATATCAGCATTTTGTATGTCTAGTACCCACTGGACATATTTAAAGGGGAACTCTGGATAAGAACAACTTGTTTTCTATTAAAAGTACATTAAAAGTTATATAGATGTGTCTATACAATGTATTACTGTATCTGTACGGTTCTGCCACACTGGTAGCTGATAGAAATCCAGGAAGTGAAAAAAAATTGCCTCTGTGTCAATCCACATTGTCTCCTGCCCTGTCTTCTGCTGTCCCCCCCTAGGAGACAAATATTCCATGCCTCTGTCTCACATTGTGTGTGTCTGTTATGGTACTTTTACACGGTGCGATAATTCGCCCGATCGCACGATTAACGATTTTGAATGAACAATGTTTTTTTAATAACGATCAGCGTTTAGACGGAACGATACATCGTACAGAAAATTCGCTATGCGATCGTTTTGCGACTATCTCACACATAGGTGAAATCGCTGAAAGAATGTTTACACGAAACGATCTGTGAATTTTTTGCGAATGATCAACGATGATTTGAGAACATGTTGAAAGATCAAAATGAACGTTTTTTGCTCGTCGTTTGATCGTTCGCTGCGTTTACACGTACGATTATCGCTCGAATTTGACCGTTATCGTGCAAAAACGAACTATCAATCGTCGCGTGTAAAAGGACCATTAGTCTCAGTCTGCCAGTCTCAGCAGGTGTTTCAACTTTCGCTGATTGTGCAAAAGTCTACAGAGAAATTAGGGCTGTGTTCACACATGTTGGAGTGTCATTGCAGTACTGCAGCATCTGCACAAAAATGATGCAGTAACACAATTAGATAATGCTAAACAGCAGAGAGGATAAGATCCAACACTGCCAATCCCACCTGCACAAAAACAAGGCATAAACAGTGTATCCCATGTAAGATAGTATCGGATAAAGTCCTTTTTGTGGGAATCAACTTCAAAGATAAAAGATGCTTGATCATAATATGTGTGTGGAAAGGGGAAAAAAAATATTGAAAAAGTTCTTTGCTTTATTCCAATATCAGCATTACAGGTAGAGAATACAGCGTGCTGTGCGGGTGGGACCACAATGAAATGATAAAGTACTGCAAATAATTCAGTAACACAATGAAACTGCAATGTGTGAACACAGCCTAGATGTTCTGCAACAGCTTTGGGCGGGAAATAGACAGGGTGGGGGGCTGTGATGGAACAGCTGAGGGAAAGCATTGCATTCTGGAACCTGTAGTACTGAGTACATCTGCTCAACCAGGAAATACAGAAACACAAAACAGAATAAAACCCCCCAAAACAAATGGATTTTTGGTAGTTTCAAAACTGGGATAGATAGGTAAGTATTGTTGTATGCTTCTGCAGAAGTTTCATTTTTTTTTACCTCTACCCAGAGTTCCCCTTTAAGATATCACCATATATTTGGTGATCAACTGTCTTTATTGTTAAAGGGGTATTCCCCCCAAAATTATTTTTGCATTAATACGTTGCTTTCCATCTTTCCAATATAAATTTATTACGGATTCTGCACAGTTTTGCTGTTATCTAGGTGCCCCCACTCCCACAGATTGCATAGAATCATCAGCTCTTAGTCCACTCCGACACACTCCCTGCTCCTGGCCCGCACCCTCCGAGACGGCATCACGTGTCCTGCATCTCTTCAATGGGCCGGGTTTGCGCTTCTAACCCGGCTCACTGAAGGGAGGGAGGACAGTGAGACGCTGCAGCTGTCTGCCTCTCTGACAGCAGCACCCCCCACTGTGTGCCCCTCGCACACGTCTCCCGGTGGCCGCTCGCAGCCTCCGATAACTGCAACTGTGTAGCGGCGCCCCCTATAGAGATCACCCGTATCATACATCCCCCCCCCCACATTGTGTGCACGACCCCTTCACTCCTCCCCCATCCAGCTCACCCAGTGGCCGCCCGGTGCTCCTGTGGATGCAAACCCTGCACCACCCGCCCGCCGCCGAGCTCACCCGCACGCACATCTCCATCATGCTGTGCATTTGACCCACGCCCCCCCCCACTCACCCAGTGGCTGCCCGCAGCGCTCCTGTGCCTGCAGCCCCAACTGTGTGAAGCCTCCAGCCCCCTCACCCGCCCGCAGCCCTCTCACCCCTGGACTCCCGCAGCCCTCTCACCCCTGGACCCCCGCAGCCCTCTCACCCCTGGACGCCCGCAGCTCCCTCACCCGCGGCCGCCGGCAGCCCCCTCACCCCTGGACACCCCCAGCACCCTCACCTGGGGCCACCGGCAGCCCTCTCACCCGCGGCCGCCGCAGCCCTCTCGCCCTTGGACGCCCCCTCAACCGCAGCCGCCGGCAGCCCCCTCACCCCTGGACGCCCCCAGCCCCCTCACCCGGGGCCGCCAGCAGCCCTCTCACCAGCGGCCGCCCACAGCCACCCGCAGCCTTCTCGCCCGCAGCCTTCTCACACCTGGACATCTCAGCTCTGCTACATGGTTTTCCCTATCTCAGCTCTGCTACATTGTTCTCAGTATCTCAGCTCTGCTACATTGTTCTCAGTATCTCAGCTCTGCTACATCATTTTCTCTATCTCAGCTCTGCTACATCGTTCTCAGTATCTCAGCTCTGCTACATCATTTTTCCTATCTCAGCTCTGCTACATCGTTATCAGTATCTCAGTTCTGCTACATTGTTTTCCCTATCTCAGCTCTGCTACATTGTTCTCAGTATCTCAGCTCTGCTACATTGTTTTCCCTATCTCAGCTCTGCTACATTGTTCTCAGTATCTCAGCTCTGCTACATCGTTTTCCCTATCTCAGCTCTACTACATCGTTCTCAGTATCTCAGCTCTGCTACATTGTTTTCCCTATCTCAGCTCTGCTACATCGTTCTCACTATCTCAGCTCTGCTACATCCCCATTACATCTCAGCTCTGCTACATCGTTCTCACTATCTCAGCTCTGCTACATCGTTCTCACTATCTCAGCTCTGCTACATCGTTCTCGCTATCTCAGCTCTGCTACATCATCATCATTACCATCATCAGGCATAAGCATTGCATGATGGGAAATGTAGTTTCCTATTTTGATTATAGACCATCTTTTAGAAAAACTTGTATCTCAGGAACGGAAGCAGCTAGAAAGACGGGAGACGGCTCAAAATTCTCAGGGGGACTTGGTGAGTAAGACCAGCTAGGTTTGGAGGCATTTCATTTTTTTAGCTCTTGGGGGGAATACCCCTTTAATATTATAGCAATTTACATTTTGACCACTAGATTGCTATCTAGGATTATAAATATTGAGCTGTGTATAGGCAGTTTCCCTCTTTGTCAGGGTGGCAGGCCTGTATTTAGAGTTCATCCTGCCCTAGGCACTTTGCATGCTGAGGCGCCCCCAGGTACCATGCATGGTATATACCCTGGCACTTGGGTTCCGCTCTGCTTGATGCCTGCTGTTCTCATCAAACAGACGTGATGGAGGAAGGAAGGAGGCCGGGGACCGGTTCTGTCCAGTGTCGGACTGGGGTACCTGGGGCCCACCAATATAGAACCAGTGAGACACGACATGCTGACCCGCTCCTTTCCTGAATTCATCTGTATCTGTGACAAATCTCAGAACACCCTACATTTATACAGCTCTCAGGGTATGCTGGGAGTCGTAGTCTCTGAGAGGACAACACTGTAATAAATCACTGCGTGCAGAGGCTCCTGTGGCTGCGATCTGTGGGTGACAACCATCAGTCCTGAAGGTCCAGCAATACATCTGTCTACAGCGGCAGCTATCAGAGGATTGTACTACTGTACTACAACTCCCAGCATATCCTGAGGGCTGAAGACTGCAGTAAATGCTGGGAGTAGTGCCTGCAGCTGTTGTAGTTTGGTCCTATACACTGGATGCTTTGTGGCATATAAGAATACATAGATCTGTGGGGGCTCAGTGTAGGGAAGTGACCCCAGAACATCACTAATAGGGGATAGGGGTAGATGTTTTTGTTTTATCCACTATTAGTGATGTTCTGGGGTCACTTTCCTACACTGAGCCCCCACAGATCTATGTATTCTTGTATGCCATAAAGCATGCAGTGTATAATGCACCTAGGACCCAACTACAACAGCTGCAGGCACTACAAATCCCAGCATATCCTGAGGGCTGCAGACTGTTCTGGCAGTTGTAGTTGGGCCCTGGAGGCGTTGTGGGAGATCAGAATACATAGATCTGTGGGGGCTCAGTGTAGGGAAGTGACCCCAGAACAGCACTAATAGGGATAGGGGTAGATGTTTTTGTTCTATCCCCTATTAGTGCTGTTCTGGGGTCACTTCCCTGCACTGAGCCCCCACAGATCTATGTATTCTTATATTCCACAAAGCATCCAGTGTATAATGCACCTAGGACCCAACTACAACAGCTGCAGGCACTACAACTCCCAGCATGTACTGACAGTCTGCAGCCCTCAGGATATGCTGGGAGTTGTAGTGCCAGCAGCTGTTGTAGTTGGGTCCTAGTTTAAAAGTTTGCGCTAGTGTACTGTAGTGACCACGGGGTTGTGTCAGTACACTACCGCAACACAGGCTCGGCACACTATAGAAGTGATTACAGTGCAGTTACTAATGACTCACAGATGACGTTGTCTCGAATTGCCGTAGGGGGGCAAGGGAGAAGCTGGGGTTCAGGGGAGAAGCTGGGGGCAGGGGTAGAGGTTGGGGGTCAGGAGGAGAGGCTGGGGGCAGGGGAGACGCTGGGGGGTCAGGGGGAGAGGCTGGGGGCCAGGGGAGTCGCTGGGGGTCAGGGGGAGAGGCTGGGGTCAGGGGAGAGGCTGAGGGTCAGGGGGAGAGGCTGGGGTCAGGGGGAGAGGCTGGGGGTCAGGGGGAGAGGCTGGGGGTCCGGGGGAGAGGCTGGGGGCAGGGGAGATGCTGAGGGTCAGGGGGAGAGGCTGGGGTCAGGGGGAGAGGCTGGGGGTCCGGGGGAGAGGCTGGGGGCAGGGGAGAGGCTGGGGGAGAGGAGGCAGGTTGGGCAGGATGGTTGCCCCCCCCCCAATGCAGCGCCGGGGGCCGGGGCCCTGCCGTCCCGGCTTCTTCCCTGCTCGGCGGCGCTCACGTGATGTGACGTCATCGCCGAGCAGGAAAGAAGATCGGGCATCGCGGGCTGCAGCTCAGCTTCCGGCCTCTGTCAGGCTGTGTGTGCCGGAAGCTCACCCTGGACCCGGACCCCGGCAGTAAAAGATACCCCCCCCTCCTGCGGCCCGTCCGTGCCCTACGGGCGTATCTGTGCCCTAACTTTGCACAACCCCCTCCTCCCCACGCTCTTCATCATTAGTAATGCCACTGGAACATATACTTCTGTTTGAACATTGCACAGGTGTCTTAATGATCCAGCCCATGTGCTGTGGTAACACAGGTGGGGAATAGGAAGCAATCTGCCTGGAGCATTCCTAATTATGAGGAGGGTGTAACAGACTGCAGGACAGATCTTGGATTAAAAGCAGCTATCCGAAGGTACAAGTGGTTTGGGGGGGGGGGGTCAGATTGTGGGTACAGAGTTGCTTTAAAGGGTTTTTTTCTGGACAAAACAGACTGATGAGCTTTCCAAGGGAAAGGTCATGACGCAAGCCATCCCCAACAATCAGCAGTTTATCGCCTACACTACACGATAAATGAGGCCAGAAGCAGTTGGCTACGTTCACTGTGTAGCGTTCGCAACACGCAAGTTCAGCTCAGACCCTAATCCAGTGAATGCTAGAAATAATGTATAGAGCAGTGCTCATCCAAATTTTAAGAATAATAAGCGAAGAGTAACACTCACCTGGTGATTGTGGGTATTGCTTGGATCACCTCAAGCCAGGTAGGTACAATGATCATACATCCACAGAGGGAGAGCGCAGGTCCAGTACCCGAGCGTAGAGGTCCACACCAGTAACAAAACCGAAAAAGAGAAAACAAAAGGAAGGGACCGCGCTCAAAATGAACCAAAGTGCTGAATATAGTGCGGAATTCACTTACTTCACTTGGGGGATGGATACCCAGTATCTCATCCCCCTCCAAGAAAGCCAATTAGGGAGAATGGTCCCAATCCATGTGATACCACGCCACAACTTGCAGTGGACAACGCGTTTCAGTGGCATAGCGGCCACCTTTCTCAAGCCAAGAGTGCACAACGACAAACTGACTGGCCAGTTGCATCATCACACCACTAAATAACAGGCAAAATGAATATACATAGAGGAATATGAGAAATACCAGACTTGAACACTGGGGGGCAACATAACACAACCCGTTTGCAGTGGCCATTAACCCTTTCCAGTACAGGTACAAATAAAATACAGATATACACAAAGATACACAGAGATTTAGAGAAAAACCTGTACTGGGACACTGCATACCTCCCCACTAAGAATGAGCCGACCTCGGCGAATCAGAAGTTTGAGGTACATGTATGAACAAGACAATAAGACAAGAGGAAGGAATTTGGGTGTTTGTGTGTTTTCCTCGAGCAAAGGAATAGGTGATGAGAAGAAATACAAAAGAGAAAACCCTAGTGGCAGGACTTCACCTAAGGGTGCCTAACGTACTCTGGTGACCAGGTAGCTAGTGTGTGAACCATCTCACATGTGAGTCAGGACTACTCATCTGCTGGCGGGCGACCCTCAAATTCTAGACAGTTTGGACAGTAGGTTTACAATGGAAACAGGTTACCCTACTGGAAAAAGAAACACGCTGCAACCTGTGTTAAACCGTGGGTGTTTTGACAACTTGAGCAAATATGTGCATGGAGTGACTTGGACACCTTGAAGAGAGAAAGAACAAAACAATAAACACAATGATACATTGGGAGCTCCCTTACATACCAAACAATCAGAAGGCCCAATTATGCGATAGGCCATGTACACGAAAAAGGTGCCAAAGGTGAGGTATGTGTGAACTAGTGTGAGTGTTGAATGTCTCTATGTGTAGCAAATACTATGTTGGCAGGGTGTGTGATGGGACAGAACAGGGATGGACAAACAATGAAAGACAAGGAAGGGAAACATGGAAGACAGAAATACTCTAAGGTCCTGAGGAAAACTGGCATCAAAGAATCTTTCCAGTTGAAAATACAATACTACAATATATGATGGAAACACAATACTCTTTAGAAATCTAATTTCCCTAAGGCTATCTAAATAAACTTGCTTCTCATCAGAGGAGAAAGAAAATATAAGACTCTGATATGAAAATAAACTCTGGTTACTGAAGTGCAATACTGGAGTGCCATAATCAACTTTTATAACCACATACTCTTGAAAGTGCTTTAGGAAGAACTGAACAAGTCTCTGTATTGGGAGAGTCTCTTTTGGCAATTAGAACCATCGTCCATGAAAAGGCTCTAAGAACAGGCACTGAAAAACTGTATAGCAACTGAGTGTCCTTTCAGCTCATGGCTGGATAGTAAACAACAAGAGCTTGGTCTGGAGGACCAGGAACAAAGCTTAAACGTTACAGATGAACTAATATGGCACACAAACAAACAAGAACAATGGAAACAGTTAAGATGGCCACCTTGGCCTAGCTTCCGGATGAAGCCTAGTAGGAGTATGCAGGAGGACCCCAGGTGGTCTCTCTCTTCTTCTCCCACAGGTAATAGTAACGAGAAGATGATGGAGCAGGGGCGTCGTTTGACGCAGTGGTTACCACAATGCTGGGTGTCACCGTGGTGATAGGGGAAATGATAGGGGCCACATGATAGGTAACGGTAGTAGTGAGAGCAGCGGCTTTAGCCACAGCAGTGCTGGTCGCTGTAGTGGATGAACCGGCTGTAGTGGCAGGAGCAGCGATGGGCATGGCGGTCGCAGCTTTATTGGCATGCGGCAGGGCAGCGAGGGCCTGCTGGATGTCCTCGATCAGCTGCAGAATCTTAGGCTCACGCCCGAACATCCATTGAGGCAGGGGCGCCGAATCACACCCGGGAGGCTGCCATAGGCCCGGAGATATGGGGCCCTTAACGAGAGTCTTTCCCCCCCGGTTCAGGATCTGGGGGCGATGGAGGTGACTCGTCTATGATTCGGTCGTCTTCAGAGGAGACGGATGGCCCCGTGGAGAAAGTGAAATTCGAGGAGCCGGAGTGATTGGGACCCGGGGAGATGCTGACCTCAGACGTGGTCTCCTCACCTAGATCAGCGGAGGTCGGAGTAGAGGCCCGGCTGTGACTCTCATCCTCGGATCAGGCGGACCCCCAGCTGCTGTCTTTGTCGGACGGGAGCATTGCTAGCAGGCACGCAGGATCTAGCGCCGGTAAGGATACTGGTAGTTCCGGTAGCACAGGAGTAGCGGCGGCAGGCACGCACTCCTTGCAGGTCACCATCTTGCTGCGCACAGGTGGGCTTTTTAGGACCTGGAGGGAGGAGCATGGAGACTGGAAGCCCGACTGGTCAATATGCCCGGCAACCCTGACGTCATCCGGCTAGAACATCCAATCAGGAGAAACTGCAGCAAAGTCTATGGCGCCGGCCGATTCCCGTGCTTTGGCAGCGTGGTAGTTAACCCCCTCCTCTCTGGGGCATGGCGTAGCAAATAATTCTCGGCCAGTAGGCTGCAATAAAGAATAATAGACATCCTCCACACTGACGGGGATATGGGGCGCATCTCTAAACGCCATGGCGGCACAGCGAAATATCCACTTTAGGCACACTAATTTGAACAGTCTTTTTGAGAGTTGTACTACACGTTATATCATGTTATATCACGAGGGGAGGTGACTAACCCACGGGAACCCGACCATGCGGGGCCCCAGCAATTCTTCGTTGCTCTTAGTCAGGGCACCAATAACGAGACCAATGCCAGGGTTCAGAAACAACGGTGGTTTTGCGTTTATTAACACGGTGCTTGTCAATAGCAACAGTCTCTCTCTAGATGCAACCAGGAAGAGGTAAATTTGAATATAACTAAGCAAATGGGTGATGCTACAATAGGCCGTGGTGTGACAGAGTTACTTGGAGTGAAAGGAATCTTTAACGGAGAATGAGGGTAGTAGTTCCCTAAGAATGATGCTGGGCGGAATAGACTGAATAGGATACTTGCTGTTAATGATGATGAAGAGATAGTGACTTGAGAACGACACCCAGATCTTGAATATACTGCAGAATCTTGCAGATGAGACTGGTCAGGACTGGACCAGAATCTGTCTCTGGAACAGGGGAGCGAATCACCCTGAGTTGCAGCCTTGCTTGGGAAGCAGCAGAGCACGTTCTCTCTCCTGAAGGTGGAGGAGAGAACAACACGACCTCCTCTCTTGAGGGTAGAGAGAAGACTACTGAGGTAGAGAGGAAGTGACTGACCCCGGTCAAAAGCTCGACAGTTATTGGGGTTACTATGGCAGCTGGGGAAGTCACATGACACTGGCCAGTTGCATCATCACACCACTAAATAACAGGCAAAATGTATATACATAGAGGAATATCAGAATTACCAGACTTGAACACTGGGAGGCAACATAACACAACCCTTTCCAGTGCAGGTACAAATGAAATGCAGAGATACACAGAGATATAGAGAAAAACCTTCTGTACTGGGACACTGCACAGTGACTAGGCGGACCAGGCTTAGGCCAGTGCCCTGAACAAGGATTACACCTCTTTTCTTAGCTAAGAGCTAACTAGCTAAGATGCAGTGCTAAACCCAAGAGGTAGTGTAAATGGATCATAGGAGGAACACCCCTGCCTACGACGTGGATATCAGACAGTCAGGACAGTCACCCCCTAAGTAAAAGGCAGAGGGACTAATCCCCAGTAGGTCAAAGAAGCTAAGAGCCGAGGCAACTTACGTTTACTCATTTACTTGAGGTTAGGCTTCAGTGGAAGCTACACCTAGAGACAAAGTCCACCAAAACAAATACATGGGCAATAAATTCCTTTATAAAATATTAATATCTTTATTTAATACCATTAAAAAACGTAACAAAACTAGAATGTAAATCGTGCTCAAAGACAGAAACTCAATAAATAACAACCACCTACACAGTACATATGGGAATACGACACAACATGTAATAATTGCACTATGTCCGATTATATACTCAAGATTATATGTATAATAAATGGAGCGTGACAGAGGTAAACCTTAACACTATCCGGCCCTTCACGTCCAAAAATATATATTGTATATCCTATATTGCGTATCCTATCTTATCATCGTAGTCACTCAATTCAAATAATTTAACATATGTGCAAATAGTAAAATTGTAAAGTGGTCTTACCCATATTGGACTATGGAGATGGCGATCACCCCGACGCGCGTTTCGCGTATGATGCTTCCTCTAGGGGGCCTAGAGGAAGCATCATACGCGATGCCCCCTAGAGGAAGCATCCTACGCGAAACGCGCGTCGGGGTGATCGCCATCTCCATAGTCCAATATGGGTAAGACCACGTTACAATTTTACTATTTGCACATATGTTAAATTATTTGAATTGAGTGACTACGATGATAAGATAGGATACGTAATATAGGATATACAATATATATTTTTGGGCGTGAAGGGGCGGATAGTGTTAAGGTTTACCTCTGTCACGCTCCATTTATTATACATATAATCTTGAGTATATAATCGGACATAGTGCAATTATTACATGTTGTGTCGTATTCCCATATGTACTGTGTAGGTGGTTGTTATTTATTGAGTTTCTGTCTTTGAGCACGATTTACATTCTAGTTTTGTTACGTTTTTTAATGGTATTAAATAAAGATATTAATATTTTATAAAGGAATTTATTGCCCATGTATTTGTTTTGGTGGATAATGTTTTGATGGGTTTCCAATAACTGCATAATAGTGACGGATTTATAGGATGCTGGATTCAGTACGATTGAAATTATTACGGCACTACCGTCACACAGAGCTATTTTGTATAACCTAGAGACAAAGGCCTAGAACTCATACTACCACACAGGGTGGTCACCAATACTGAGAGGCAGAAGGCGTCAGATAACACAGATTTATCTAAACGTGAGTACGAGAAGTTCACTACAGTCAAGTATTTCTTCACGCATCCTGGCAGAGTATTGTACTAATAAGGCATGAGCTCCTACCTGGTGCCTACACCACTCTCTCTCTCTTATCACTGTCTGCTCAAGTCTACCTCTAAAT
This sequence comes from Dendropsophus ebraccatus, assembly GCF_027789765.1. NCBI lineage: Eukaryota > Metazoa > Chordata > Amphibia > Anura > Hylidae > Dendropsophus > Dendropsophus ebraccatus. The sequence continues at coordinate 43,251,838 of NC_091463.1, forward strand.
TTCCTATAGCAAAGTATTTTTGCACTAGTACTTGTATGAGAGTTTTTTCTATTTTGTATTGCACAGAAGTATTTTCAATAAAATTTTGTACTGTTTAAGTCCAGTCATTTCTGTTGCTGCACCTGCACCCTCACCTGCACCTTACAATTGTTCTACTAAAGGTCTGGTGCCCCTGTGTCCGGGGGTGGGTATTACCACTTCTGGCCACCGTGACAAGTATCTCCAAAAGACCAGAGCCCACCAGCTGCACACAACATCTGCATTAGCACCCTGGGCCACGGCATAATGGCAACCAAGTGTAATGCAAAGATTCCAGGATTTTGCTCGTTACTAACATTTGACTAGCCAATAGTCATATACATATATGCAGGGCCGTCTTTCCCATTGGGCAGGGTAGGCGGCTGCCCGGGGGCCAATGATTCAAGGGGGGCCCCAGTGGCAGTCGCCTACCCTGCAGAAAGGGATTTCCCCGGTGGGCCCTGAGCAGGAGTGGGCCCCGCCCCCCAGTCAGGGGACACAGGGCTGGAGACCACATCAACGTGGTCTCCACCTAGTAAGCCCAGCGGGGCCCCCTGTGCTCCTGGGGGGCCCACTCAGCCACTGATTGCTGCACCTGCCCTTTTAACGCTTCACAACGATCGCTTCCAGTTAAATGTAGCAGTGTTACCATTGACAGCGCGAGAAGCCATAGCCTTCCCGCCCTGTCAATCACTCTTGTGACCGCAAGCAGCGAGTCTTGGTTGCGATCAGAAGCGTGCCGCCCCCGACAGACGAACAGCTCCTGGTCCCGGCCAGCGTCATCACCACTGAGCTCTGTGAGCGGTGCGGCAGCTGGGACTTCCGGTACATGTAGCGCATACTGGAAGTCCCAGCCTCTGCGGTGCGCACGGAGCTCAGTGGTGATGACGCTGCCCAAGACCAGGAGTTTCTCATCTGTCGGGGAAGAGAGAAGAAGAGGCGACCGACGGCGGAGCGTGGTGACAAGTAAGTTGTGGGGTTTTTTTTATCAGCACTGGGGGCTATAGGGGGGGTGGGGGCTGGGGTGGACAACATGAGGGGGGGGGCTATAGGAGAGATGGACAACATGAGGGGGGCTATAGGAGAGATGGACAACATGAAGGGGGGCTATAGGAGAGATGGACAACATGAGGGGGCGCTATAGGAGAGATGGACAAGATGAGGGGGGCTATAGGAGAGATGGACAACATGAGGGGGCTATAGGAGAGATGGACAACATGAAGGGGGGCTATAGGAGAGATGGACAACATGGGGGGGCTATAGGAGAGATGGACAACATGAGGGGGGCTATAGGAGAGATGGACAGCATGAGGGGGGCTATAGGAGAGATGGAAAACATGAGGGGGGCTATAGGAGAGATGGACAACATGAGGGGGGCTATAGGAGAGATGGACAACATGAGGAGGGGCTATAGGAGAGATGGACAACATGAGGGGGGCTATAAGAGAGATGGACAACATGAGGGGGGCTATAGTAGAGATGGACAACATGAGGGGGCTATAGGAGAGATGGACAACATGAGGGGAGCTATAGGAGAGATGGACAACATGAGGGGGGGATATAGGGGAGATGGACAAAAGGGGGGCTATAGAAGGATGGACAACATAAGGGGGCTATAGGGGAGATGGACAACATGAGGGGGGCTATAGGGGAGATGGACAACATGAGGGGGCTATAGGGGGGAGGGACAACATAAGGGGGGCTATAGGGGAGATGGACAACATAAGGGGGGGCTATAGGGGAGATGGAAAACATAAAGGGGGCTATAGGGGAGATGGACAAAATAAGGGGGACTATAGGGGAGATGGACAACATAAGTGGGGCTATAGGGGAGATGGACAACATGAGGGGGGCTATAGTGGAGATGGACAACATGAGGGGGGGCTATAGGGGGGATGGACAATAGGGGGGCTATAGGGGAGATGGACAACATAAGGGGGGCTATAGGGGAGATGGACAACATAAGGGGGGCTATAGGGGAGATGGACAACATAAGGGGGGTATAGGGGGGATATACAACATAAGGGGGGCTATGGGGGAGATGGACAACATAAGGGAGGCTATAGGGGAGATGGGCAACATAAGGGGGGCTATAGGGGGAATGGACAACATGAGGGGCTATTGGGGGATGGACAACATAAGGGGTCTATATGGGGGGATGGACAACATGAGGGGCTATATGGGGGAAATGGACCACATGAGGGGGCTATATGGGGAAATGGACCACATGAGGGGGCTATATGGGGGGAATGGACCACATGAGGGGGCTATATGGGGGGAATGGACAACATAAGGGGGCTACCTATATTGAAGGACAACATGAAGGGGCTATATATATGGGGATGGACAACATAAGGGGTCTACCTATATGGGGCATGGACAACACTGGGGGCTATCTATATGGAGGACTGAACAAAGGACATCTATAAGGTGTCTACACAGAGGGGGCATATACTATAAGGGATATATATATATATATATATATATATATATATATATATATATAGAGAGAGAGAGAGAGTCAAACGAGGGTGTAACGGGGCCAGTACAGATGTGCATTGTGTAGAGAGATGAGGATGGTGACAGAGTGAGGAGCCTAATAGGTTTCTCTGGCAGATTCTGTGGATTCCTGGCTCGTAGAAGTTCTCATAATGGCCCAGAACATATGGAGAAGAAGATGAAAAGGGAAGAACTCCGATCAGAGAAGACGTCCCCTGTGAGTCACTTCATATAACTGCACTGTATTGTATATAGAATACAGAACCTGTGTAGAGCTGGGGCTACCTCTATGTGACTGGATGAGGTGATAGTGATCCGTGTACAGATGATCTTATTCAGTAGCAGCGGTGGTGTTAGTCAGTATGTGGTGGTTTTAGTCAGTAGTGGCGGTGGTGTTAGTCAGTATGTGATGGTATTAGTCAATATGTGGTGGTATTAGTCAGTATGTAGTGGTATTAGTCAGTATGTGGTGGTATTTGTCACTTGTAATCCGGTACTGTGTTTTATTGGTCTTAGTATACAGGATTTGGTCAGTAACAATATAGTAATGGTATTGGTTGTGGTGTGGCGGTAATATTTGGGTCGGGGGGCCCAGTTCACAGCTGTGCCCAGGGGCCCATAGTTTTGTTAAGACGGCCCTGCATATATGCTAACATATTGTAATGTTAATGTGTTTTCTCTTGGTACCCTTGGCTGCACAACTTATGGCATATTCACCCCCTTGTGAACCTGCTGGAGTTGAGGAATATCTTAATGAAATTAAAATAGGTATCTATATCATAAAAATCAAAGTCTGTCTGTCTGTCTGTCTGTCCTTCTGTCTGTCTGTCTGTCTGTCTGTCCTCTATAGACTTCCAAACGCCTGAACCGTTTGACCCCAAATTTGGCACACAGATACATTGGGTGCCCGGGAAGGTTATTGCGAAGGTCCCGTCCCCGCCAGATGTACAGGAGGGGAGGGGGAGGGGAAAGAGCGGCGCCCTATAGAGATGAATGGGAAAATCTCCTCACTGCAAACACAGGTGATATAATTAGCTGCAGCAGACACGGCAGTTGGAGCCTTAGCAACCAATAGGATTACTGCTTTCATTTTCACAGGGAGCAATGGTTGCTAGGGAAGCTGCCTCACAACATCCACAGTAATAACTGGTAGACCCCCTACTCCATCTATACAGTACATGTATATACAGGGCCCCCTACTCCATGTATACAGTACATGTATATACAGGGCCCCCTACTCCATCTATACAGTACATGTATATACAGGGCCCCCTACTCCATCTATACAGTACATGTATATACAGGACCCCCTACTCCATCTATACAGTACATGTATATACAGGGCCCCTACTCCATCTATACAGTACATGTATATACAAGACCCCCTACTGCATCTATACAGTACATGTATATACAGGACCCCCTACTCCATCTATACAGTACATATATATACAGGACCCCCTACTCCATCTATACAGTACATGTATATACAGGACCCCCTACTCCATCTATACAGTACATATATATACAGGACCCCCTACTCCATCTATACAGTACATGTATACAGGGCCCCCTACTCCATCTATACAGTACATGTATATACAGGACCCCCTACTCCATCTATACAGTACATATATATACAGGACCCCCTACTCCATCTATACAGTACATGTATATACAGGACCCCCTACTCCATCCATACAGTACATGTATATACAGGGCACAAAAGGTATACCAAACTGTGACTGGGTAACACTGCTACACCAGACCTGACCATTACCGCCATACTGTGCTGGATAACACTGTCATACCAGACCTGACCAATACTGCCATACTGTGACTGGATAACACCTCCATACCAGACCTGACCAATACCGCCATACTGTGACTGGATAACACCTCCATACCAGACCTGACCAATACCGCCATACTGTGACTGGGTAACACCGCCACACCAGACCTGACCAATACCGCCATACTGTGATTGGATAACAGTGCCACACCAGACCTGACCAATACCGCCATACTGTGACTGGATAACACTGCCACACCAGACCTGACCAATACCGCCATACTGTGACTGGATAACACTGTCATACCAGACCTGACCAATACCGCCATACTGTGACTGGATAACACTGTCATATAAGACCTGACCAATACCGCCATACTGTGAATGGATAACACCGCCACACCAGACCTGACCAATACCGCTATACTGTGCTGGATAACACTGTCATACCAGACCTGACCAATACCGCCATACTGTGACTGGATAACACTGCCATACCAGACCTGACCAATACCGCCATACTGTGCTGGATAACACTGTCATACCAGACCTGACCAATACCGCCATACTGTGACTGGATAACACTGCCATACCAGACCTGACCAATACCAGCAAACTGTGACTGGGTAACACCGCCACACCAGTCCTGACCAATACCACCATACTGTGACTGGATAACACCATCATATCAGACCTGACCAATACTGCCATACTGTGACTGGATAACACCGCTATACCAGACCTGACCAATACCACCATACCGTGACTGGATAACACCGCCACACCAGACCTGACCAATACCGCCATACTGTGACTGGATAACACCCCCATACCAGACATGACCAATACCTACACACTGTGACTGAAAAACACTGCCATACGGGTAAATACAACCCTGCAGGTATACAGGACACTACAGGTATACAGGACCCCAAATATATACACTACAAGTGCACGGGACCTCCACAAAACTATATACTTCAGGTATACAGGACCCCAAACTTTACACTACAGGTATACAGGACCCCAAAACTATATACTACAGGTATACAGGACCTCCACCAACTATATACTTCAGGTATACAGGACCTCCACCAACTATATACTACAGGTATACAGGACCCCAAACTATACACTACAGGTATACAGGACCCCAAAACTATACACTACAGGTATACAGGAACTCCACCAACTATATACTACAGGTATATAGGACCCCAAACTATACACTACAGGTATACAGGACCTCAAAACCATACACTACAGGTATACAGGACCTACACCAACTCTATAATACAGGTATACAGCACCTTCAGCAACTCTATACTACAAGTATACAGGACCCCGAATATACTACAGGTATACAGGAACTCCACCAGCTATATACTACAGGTATATAGGACCCCAAACTATACACTACAGGTATACAGGACCTCCACCAACTCTATACTATAGTTATACAGGACCCTCAAACTATTTACTACAGGTATACAGGACCCCCGAACTATATACTACAGGTATACAAGACCTCCACCAATTATACACTACAGGTATCCAGGACCCTCAAACTATAAACTACAGGTATACAAGACCTCCACCAACTATACATTACAGGTATACAGCACCAACTATATACTACAGGTATACAGGACCCCCGAAAAATACAGTACAGGTATACAGGACCTTCACCAACTGTACACTGCAGGTATACAGGACCTCCCTCAACTATACACTATAGGTATACAGCCCCACCAACTATGCACTACAGATATGCGAGACCCCTAAAAACTATACATTGTGGGTATAAAGAACCCCTCCAACTATGCACTACAGGTATACACTAATTCCACGGATTAACTCAGATAAAACAATACCTTTAGCTTGGCCTCCTGGGCACCTTAGAACAAATCTAATTAACACACTGACAATTTATACCCGGGCAGCGCCGGGTACATTTTCTAGTATATTATATAAAACACATAGACCAACTAAGTAAAGTATACAGTATCAAATAAGGGATGGAGCTTCGCGCTGCCAAGTATACTATGGCTGCATTCATATGTTCCGTGTTCACTCTCTGAATCACAGACAACACGGACGATGAATACCTGTCCTGGACTGTTATGTTATGTGTATATACACAGAGATGACATCTAGGCTTACCATACTAGGGACCTCCGTGTATTTTTGGATAGTAGATGAACACTGTATAGATCCTTCAGATTACAGCTTCAGGCCTGCAGAACCTTGTTCCTTTATAGCCTCATGTGCCACAAGGACCATGGTACTGCTTCTGCAGCAGATGGCCTAGGAATCCTATTAAAGGGGTTATCCAGCGCTACAAAAACATGGCCACTTTCCCCCTACTGTTGTCTCCAGTTTGGGTGGGGTTTTGAAACTCAGTTCCATTGAAGTAAATGGAGCTTAATTGCAAACCGCACCTGAACTGGAGACAACAGTAGGGGGAAAAGTGGTCATGTTTTTGTAGCGCTGGATAACCCCTTTAAGGTCCCGAAAGTGGATTTGCAGAAAATGACACGCCTGCTGGATTATTAGTACCCTTTGAGGTATAAGGTAAAATCTCATGTAAGCAGAACCTTTAACAAAGCCCAGGAATTTATTTGTTGTGGTTGGAACCACCAGTTTTGATTTCTCATTGTTGATGACTCAACCAAACTGAGCTAAAAGGTCCAGAGTAATCTTCATCTAGGCTAGAAAAAGATTTAGAGACAAGGCCATAATTAGCCATTTGTCCAAGTAACGGATGATTCTTATATCCTGGTTTCTTAAAGAGGACCAATCACCTAAAAATCACTATCCCTATTATCAAAGGAAATCTCTCCCTAAGTCTATCTAAGAAGATACAGACTGCCTGTGCAGTCTGTATCTTATCCCTTTACCCAATTCTCTTGCTTGCTGAACGAAGGCCGGGCGCCGCCATCTTGATGACGTCACTTTGCGTTTCACCGCTGGAACGCAAGTGACGTATTCAAGATGGCGTCGCCCGGCCTTCCAGCACCGAACAAGAGGATCAGGTAAAGTATAAGCTACAGACTGTAAAGGCAGTCTATTTATGAAGATACAGACTGCCTTTGCAGTCTGTATCTTATACTTTACCTGTTCCTCTTGTTTGCTGCAGCAAGGCCGGCGTCGCCATCTTGATTACGTCGCTTGCGTTCCACCGCTGGAACGCAAGTGACGTATTCAAGGTGGCGTCGCCCGGCCTTCCAGCACCGAACAAGAGGATCAGGTAAAGTATAAGCTACAGACTGTAAAGGCAGTCTATTTATGAAGATACAGACTGCCTTTGCAGTCTGTATCTTATACTATACCTGTTCCTCTTGTTCGGCCCGGCCGCCGCCATCTTGATTACGCTACTTGCGTTCCACCACTGGAACGCAAATGACGTAATCAAGATGGCGGCGGCCTGGCATTGCTGCCGCTGTGGATGACCGGAGCTTCCTGTCTCGAGCCGGCTCTTTTGAAAAGAGCCGGCGCGAGACAGTGAATTAAAAAGTGAATAAAACAAAAACGCGGCCGAAAAAATAAATAAAAGTATTTACAAATGTTAATTAAATAAATAATTACATTGAATTAGAAAATAAAATTTTTTTAAATTTCTTCCGTGATTGGTTCTCTTTAAAGGCAACCTGTCACCCCCAGCCAGAGACCTTTATACTTACTCTGGTGCACGGTGCAGTCCGATGCCCATAGAGAATGACGGCTCCATTCATTCTCTAAGAGCATCGGACTCATCTCTGATGCGTGCGCACCGGGCTTCTGACGGTGATATCTCGGCAGCGGGAGTGGCTCTAGGAGCGGGACTTCATGCACCGGGGTAAGTATAAGGGTCCCAAACTGAGGGTCGGCCCGACTCTGCCCCGGCACAGGGGGTGACAGGTTCCCTTTAAGAAGACCATAATGGCAGCCATAGTAACATAATTAATAATACTTATCACGGTGGTCTGGAGTAGAATAGTGACCCACCCAGACTATAGGCACTGCCACCCACAGAAAGAGGAGATGACCCAAGGAGTGTGTATGTACTGTGTTGGTGCTTGACGAGGAGTCTCTTTATCATAAATAGAATCTGGTTTACTCTGAAGATACTTGTATGCAGCAGATCATACAGCTTTGCATTGATATAATACATTACACTTGATAAGATACTTGATAGTTTAGGATCCAGATCTGTAGTGAGAGTATAGAGAGTGGTACAGTCGTGCCGACTGGGTTGCGTGTTGAGAGGTATAAAGAAGATGTCAGGAATCTGCAGTAGCCTGTGTGAACTGGACCTGGTGTTTTGCCTTTGTGTGCCACACCCGATTGCTTCTCAGCTTCTGGCTTTGCAGGAGTTAAGCTGAGAAGCTCCTGGTCTTGATTTTACACCTGTGTTGTTGCTGTGAGTGACAGGTTTCTCTGCCTGTCTGTACCTGGAAGATCAGAGCGCCGATCCAATGAGGATCCAGACCGGGCTCTTGGTCAGCATAAAAGCTAAGCACAGACTGAGTCCCAGCGCTGGCTAATTAGGTGTATTCCTGGTCCCAGCTCTCCCTTGTATATTCCTGCGCTCCCCGTCCTATCCCTCCTACTGCTCGACTCGTTTTTCTGACCTCCTGCCTGACTTGTGACTACTCTTTTGGATTACTGATTTTGTACTACGTTGCCCGTGTGGTTTGACCCGGCCTGGTTTACTATTCCTTATTGTGTTCGTCTGTCCGTATTGTTTTGTGTATCACGTATATAGCGCAGGGAACGTCTCTGTGGTTGTCCGCGACCGCCTAGGGTCGGCTGAGGCAATTAGGCAGGGACAGTGGGTGGTTCAGATAGGGCCCACTGTCTGGTTGTGTCTGTGTTAGTCTGACATATTAGCCAGCCATATATACTGCCATTGCCCCATGGACAATAGGACCGCCATGTCGAACATCGTGGACCAAATGCAGCGGCTCAACACCATGGTGCAGGAGCTTGCTGTAAGGGTTCAGGATCAGGAGACGACACCCCGACAAATCACGGTGACCCCTCCGCCACCTCCTGAGCCACCCGTTCAGCTCCCGGATAAGTTCTCGGGGAACAGGAGGAGGTTCCGTGTGTTCAAGGAGGGGTGCAAGCTGTTCTTTAGATTACGCCCCCGCTCATCGGGAGACGAGTCTCAGAGGGTCGGCATTATCATATCCCTTCTCCAAGGGGCACCTCAAGAGTGGGCATTTTCTTTACCACCTGCTTCACCAGAATTACTCTCAGTTGACCAGTTTTTTGGGGCTTTGGGTTTACTATATGATGACCCTGACAGTGCCACCAATGCTGAGCATCAGCTGACAGGGTTAAGGCAGGGCAGGCGACCCGTAGAAGAATATTGTTCTGAGTTCAGAAAGTGGAGCGTCCTCTCCACTTGGAATGACTCAGCCCTCCGATTCCAGTTCCGGGCAGGGTTAAGTGACCGACTAAAGGACATGCTGGTAGCTTACCCCACTCCTGACTCACTCGAGGAGAGTATGACGTTAGCCATCAGGGTTGACCGACGTCTGAGAGACAGGCAGAGAGAGAGAGGTACCCCAGACCTTCCCAGAACCCCAGTGACTCCAGGCTCCTACCCTAAACCTTCCCCTCCTGTTACGCCCACACCAGAAGAACCGATGCAGGTGGACTCTACTGAAGCCAAGGCCAGACGAACACATCGGTTACAGAACAACCTATGTCTGTACTGTGGAAAGGCAGGACATCCGGTGCGGCAGTGTCCGTCCAGGCCCGGATCACCGCCGGAAAACTTCAGCGCCTGAGAGACTATCGAGGGGGTCTCTCAGGCGCACAGGTAACCTTCAAGAATAAATTGTTGTTACCTATTTCTTTGGTAATAGGGAATCGGAGTGTTTCAGGTTACGCCCAGATCGATTCTGGGTCGTCAGCGAACTTTGTTAACCCCATGTTTTTTTCCGGTTTAGAGGTATGTCCCCTCCGGCTCAGGTGCCCAGTGAATGTTACTGGGGCTGACTCGGCTCCTTTTGCCCAGGGGGACGTACGATACATAACCCCACGCTTGGAAGTCAAGGTGGGATCTGTTCATGTGGAACATCTTGATTTTCTCCTTATGCATAATTTGTCATCAGATGTGATTCTGGGATTTCCTTGGCTGAAACTACATAACCCTGTTTTTGATTGGTCTAGTAGGGAACTTACTCGGTGGGGTCCTGAATGTAGTTCCCATTGTATCCCGGTGTCGCTGGCAGAATGTTCCCCTGGGGAGGGAGAGATTCCAGAATTCCTGTCTGACTATGCGGATGTGTTCGATGAAAAGGCAGTAGAAGTATTGCCTCCTCATAGACCGTATGATTGTCCTATCGATTTAATTCCTGGTGTAAAATATCCTAGAGGTCGTATTTTTAATTTATCATGTCCTGAGAGGGAGGCCATGCGAGAGTACATAAGGGATAGTTTACGTAAAGGCCATATTCGTCCTTCCTCCTCTCCTTTGGGGGCGGGCTTCTTTTTTGTCGGCAAAAAAGACGGTGGGCTTCGGCCTTGCATTGACTACCGGGAGTTGAACAAAATTACGGTTAAAAATCAACACCCGTTACCTCTCATTCTGGATTTGTTTAACCAAATTGTTGGTGCCAAATGGTTTTCTAAGGTGGATCTACGTAAAGCTTATAATCTTATAAGGATCCGGGAGGGGGATGAGTGGAAGACCGCCTTTAATACCCCAGAGGGCCATTTCGAGTATCTTGTTATGCCCTTTGGGTTATGTAATGCTCCGGCGGTCTTCCAACACTTTGTGAACGATGTATTTCGTGAACATTTGGGACGATTCCTTGTTGTCTATTTGGATGATATTCTGATTTTTTTCACCTGATTGGGCTTCTCACATATTACATGTACATACAGTAATGGAGCTTCTGAGGCAGAATAATCTGTATGCCAAGTTATCGAAATGCCAGTTTGGTATCCAGGAAGTCTCGTTTCTTGGTTACTACATTACCCCTAATTCGTTTGGTATGGACCCCCTTAAAGTTACTGCCATTGAAAACTGGGAGCGACCCAATAACCTGAAGGCCCTGCAAAGGTTCTTGGGATTTGCAAATTACTATCGAAAATTTATTAAAAACTTCTCACTGGTAGCCAAACCCCTTACGGATTTGACTAGGAAGGGGGCGGACTTAGTTAACTGGTCCCCAGAAGCAATCATGGCATTCGATAAACTTCGGCGATGTTTTACAGAAGCCCCAGTGCTGGCTCAGCCTGATTTTGAGCGCCCCTTCATAGTGGAGGTGGACGCATCTGAGGTGGGTGTGGGAGCAGTGTTATCCCAGGGATCTAGCACTTTTACCAACCTTCGTCCTGTTGCCTACTTCTCCAGGAAGTTCTCCCAGGCCGAATGTAATTATGATATTGGCAATAGAGCATTATTGGCTATCAAGTTGGCGTTTGATGAGTGGAGACACTTCCTGGAGGGTGCCAAAAATAAGGTGGTCGTGCTTACTGACCATAAGAATTTGATGTACTTAGACAGTGCTAAACGTCTCACCCCACGTCAAGCCAGGTGGGCCCTGTTTTTCTCAAGGTTTAACTTTGAGATCACGTACCGGCCTGGTTCCAAAAATGTCAAGGCTGATGCCCTGTCTCGTAGTTTTGACATAGTAAATTCTCCCATGAACCAGCCCGATACGATTTTAAAACCCGGTGTGGTGGTGTCTGTCCTACAACAGGACCTGGTGACCCAGATCGCTGAGTCTCAGTCCTTGGCACCCCGAAATACTCCGGACTCCTGCTTGTTTGTACCTCCGGATCTTCGTCTCCGGGTCTTGGAGGAGATTCATAGCTCTGTGTTGGCTGGACACCCAGGGGTGGCAGGAACCAGGTTCTTGCTCTCGCGCCACTACTGGTGGCCTTCCTGGGCCCGAGATGTGAAAGCTTTTGTTGAGGCATGTGAGACTTGTGCTAGGTCCAAGGTCCCTCGAAGGCCACCTGAAGGATCATTACATCCGCTACCGGTGCCTACGAGACCATGGACACATATATCGATGGATTTCATTACTGACCTGCCCCTGTCCAGGGGAAAAACTGTCATTTGGGTAGTTGTGGATAGATTTTCCAAGATGTGCCATCTTATTCCTCTGTCTAAGCTACCAAATGCTCGTACTTTAGCTACGCTATTTATTAATCATATTCTACGTTTGCATGGCATCCCTGAGAATGTTGTTTCCGATAGGGGTGTTCAGTTTGTGGCAAAGTTTTGGAGAGAATTCTGTGAAAAGTTGGGTATCTCGTTATCTTTCTCGTCTGCCTTCCATCCGCAGACGAATGGCCAGACCGAGAGAATTAACCAGTCCCTAGAGCAATTTCTGAGGTGTTTCGTGACTGATGCCCAGGACAAATGGAGAGACTTTATATCTCTAGCTGAATTTGCCTTAAATAATCATGAACCGCGCTCACTTGGTATGTCGCCATTCTTTTGTAATTTTGGTTTTAATCCTAGGTATTCCTCTACTCATGCTGCTGAATCAGTTAACCCTTCCGCTGAAGCCATATTCTCTAAACTGTGCACAGTTTGGGCCCAAGCTCATCAGAGCTTGGTTAAAGCCCAAGAGCAATACAAAAAACATGCTAATAAAAGACGCATACCTGGCCATCAATACATAGTAGGGGAAAAGGTCTGGTTGTCTACGAGAAATCTGAGGTTAAAGGTACAATCCGGTAAACTGGCACCTAAATATGTTGGACCATACACTATTGTGGAAGTGATTAACCCTGTTACCTTTAGATTAAAACTGCCTGCATCATTTCGCATACATAATGTGTTCCATAAAGCACTTCTGAAAAAGTATGTTCCTCCGGTTGCGCCGTCTTCTCCTCCTGCTCCCCTGGTCATCCAGGGGGAGTTGGAGTATGAGGTAGAAAAAATTCTAAATTCTCGCTGGGTACAAGGGTCTTTGCAGTACTTGGTCCACTGGAAGGGTTTTGGCCCAGAAGAACGGACGTGGGTTTCTGGGAAAGACATGCATGCCCCACGTCTGGTTCGACAATTTCATGCACGTAATCCGTCTAAGCCAGGTCCGTTCAATAAGGGTCCTGAGGCCCCTCATAAGAGGAGGGGTACTGTCAGGAATCTGCAGTAGCCTGTGTGAACTGGACCTGTTGTTTTGCCTTTGTGTGCCACACCCGATTGCTTCTCAGCTTCTGGCTTTGCAGGAGTTAAGCTGAGAAGCTCCTGGTCTTGATTTTACACCTGTGTCGTTGCTGTGAGTGACAGGTTTCTCTGCCTGTCTGTACCTGGAAGATCAGAGCGCTGGTCCAATAAGGATCCAGACCGGGCTCTTGGTCAGCATAAAAGCTAAGCACAGACTGAGTCCCAGCGCTGGCTAATTAGGTGTATTCCTGGTCCCAGCTCTCCCTTGTATATTCCTGCGCTCCTCGTCCTATCCCTCCTACTGCTCGACTCGTTTTTCTGACCTCCTGCCTGACTTGTGACTACTCTTTTGGATTACTGATTTTGTACTACGTTGCCCGTGTGGTTTGACCCGGCCTGGTTTACTATTCGTTATTGTGTTCGTCTGTCCGTATTGTTTTGTGTATCATGTGTATATAGCGCAGGGAACAGCTCCGTGGTTGTCCGCGACCGCCTAGGGTCGGCTGAGGCAATTAGGCAGGGACAGTGGGTGGTTCAGATAGGGCCCACTGTCTGGTTGTGTCTGTGTTAGTCTGACAGAAGAATCAGAAGAGTAGAGAGGAGGATGTCCTGAAAGTCCCAACCTAAGTAGTACTGTGCTCTGCCGGGATGTTGGAGGTAGAAATAGAAGAATACTTGAAAGAGAAAGAATACTTGTGCCTGTGTTTTGACTCTTTGGTCATTGCACCATCTATTGTCCTACCAGTGTTGGGGGACCCGTCCTAGTGGGTGAAACAAGCCCCAGACCTTCCTACCTGGGATGAGCGGAATGCTGAGGGTTCCCTGCTTACACCCACGCTGCGAGATACAGTTCATAGGCTTCTAGCAACTTTGCTCTATCTGGATCAGTTCCTTTACTTTCTTTATACATACTGTCCCGCACTGTGTCTCCCCGTGTCCACTGCGTAGGTTGAGATGATCTCTGACCTCTCTAGTGATGGTTTTACACTCCATAGTGTTGAGTGGAATTACTTGAGAAGAAACTGTAGGTTGCATGTGCCTAGGTCTGCTTCTAGATTGCACAGGGGGGGGGGGGCTTCTAGATTGCCCAGGGGGGCTTCTAGTATATGTGTAAAAAAAAAAAAAAAGTATTGTTATAAGTAAAAAGCCCCCTCCCCTAATAAAAGTCTGAATCACCCCCCTTTTTCCAGGTTTTAAATAAAAGTAAATAAATAAATAAACATGTTTGCTATCGCCGCGTGCATAATCGCACCAACTATTAATTAATCACATTACTGATCTCGCACGGTAAATGGCGTAAGCGCAAAAAAATCCCAAAGTGCAAAATAACGCATTTTTGGTTGCATCAAATCCATAAAAAATGTAATAAAAAGCGATCAAAAAGTCGTATATGCGCAATCAGGTACCGATAAAAAACTAAACATCATGGTGCAAAAAATGACACCTCATACAGCCCCATAGACCAAAGGATAAAAGCGTTATAAGCCTGGGAATAGAGCGATTTTAACCCCTTCAAGACCGAGCCTATTTGCACCTAAAAGACCAGGCTCATTTTTCAAAATCTGACCTGTCTCACTTTATGCGCTTATAGCTCAGTGATGCTTTAACGTATGCTAGCGATTCTGAGATTGTTTTTTCGTCACATATGGCACTTTATATTAGTGGCAAAATTTGGTCACTACTTTGTGTGTTTTTTGTGAAAAACATCAAAATATCATGAAAAATTGAAAATATTTGCATTTTATGAACTTTGAAATTCTCTGCTTCTAAAAAAAGAAAGTTGTATTACATAAATTAGTTACTAAGTCACATTACCAATATGTCCTCTTTATTCTGGCTTCATTTCATAAACATATTTTACTTTTTTAGGGTGTTACGGGGCTTAGAAATGTATCAGCAAATTACCACATTTTCGTGAAAGTTTCCAAAAATGATTTTTTTTAGGGACCAGTTCTTATTTTAAGTTGATTTAGGAGGTTTGTATACTGGAAACCGCCATAAGTGACCCCATTTTGGAAACTAGACACCTTAAATAATTAATCTAGGGGTATAATGAGCATTTTAACCCTACAGGGGCTGGAGGAAAGTATTCACCATTAGGCTGTAAAAAAATGAAAAATTAAAATTTTCCAATAATATATACATTTAGATTAAAGTTTCTCATTTTCAAAAGGAACATGAGAGAAAAAGCACCCCAAAATTTGTAACACATGTTCTCTTGAGTACTACGGTACCCCATATGTGGGCGTAAACCACTGCATGGGCACACAGCGGGGCTCAGAAGGGAAGGAGCGCCAATTAGCTTTTCCATTGCAGATTTTGCTGAAGAAGTTTCCGAGCGCCAGGTGCATTTGAAGTGCCCCTGTAGTGTCAGCAGAGAGAAAAAAAACCATAAGTCACCCCATTTTGGAAAGTACACCCCTCAAAGAATTCATCTTGGGGTAGGATGAGCAATTTGACCCCACAGGTGTTAGAGGAAAGTATTCAAAATTAGACAGTAAAAATGAAACTCAAATTTTTTCCAATAATATGTTCCTTTAGTTTGAAATTTTTCAATTTCACGAGGAACAAGAGAAAAAAAGTACCCCAAAATTTGTAACGCAGGTTCTCATGAGTACAACGGTACCTCATATGTGAGCATAAACCACTGCATGGGCACACAGCGGGGCTCAGAAGGGAAGGAGCGCCAATTAGCTTTTTCAATGCAGATTTTGCTGAAGAAGTTTCTGAGCGCCAGGTGTGTTTGCAGAGCCCCTGTAGTGCCAGCGGAGTAAAATCTCGCCATAAGTCACCCCATTTTGGAAAGTGCACCCCTCAAAGAATTCATCTTGGTGTGTGGTGAGCATTTTGACCCCACAGGTATTAGAGGAAAGTATTCAAAAGTAGACAGTAAAAATGAAAAACTCGAATTTTTCCAATAATATGTTCCTTTAGTTGGAAATTTCTCAATTTCACGAGGAACAGGAGAGAAAATTCACCCCAAAATCTGTAACGCAGGGTCTCCTGAGTAGAACGGTACCCCATATGTGGGCATAAACCACTGTATGGGCACACAGCCGGGCTCAGAAGGGAAGGAGCGCCAATTAGCATTTTCTTTGCAGATTTTTCTGAAGAAGTTTCTGAGCACCAGGTGCATTTGCAGCGCCCCTGTAGTGTCTACAGAATAGAATCCCCCCCAAAAGTCACCCCATTTCGGAAAGTACACCCCTCAAAGAATTCATCTTGGGGTAGGATGAGCATTTTGGCCCCACAGGTATTAGAGGAAAGTATTCAAAATTGGCCAGTAAAAATGAAAAACTTGAATTTTTCCAATAATATGTTGGTTTAGTTTGAAATTTCTAAATTTCACAAGGAACAGGATAAAAAATGTACCCCAAAATCTGTAACGCAGGTTCTCCTGAGTACAACGGTACCCCATATGTGGGCATAAACCACTGTATGGGCACACAGCAGGGCTCAGAAGGGAAGGAGCGCCAATTTGCTGGAGCAAAACCGCAGCTAGTAACAGTTATTAGAATAGCGCAGTTACTAAAATACAATAAAAAAAATTAGATTACAGGTAATGTGGGGTGGTTACGGGTAATCTGGGGTGGTTCCGGGTAATCTAGAGGTGGTTTCGGGCAGTCTGAGGTGGTTACGGGCAGTCTGGGGTGGTTACGGGTAATCTGGGGTGGTTACGGATAATCTGGGGTGGTTACGGATAATCTGGGGTGGATACGGTCAACATGGGGTGGTCACACGCAACCTGCTGTGGTTACGGCAACCTGGTGTGGTTAGAGGCAACCTGGTGTGGTTAGAGGCAACCTGGGGTGGTTATGGGCAACGTGGGGTGAATACGGACAACCTGCTGTGGTTACAGACAATCTGGTATGGTTACAGGCAACCTGCTATGGTTACGGACAATCTGGGGTGGTTGCGGACAATCTGGGGTGGTTACAGGCAACCTGCTGTGGTTACGGATAAGCTGAAGTGCTAATAGGTAATCTGAGGTGGGTACCTGTAATCTGGCGTGGTTACGGGCAATCTGGAGGGGGTCACTGGCAATTTGGGGTGGTTAGAGGCAAGGTGCGGTGGTCAGATGCAAGGTGCGGTGGTCATAGGCGATGTGCGGTGGTCATAGGCGACGTGCGGTGGTCAGAGGCAAGGTGCGGTGGTCATAGGCGACGTGCGGTGGTCAGAGGCGACGTACGGTGGTCAGAGGCGACGTACGGTGGTCAGAGGCGACGTGCGGTGGTCAGAGGCAAGGTGCGGTGGTCAGAGGCAACCTGCGGTGGTTGCGTGCAATCTGGGGGGTTACATGTAATCTGGCATGATTACGGGCAATCTGGGGTGGTTATGCCCAACCTGCGGTGGTTAGGGGCAACCTGGAGGGGTTACAGACAATCTAGAATTGTTACGGATAGAGTGAAGTGCTTATAGCTAATCTGGGGTGGTTACATGTAATTTGGGGTGGTTACAGGCAATCTGGGGTGATTACGGACAATCTGGAGGGGGTCACGGGCAACGTGTGGTGGTTACGGGCATCGTGCAGTGGTTACGGGCAACGTGCGGTGGTTATGGGCAACGTGCGGTTGTTACGGGTAATCTGGGAGGTTACATGCAATCTGACGTGATTACGGACAACCTGGGGTGGTTATGGGCAACGTGCGGTGGTTACGGGCAACCTGCGGTGGTTACGGGTAATCTGGGGGGGGGGGTTAGGGGTAATTTGGGAGTAAACTGTAATTATTACTATAATAAAAAGTGTGTGTTTTTTTGTATGTTTGTTACTTTATACATTCATTTTCACTGTATTACTATGATTACTGTGATATTTTCTATCACAGTAATCATAGTTCAGTGACAGAGACCAAATTGGTCTCTGTCACTTTAAATTTTCAGAGCTTGGCTGGTTGTGGAGCGCATGCGCACTTCATAACCAGCCAGGACGTCGAGGAGGAAGGAGCTCCGTGGATCCGGTGAGTATATGGGGAAGGGGGGGTGACTGTGGGACGGGGGTGACTTGGGGGGTGGGGGGACATCACTTTTTATCCCCTGTCACCAATCATTCATGGTGACAGGGGATAAAAAGTGCCGGCGGCACATGGCACAAGCGATCAGCGGTATATAGTATATACCGCTGATCGCTTGTACCGGGACCCCACAGGGGGGGTCCCGATGACTGCCCCATGCTCTCCGCTACCTCCAGTGGCGGAGAGCATGGGGCTTTCATTCATTTTTCTTGCTTGATCACTGTGAACAGACATTAGTCTGTTCACAGTGATCGCGGCGGCCATCTTGGATCCGATGGCCGCCGCGGGAGGGGGGGTTAGTGACTGGGGCACTAGGGGGCTGATCTGGGGTCTGATTTTTACTTATTTCATCTCCCCCCACCGTGGATTCACGGTGGGGGGAGATGAAATACAGCGGCGGCACCGGCCCATTAGTGACCGCCGTTTCGGCGGTCACTAAGGGGTTAATGGGGGTCAGCTGCGTGATCGCAGCTGATCCTCATTATCTCCGGTGCTGTACACAGATGAGAACGGGATCGCTGTCCCTGCAGCGATCCCGTTCTCATCACAAAGCCCCGTCAAAGTCGGAACGTATATGTACATTCCTACTGCACGGGGCATGTGCAATAGGAACGTATATATACAGATGGCTGACGTGAAGAGGTTAAGGAACGTATATTTGTTAACAATGGTTTGATTTTTTTACCGGCCATCAGATAAAAGAAAAGTTATACATGTTATATATCATTTTAATCGTAACGACATGAGGAATATGCATAACAAGTCAGTTTTATCCCAGGGCGAATGGCGTAAAAACACAGTCCCCCCAAATAAAAGAAATGCGTTTTTTTTGTTCAATTTCACCACACTTTGAATTTTTTTCTGGTTTCGCAGTGTACTTTATGCAAAAATTCAGACTGTCATTGCAAAGTACAATTAGTGACACAAAAAATAAGGGCTCATATGGGTTTCTAGGTGGAAAAATGCAAGTGCTATGGCCTTTTAAACAAAACTGAAAACGCAAAAACGAAAATTGGCCCCGTCCTTAAAGGGTTAGGGTTAAAGGTGAGCTGGGAGTGGGTGAGGAGTGCATAAGTAAGAAGTAAAGAGAAAAATGATAGGATAGAAGAAAAGTGTACTCTCATTGGTGTACAGATCTATGCGACATATAAACAACCAATAACCCCTTCAATACTACAGCTATGCAACAACTGAATACACATAGGCCTCATGCACACGTTCAGTATTTTTTTCTGGTCCTGAAACAACCCGTGAGAAATTGCGGATTGGACATCCGTATTCCATCCGTTGCTGGACCAGACTTCAGAAGGGTGAGAGGTGTCTAATATGCATGCTGCTTAGTGAATCCCTGTGGAAATCGCCGATCTCACAGCACAGAGAGCTACAGCGTGTGTAGGAAAAGATGCAGAGATTTGCTACTTACACAGCCCTATGGCTCTGTGATGCGATCTCCTTCTTGTCCTGTGCCGATCTCTCTCTCTCTCTGCCATTCCTTCACTGCTCAGTAACTCTTAATTGATTCATTCATACTTTTCCTTACCACATTGTAAACACCAATTTATTATGCTAATTGGTAATGATGAGTGACAGCTGGGCTACAAACGTACAATAGCTGTCCTGTCAGTGTAGACAACTATGGCAGGGCAGCATTAACATTAAAGACTGAACCCCATAGAAAACCATTAGGACAGATAGAGTAGCCTAGCTGTCACTCATCATTACCAATTAGCACAATAAATTGGTGTTTACAATGTGGTTAGGAAAAGTATGAATGAATCAATAAGAGTTACTGAGCAGTGAAGGAATGGCAGAGAGAGAGAGATCGGCACAGGACAAGAAGGAGATCGCATCACAGAGCCATAGGGCTGTGTAAGTAGCAAATCTCTGCATCTTTTCCTACACAATGTTAGGACAAGGCTCTGTGGTAAGATAAGACAATAGTTTGGGAGAAAAATTAAGGTAATTGATTTCAGGCACCGGGGGTTGTGTAAGGTGCTGGGAACAGCTTTCATGCAGTACTGGTGGTTGGGGAAATATCAGGTCTGCATATGGGACTGACATCTACTACATTGTCTGATATCACTGTGTCACTGTGGTGTTACATAGGACTGCAGGTGACAGCAAGAATGTGGCAATACAGTGGAGTAGTTTATGGCAGAAGTTACAAAAGTTAGGGAGGTGCAGCTCACTATCAAGAAGATCGTTCCTGGAACTGTGTCATCATTGAGAGGGTGAGAGGTGCCACCAGCAGTGTTTTTTCCAACTATGTCTCCCCAGATCTTAGAGCAGGCACCCTGGTCTTCACCTTGTGGAGTACTACAGATCCCAGCTCTCTGATTATATAATCACCAACACTGCCTAGGATTCTGCTACAATCGGCACACCATACTGTAACTAGGATTCTGCTACAATCGGCACACGATGTGCAGCAACAGGGATCCGGAGAACTAAAGATCCCAGCACTTCTATAAACTGCTGTGCAAATAGGAGCATGAGTTATCCATATTTTTTTACGGAAATACGGATGCCAAACATGTTGCAATCCGCAAACAATCCGTAGACAATTGATGTCAATGAGAGCATCCGTAAATAAATCAGGGTCCGCACTGGGTCCGTACTAGGACATGTCCTTTTTTTTTTCAGGATTGATTTTCATCCATTTCTGCTACTGATAGTGTGAATAGGACAATGGACATCAATGTGCACTAACTCGGATCCGTAATTACGGATCCGTAAATTACGGGACGTGTGAATAAGGCCATACTTGCAATAGCGACATCTTGTGGCAAAACTTTGGCACTACTACATCACCACTTACACTGAAAAAAGTACAGGCTTTTACGAAGGGTGTAACTAATAGCAACACCCATGGTGGGACACCACAAATGCTGCATTTTCAACTTGTCCCCCCCCCCCCCCAGAGTGATAGTCAATCCGCCAGTACATACAGGACAGTCTGAGGAACGGTCATATTCGTCCATTGGTGTCCCCTTTGGGTGCTGGCTTCTTTTTTGTGAAAAAAAAGGTGGCGGGCTGCAACCCTTTATAAAAAAAAAAAAACCTTAAACAAACAAACGTATGAGTCTCTTGTGTTTGTTTGAGGGGATTTTTGTTTAGTGGATTGGCACGTTGAGTTGGTGCATGCATTTGTACATTCAGGCACTACTTGTTAGGGGGTCTTTACAACCCTGTATAGACTACAAGAAGTTGAATAAAATTACCATCAAGGACCAGCACCCACTCCCTCTGATTCCGGATATTCTGATACAGGTGGTAGGCACCTTGTGGTTCTTTAAGGTTGGCTTTCGTGGCTCTTACAGTTTGTCCTGAACCAGAGAGGGTGACGAATGGAATACAGTGTTTAATATCCCCAAAAGGCACTTTGAGTATTTGGTGATGCCTTTCTTCTTTGTGACTTATTTGGTCGTTATGTGGTTATCTATCTGGATGACATGCTCATCTTCTCTCTAGATTGGGAGTCACACCAGCAGCATGTGCAAGAAGTGTTATCCAGATTACGTAAGAATTCTTTACGTGCAAAATTATCTAAGTGTTTATTTTGTGTCCAAGAGGTTCAATTTCTCGTCTACATTTTAACCCCTGACTCTATCCACTTTATTGAAGAAAATTCCAAGATTTTTAGGGTGTTCTAATTTCTACAGAAAATTCATTCGAAATTTCTTCTTGATAGTTAAACATCTTACCGAGTTGACGAAAAAAAGGGGCTGATCCCACCTCTTGGACACCAAAGGCAGAGCAAACCTTTAATATTTTAAAGAAAAGCTTCTCTCCCAACCCAGTGTTGGTACATCCAAGTTTAGAATTGCTGTTTATGGTTAAGGTAAACCTCTCAAAGAGTAGTGTTGGGGCAGTACTACAGGGCCGGCCTCACTAGCATCAGGCACCCGCTGCCAACTAATGGCCCCGCACCGCACGTGCAGATGGAGAGCTCCCCTCTTGACTCACGCAGGCCCCGATGCCACAGCTGAGCTCCTCACGTATTTCCCGCTGCGTGATGTCACCTGCCTCGGCCAGCCGCAGTGGCACCTCGTTGTTATCCCGCCTCCTGCAGCAAGGACAGCACCCGTGAGTATTCTTGAAGGGGGGAAAGGAGGTGTGTATGATTAGAGGGGGGTGAGATGTAGGAGGTGAGGGGGGTTAGTTGTAGGATAAGATGGGGAAGTGAGGTGTGGGAAGGTAGGGGGTGAGGTGTAGGATGAGAGGGGGGTGAGGGGTTTGAGGGGGTGTTTGTGGCATTTTCCATTGTAATTATTAGGGTGTTTCAGCAAAAGCTGGAGAGGGAAAAAACCTCTGCTGAGACCCTCTAATAGTGACAGTAGATTATTCCTTGCTACACAGTGAATGTGTAATTTATTTATTTATTTTTCTTTACAGGTTGAAATAAAGAAGACGTGACTACTGTGGACAGAAGATTATTACTTTTTTATATAATAAAAAGGTCAGTGAGGGTTCCCTGGGGAGTTTTACTTCAATAAAGAGCTTTTTAAAGTTGTGTTTTTTAACTTATTTTTGCTTAGTAGTGGAATCCGTCTAATAGATTGCATCCATTACTAAGCTGGGGATTAGCGTTAGCCA
The DNA here is from genome assembly GCF_027789765.1 of Dendropsophus ebraccatus. Lineage (NCBI taxonomy): Eukaryota > Metazoa > Chordata > Amphibia > Anura > Hylidae > Dendropsophus > Dendropsophus ebraccatus. The sequence goes on from NC_091463.1 coordinate 43,274,879, forward strand.
GTAGAATGGCTAACACTAACTGCCCCACTTATAACCCTGGTACCCACCACCACCAGGGGTACCGGGAAGAGCCAGATACCCTCAGGCCTGGAGCATCAGAAAATGACGGCAAAGGTCTGTACGTAAGCAGGCTGCTATTATTAGGCTGGCAACGGCCAAAATATATGGCTCTTGCCACCCTGATAGTGTCAGACTGCTGCTTGGTTTTGTATCTGGCTGCTTAGGGAAAATAGGGGGGACCTTGTTTCTTTTTCTATAATTAAACTAATGCATGCTCCTTTCCCCCATTTTCCATAGCCAGCCAGATACAAAACCAGGCAGCAGCAGCCTGACACTATCAGGGTGGCAAGGGCCATTTATTTTGGCCATTGCCAGCCTAATAATACCAGCCTGATGACGCTCAAGGCCTGATGATATCTGGCTCTTCCTAGTGCCCCTGTGGTGGTGGGTATCAGGGTAATAAGTAGGGGGGTTAGTGTTAGCTGTTCTGTGGGCTAATGCTGAGCCCTGGCTTAGTAATGGACGCCATCTAATAGACTGCTTCCAATACTAAGCCAAAAATAAGTGTGTGTGTGGGGGGGGACAAAACAACTTTATAAAGCTCATTATTAAAATCAAACTCCCCATAGAACCCTTGTTGACCCTTTTATTATAAAAAATAAAGCAATAGTCTTCTTTCCAAAGTAGTCTGGTCTTCTTTATTTTACCCTGTAAAGTAAAAATAAAGACACTCTCACTGATTGGCAACTGTTATTCTACTGTTACTAGTAGGGGGTCTCAGCAGAGGCCCTTGATCCCTTCCCCCCACCTCGTCTGAGATCCTCTAACAATGATGCCACATGATTTGTTATACAAAGGGGCCCGCTGAGGCTCTTTCGCCCAAGGGCCCACAGAAACCTGGAGCCGGCCCTGCAGTACTATCTCAGGGTAGGGAACCCTACACCAACCTTAGACCTATGCCATTATTCTCCAGAAAATTCTCCACTTCTGAGGTCAAATATGACATTATGAACAGGAAGTTGTTGACTACTAAGTGGGCCTTTAAGGAGTGGAGACACTTTCTGAAGGGAGCTTGACATCAAATAATGGTCCTTACTAACCTCAAAAAACCTTCTGTACTTAGACATGGCTAAGAAATAGTTGTAGAAAGCCAGCAATCCAGGATATCATCCACGAACATTTTATTAAAGTCTTCACATAAAAACAGATTTAACAGCAGTAGCTGATATGTTTCGGCCACAAGGCCTTACTCATAGCTAAATAAACACATGCAGAGCAAATGTTTTATACACGCCCCTCCAGAAGCCAATATGGGACTACATGGGAGTGGTTATTCACATGGTGGGCATGTACAGAATAAATTACGTCACATATGTAAATATATACAAGCTTACCCATTACAAAAATTAGTACAAAAAAGTCACAATAAAAATATATACAAAAGCACACAGATAAAATCATGTCATAAATTAGACTGGTGTGTGTGTACATGGAGTGTGTACTGGTGTGTGTGTCACATGGAGAAGGATTGCTGAAGAAAACACAACATTATCACTGCACCACCAGTATCTATAATGCATATACTGTACATATGTAATCGTGTTCATAAAGTTATGAGGTTGCAGGGATGATCCGCATACAAAAAAAAAAATACATATATATATACATACACACACACACACACACACACATATATACACACACAAGCATACATATGCATAAAAATTATGTGGAAAAAGACATGATTCCTCGGGGCTTGAGGATCAAAAAAGCTACCTCAACCATTATCTCGGAGGAGTTTATAAAGGAATGGTATGAATCTTTAACCGATAGCTCCATGAGATTGATGAAAGTGATAATCAAACATGAAGAAATTGCTTTGGAACGACAATTCAGCATTGAGCATTGAGGAGTCGGATGGGGGAGCTACCTCTGAAGCAGCAGCGTCTACAGATGAGGAGCAGGACAGAGTTCACACTAAGCCAAAAAAATCCTCAAAAAACGCCAAAGGCAGGCGGGGGCAAACACTCCAAAAGGCCCTCCCCGCTATCCAACACGTCAGCTGAACAAACATTGAAAGTGGTGAATTTGTCTGCCTGCATTCTCTCAACTGCACAAATCCAGGTATTGTCCAAGGGTTTATCCTTTACCCAGGGCCGGATTAAGGTTGGTGGAGGCCCTGGGCGACAATTTTTTTTGGGCCCCCCCCCCATTCCCCCCCCCCTCTCAAAAAAAAAAAAATAACTATACTGCAATCTATACAGGTGGCTGATTACTGTAGGCGACTTAGCACAGACCCCTTCTCACTCCTGGCTGTGTGGCTACGCATCCTCCTATGTTGTGCATGTGATGGTCACTGGAGGCTGCAGTGCAGAGGAAGATGCCAGGCCTAGAGACAGGAGCGGGGAAGGCTGACTATCAGGGTGTGTTCTCACATTGCATTATTATCACAAACACAATGTGAGAACCCAGCACCTTCTGTGTGTTCTTACCCACTGGGTAAGTAGCGTTTTTCTGCTAGATTGGCGCTCACTTACAGAGCCTTTTATAAGGCTGGATCAGCCATCGGTCGCACATCACTATTAAATGTAGCGATGCACGGCCGGTGGCCGATTTTTGAACATGTGGGGACATTTTGCTAGGGAGAAGCAGTGTGGGTATTATGGCTTAGAGCAATATAGTCTAACATTTTTTCTCCTCTCGCCCTATGACGGCACCCCTGGAGAGGACCACCTCCTCCCATTGGACAGGAAACAGGACCACTGGACCTTTAAAAGAAGCGCTCCGCCCCAAACACACCAGTATCTGTTTCCTGTCCCATGGGAGCAGGTCAGCAGGTGGTCTTTCCACCTGCATACTGGATTCTTTTTAGATTGAGCTGAGGCACCCGGCTTTTACCTGGCCGACATCCTGAGCTGTGTAAGACTCCGCTGCTGGAGCCACGGCTGAGTCTGAGTCCTAGCCCCCACACCTCCAGAAGAGGGTCCCTGTGCTCCCCCGGCGCCTCCAGGACCTGGGCTGTGGGTCTCCGGCTGCTTGCCTGCCTGAGAGCCATGGCGTGCGCGCGGCGCGCACGCTCCGGCGGCCCATGTGACTTGCGGCCGGGTGCGTGTGCGCGAGCGTGAGGACGTCACTCGCCGGGACGGGGTCGCGGCCGGATGACGTCGGCCTGGGCTCCCTGTGAGTAGGGATTACCCGTAGGCCTTGCCGTCGGTATCCGGGCTGCGGCCTGTCGGGGGGCAGGATTGCTTCCGGGCACAGGAGGGTGAGCCGCATCAGTGCCGCGGCAGGGGGCGGGGCCAGCCAGCTCTGACATTTTTTTTGGCGCCAGATTTAAAAGTGGACGCAGGGCCTTTGCTCTGGGTAGGTCCAGGATTATCTGGTGTACTGAAGTGCTTCCCTTGTGGTGGTACTCTGCTGTGGCTCCTATCTACTCTGCAAGTGTGTGTCATGGAGTCCCTGGGCGCTGAGACATCTGGAGACCCTCAACCTGTGGCTGCTGCGGTATGGTTGGGTAAGTGGGGTCCCCCCCCCAGTCTTATCATCTATGCTTTTTTTCTAATGCATGATTGTTTGTTATACACAGGAGGAAGCTAAGAAATCTAGGAGTAAACCTAGAGAATGTCCTATTTATAAGAAGCGTCTCAGTAGCGCTTATAATAAAACTTTGTGTGGCGGATGTATGAACAGGGTTCTGGATGATCAAGGGCCAGCATTTTTTGAGAAGTATGAAGGGGTTAATTAAGAGGCAAATTCGGGCCTCTCTCCCTTCTACAGCTACTCCTACCCCACCTACGGTGGTTATTCCTGTTCACGAAGCCCCAGTAGAGATTCCGGGGCCTAGTGGTGAGGCTCCCCCCTCCCAATATGATGATGAGGAGGAGGAGTTGGAGGAGGAAGAAATAGAGGGGGATGAACAATTGTCTGGCCTAGAGGAACCTGGAGAGCTTCCAAATACCATAGAAGCCTCAGGGGAGGATTCGGCTAAAAAGCTTATGCCGATTGAGTTGGTTGACAGTATTGTAAAGGCTGTGAGACAGCTATGGCCATTGAAGATAACCCTCAGCCTAAGACTATTCAAGACAGCATGTTTGAAAGCCTGGCTCCTAAACAGCGGTCTGTCTTTCCCATTCACCAAAGTATAAAGACTTTGATCTCCAATGAGTGGTCTCGCCCGGATAGAAAATTCTTTGTTCCTCGGGCTGTAAGTTCTATAAGACTCCAATCGTTCTTTCCTTCCCACAGTATTCTTTTATTTCTTTTTTTTTTTTTCAGTACAAAAGAAAATATACATTTGATATGGCGGAATCGGCTTCTTGGGACTCCACCACTGGGAAGCCACCACCGCCTCATTCAAACCTCTTATTGCAACAACTTCGGTTGCCAGGGCGACAGAGGTCTGGCTTACACAACTAAAAGAGGATATCAGATCCGGTGCTAGTAGTGGGGAACTGTTATCAAAATTTCCTATTATTGAAGGTTCAGTAACATTCATGGCTGAGGCTTCCGCGGACGCCCTAAGGTTGTCCGCCAGATCAGCGGCTCTTTCCAACTCGGCAAGGAGAACCTTATGGCTTAGAGATTGGAAGGGTGATGTAACCTCTAGAGCTAAGCTCTGTGCTGTTCCCTGTCAGGGCGATCTCTTGTTTGGCTCAGCTCTGGGAAAAAGTTCTAGAAAAGGCCTCAGACAAGAAGAAGGGCTTTCCACTTGTCTCTAGCCAGACAGCCAGACCTTCCAGAGGTAGAGGCAGAAGAGGCAGAGGTGGCACTCAGCCTGGAAGAAAGGATTGGAGACCCCCCAAGAGAGGTAGAGGTCTCATGTTCTCAGGGGGGGACACCTCTAAAAAGCCGTCACAATGACGCCAGATTCCTGTGGGAGGGCGACTTCAGTTTTTTTGTTTGGAATGGTGTGCAATTTCAAACAGTGCTTTTGTTGCAATATAATAGAGTATGGCCTTAAAATTTCTTTTTTGTCCTCCCAAGGAGAAAGATTTGTTATCACCAATCTTACCTCTAACCCTGATAAACATGCGGCTATGGTAACAGAAGTTAAATCCTTGTTAGACAAGATAGTCCTAATACCTGTACCAGATGAACAGAAGGGCAGGGGGTTTTATTCTACCCTCTTTTTTGTTAAAGAACCTAATGGTTCGTTTCGAACCATTATTAATCTCAAACCGCTTAACCAGGTTCTTACTTATGAGAAGTTTGGGATGGAGTCAATTTCATCTGCTATCCTAAACTTATCTCATAATTGTTTTATGGCAACAATAGACCTTAGGGATGCATATTACCATATCCCTATTCATCCGGATCACCAGAGATTTCTTAGGGTGGCTGTGAAGATAGATGTATCAGTTTGCCACTACCAGTACACGCCCATGCCCTTTGGCATCTGTCAGGCTCCCAGAATCTTTACCAAGGTCATGGTGGAGGTTATGGCACACGTCAGAGTAAAAGACATTATCATAATCCCATACCTTGATGATTTTCTTATTGTTGGTGATTCTGTTTCCACAGTAGCATCTAACATTAACTTGGTCGAGGAGATCTTTGCTAAGCTTGGATGGGAGGTGAACAATGAAAAATCTAATAAAATCCCATCCCAATATTGCAAATTCCTGGGGATCTGCCTAGATTCTGTGTCCCAGAGATCTTTTTTACCCGAGAGTAAGATAACCCTTGTCACTCAGAGGGTTCAGGGTCTGATAGATAACTCACAAGTTTCTATTAGAGGAGCCATGTCAGTTTGGGTCTGCTCACCTCTTGTATCCCTGCAGTTCAGTGGGCTCAATACCATTCAAGATCTTTACAGGCTCAGGTACTAGAGGTCTGGAATGGAAATAATGACAATCTGGACGATGTATTTATTTTGTCTCCACAGACCCTCAGGTCTCTATCCTGGTGGACAAAGAGGGACAATTTAGACAAAGGACTGCCATGGAACATTCAGGATCTGCTGACAATAACAACGGATGCAAGTCCTTACGGATGGGGGGCTCACTCAGACTCCCTGGTGCTCCAAGGGGTCTGGAGCCCAGAACACTCCAGAGACTCGCAGAACACGAGAGAGCTAAGAGCAGTGTTCCTAGCATTAGCACAATCCCTTCCAGTCATCAGGGAAAGAAATGTAAGGATCCTCACAGACAATGCCACCGCAGTAGCGTATCTAAACCATCAAGGGGGCACAAGGTCAGTGGAACTAATGAGGATTGCGCATTTCATTTTCAAACTTGCAGAGCTTCACCTTCTCTCCCTGACAGCTCTACATCTCAGAGGGGTGGACAATGGCAGAGCGGACTTCCTAAGCAGGCACCAGCTCCATCAGGGGGAGTGGGAATTAAGTCAGGAAGTGTTTCATCGGATTGGTCAGCTATGGGGAACCCCACAAATAGACCTGTTCGCCTCCCGGCAGAACAGAAAGTTCAAAGCCTTCTATTCCCGATGTCAGTCAGACAGACCACTAGCCCTGGATGCTCTAGCGCAATCGTGGCAGACAGGCCTGCTATACGCCTTCCCTCCGATAAGGCTCCTGCCCCGAGTAATCAGGAAGATCAGGTAGGACCAAGCAGAGGTGATATTGATTGCCCCATTTTGGCCAAGGTGGGTGTGGTTCACCTGGCTACGCAAGATGTCAGTGACGGATCCTTGGGTTTTGCCAGAGCAAGTGGATCTCCTGAGCCAGGGCCCAGTATATCACCCAGGAGTAAAGAACCTCCATCTAACAGCCTGGCTTTTGAGAGGCAGCTTCTAAGAGATCGTGGTCTGTCAGAGGAAGTGATATCCACTTTGTTAGCCAGTAGAAAGAGAGTCACCTCGGACATCTATTTCAGAACCTGGAGAACTTTTCTTAAGTTCGTTGGTCACCCGGTTAATGTCTTGGAGCCACCCAACATTCCGTTAATACTGAATTTCCTTCAGGAAGGTCTCAATAAGCATTTAAGACCCAGCACCATTAAAGTGCAGGTGTCTGCCTTAAGCGCTCTTTATGATTCTAGACTGGCAGAACACCCTTGGATCAAGCGTTTCATTAAAGCAGCAGTGAGGCTTCACCCTTCCATTAAGAGCAAGCTTCCACCTTGGGATCTAAATCTGGTCCTCTCAGGATTAACATCAACCCCATTCGAACCAATATCAGATATACAGATGAAATTCCTTTCCTGGAAGATGGCATTTCTCCTAGCCATTACTTCTGCAAGGAGGGTTGGAGAGATCAGAGCCTTCTCCATAGCTCAACCATACATGGTCATTAGGGACGATAGGGTCACTCTTTCCCCTGACCCAGCCTTCCTTCCTAAGGTAGTATCAGACTTCCACAGATCCCAGGAAGTGGTCTTACCGTCCTTTTGTGCACATCCATCGAATGACAGAGAGGCCTACTTTCACTGTTTAGATGTTAAACGTGCATTAGTTCACTACCTAGAAGTCACTAAGGAGTGGAGGAAAGATAATAATATTCTGATAGCTTTTTAAGGGAAGAATAAAGGTAGAGCAGCCACCTCTCAGACTATTTCTAGGTGGATTAAGCAAGCTATTAAGGAGTGTTACAGGATCAGTGGTAAGGACCTTCCTATCTCCATTACTGCTCACGCTACGAGATCAGTGTCTACCTCGTGGGCAGAGAGGGCTTCAGTATCTATAGAAGAAATCTGCAGAGCAGCTACCTGGAGCACACCGCATACATTCTTTAGACACTACAGATTACAGCTCTCTCCTTCAGAAGACCTCAGATTTGGGCGCAGAGTGTTAGAAGCAGTGGTCCCCCCCCCCCAGGCGGTTATTCCTAGTCTAATCTCCAGGGGTGCCGTCATAGGGCGAGAGGAGAAAATATAAAATTACTAACCGGTAATTTCTTTTCTTTGAGCCTATGACGGCACCCCGCCTAAACCCACCCATTAGGGGAATTTACATATATAATGTAAAGCTAGATTTAATATAGATTCATATGTATATAAAATAGAATACTTTCATTTGAACAGACTTATAATTTGGTCTGGTTGACACGTGTTACACTTTTTTGCTGTGTGTTTTTCTACATGTGTGTTTTTAAGCCTTCGCTCCTAGGTTCTTGCTGACAGACTGGTGTGTTTGGGGCGGAGCGCTTCTTTTAAAGGTCCAGTGGTCCTGTTTCCTGTCCAATGGGAGGAGGTGGTCCTCTCCAGGGGTGCCGTCATAGGCTCAAAGAAAAGAAATTACCGGTTAGTAATTTTATATTTTTTATTTTACCCTGGGGCACCCCTACTGAATAATGTGCTAAAAAATACCAAAAAAAAAAACATCATTCAGTGACTCACAGGTGATGTCTTCTTTGATCTGAAGTGTCACTTTCCTTTTCCTCTCCATCTGGCCTGGACCACCATGATGATTTCTTCCAGCTACAATTCGTCTCTTTAGAACCTGCGAGACAAACATCTTAGGCTCCGCACTTTTTCAACAACTTACTTCCTTTTTCCCAACCTATAAGGTCTCAAACAGTAGTAATTCCACTTTTTGGTGTGATTTCCAGTAAAGTGAGTAAGTACTGTATGTGAGTTGCCCGTGTATGTAGAATTCCCTTGTTGTGCGCCCAAATAGTTATAAAGTCCCTATGTCCCCATATAGTAGTAATGTCTCCCACTGTGCCTCCATATAGTAGTAATGTCTCCTGCTGTGCCTCCATATAGTCATAATGTCCCTGGCTGTGCCCTCCATATAGCAATAATATCTTCTGCTCCTGCTGTGTCCGCACTTAATGTTATACTGTGTGCAGATGTGCTGTGTGTGTGGGTTAGCTGCACCTGGGGCAAGGAAAAGTACTTGAGCCCCCAGTGCCCCTAGCATTGTAATTAATGATTTAGTGGTGCTCATGTAGCTATCCCCTGTGGTGCGCTGATAGCTGTAGTTCCCCCCCCCCCCCAATGCCCTGTGGTGTGCTGAATGCTGTAGTTCTCCCCCCCCCCCCCAATCCCCTGTGGTGTGCTGATAGCTGTAGTTCTCCCCCCCCCATCCCCTGTGGTGTGCTGATAGCTGTAGTCCCCCCCAATCCCCTGTGGTGTGCTGATAGCTGTAGTTCTCCCCCCAATCCCCTGTGGTGTGCTGGTAGCTGTTTCCCCCCCCCCAATCCCCTGTGGTGTGCTGGTAGCTGTTTCCCCCCCCCCCCCCCCAATCCCCTCTGGTGTGCTGGTAGCTGTATCCCCCCCCCCCAATCCCCTCTGGTGTGCTGGTAGCTGTATCCCCCCCCCCCCAATCCCCTCTGGTGTGCTGGTAGCTGTATCCCCCCCCCCAATCCCCTGTGGTGTGCTGGTAGCTGTATCCCCCCCCCCATCCCCTCTGGTGTGCTGGTAGCTGTATCCCCCCCCCCAATCCCCTCTGGTGTGCTGGTAGCTGTATCCCCCCCCCCAATCCCCTCTGGTGTGCTGGTAGCTGTATCCCCCCCTGGTAGCTGTATCCCCCCCCCCAATCCCCTCTGGTGTGCTGGTAGCTGTATCCCCCCCAATCCCCTGTGGTGTCCTGGTAGCTGTATCCCCCCCAATCCCCTCTGGTGTGCTGGTAGCTGTACACCCCCCCCCAATCCCCTGTGGTGTGCTGATGTAGTAAAAAAAAACAAAAAACACTCCACTCACCTTTCCTCGCTCCTGAGCTGGCCGGGCCCTCTGCCATCTTCTGCAGCGCACGTCTTCTCCGGGAGGCGGCGCGCGATGAAATGACGTCATCGCGCGCAGCCCGCCAGAGAGAAGAGGCGTGCGCCGCCTCACAGGAGCTCACAGGCACAGCGCTCTCCTGTGTCTAGCGGCAACCGGACACAGGAGAGCGCTGGATGCCATAGGCTGCATTCCCACGTTCCGTGATCCTGACGGATCACGGACGTGGAATGCCAGTACCGGAGTCCCCCTGCAGCCGGACAGCATCTGTAATTAGATGCTGGGAGCCGGGGAGACTGTATTCATAATTGCCGCGCTGTAGTAACAGCTGATTTATTACAGCGCGGCGCTTATGAATACAGTCTACCCCGCTCCCAGCATCTAATTACAGATGCTGTCCGGCCGCGGGGGGGGCTCCGGTACATGCATTCCAAGTCCGTGATCCGACAGGATCACGGAACGTGGAAATGCAGCCATAGATGCACCAATCTGAACCCGGAACTCTGCTTCCGGGTTCGGGTTGGTGGGGGCCCAGAGGCACGTGCCCCTGGTGCCCATTCCTTAATCCGGCCCTGCCTTTACCCCCACTGTTCATTTCAACATTTTTAATACTATTCTGGACATCAATCGTTTTGTTAGAATGTTAACAGTAAAAAGACATTTTAACTTGCTAGATAGCCATGTGTCTGATACAGAGGTAATAGCTGTTTCTGATACCAGTATAGATCAAAGAGGCGCGTCACATGTATTAGACATGAATGTTATATCTGATTCAAGTGTGAACATGGCTCATACTGATGGTTCAATTACCAGAGGGGAGAGTGTTTCTGATGTACATGGGGGGGATGTACATAGAAATTCTTTATACTATAATGATGAGGTTGTTGTCTCACACTTACAGCATCTCAGCAGTGAAAATAGACAAGAATGTACTCTACACCGCTCAGAGGATTTTAAAATGTAAAATAAAAAAAAATCTACCCCCTACAATCCAGAACCCCAACCCTTGATATCTTTCAGGAAGCAATGGAAAGAGACCTGGTGGAATTGTCTAAGCAACAACATTCATCTGCAAATAACCTTGCTCGTGATGAACGACAGGCCCTTGGTGAGCTGCAAAGAAATCCAAATCTGGTAATAAGACAAGCTGATAAGGGGGGCTCTGATGTTATCCTAGATAAAGGTTTATATTGTAAGTTAAATTTTGAACTGTTGCCAGACACTAACACCTATATCACATTGTCATGTAATCCTGTTTTGAATTTCAGGACGGCCCTACAAGGGTTAATAAAACATGGCGTGAGATGAGGAGTTTTAACCAAAAACCAATCTGATTTAATGATTCCCGACTTTCCCAAGACCCCCATCTTCCACTCTCTCCCTAAATTGCATAAGGAGGTGTTTCCCCCACCAATGCGCCCAATTGCGGCACGTATTGATTCCCTTAATGAGAATCTCAGCGCTTGGGTGGACTCCCTTCTACAGCCCATGATAAAAAATATCCCAGGTTACATCAGGGATTCCAAACATGTGTTAGGGTTGCTAGAACATATGGAATGGAAACCGCACTGTGTGGATAACATGCGACGTAACATCTTTATACACCTGCATACCCCATGACATGGGTCTGAGGGCCCTGCATTGGTTTTTAGAGGAGTACAGTAACTTTACTGCTCCTCTCAAGGAGTTCCTGATTGTAGCGATGGAATATCTCCTTACCCATAACTTTTTTTCTTTTGATACATCTTTTTTCTTGCAGATAGCAGGCGCAAGTATGGGCGCAAAATTCTCACCATCGTACGCTATAATCTATATGGCATGGTGGGAGAGCAGGTATTTATTTTTGACAGACAATTTTCCGTTTAGGGACGCACTATACTGGTATGGCTGCTTCATCGATGATTTGATCATTATTTGGTCGGGCGATGTGGCGGCCATTCTAGAATTTGAGAGGTATCTGAATAACAACCCATTGAATTTAAAATTTACCTTTCAGTCCTGATCTGGCACACCCCAACAAGTTTGCCAAATTGGCGGATGAGGGGGATGTTGATTTAGGGGTGGCATTGCTGCAGCAGGACACTGCCTCTGAAAGCCAGGGGGATGTCTGCTCCAGTAAGATGGGAAACAGGAGTTCAGGGCAGGCCAGGCAGGTACTGGTAGTGGGGGACTCAATTATTAGGGGGACAGACAGGGCAATCTGTCACAAAGACCGGGATCGTGGAACGGTGTGTTGCCTTCCTGGCGCTCGAGTTCGTCACATCGCGGATCGGGCTGACAGATTACTGGAAGGGGCTGGTGATTGACCCAGCAGTCATGGTGCACATTGGCACCAATGATAAAGTTAGAGGTAGGTGGCGGGTCCTTAAAAACGATTTCAGGGACTTAGGCAGGAAGCTTAAAACTAGGACCTCCAAAGTGATATTCTCCGAAATATTACCTGTACCACGAGCCACACCTGAGAGACAGCGGGAGATTAGGGAGGTAAATAAGTGGCTCAAGAGCTGGTGTAGGATAGAGGGGTTTGGGTTCATGGAGAACTGGGCCGACTTCTCGGTCGGTTACAGGCTCTACGGTAGGGACGGGCTGCATCTCAATGGGGAGGGTGCAGCCGTGCTGGGGGAGAAGATGGCTAAGAGGTTGGAGGAGTGTTTAAACTAGGGACCGGGGGGAGGGCAACTACAATATAGTAAGTGAAGACAGAGTAGATGGAGAGCTGGGCCTAGATTATGGAACTGGGGGTGGAGCGGCGGGAAGGGTTAGAACAGTCACTAGTGACAAGAGGAAAGGGAATATGGACAAACATATTAAATGTATGTATACTAATGCTCGAAGCCTCACTAATAAAGCTGAGGAATTAGAACTCGTAATGATTGAAGAGATATATGATATAGTGGGGATAAGCGAGACCTGGCTGGATGAGATTTATGACTGAGCTGTTAATATCCAGGGTTATAGTCCATTCAAAAATGACCATAAAAATAAGAAAGGGGGAGGGGTCTGTCTATATGTTAAATCATGCCTTAAGTGATGATAATGTGGAATCTCTTTGGGTAGAAATAAGGGGAGGGACAAAGAATAATAAAATTCTTATAGGAGTGGGTTATAAACCTCCAAGTATAGTGGAAGAGTCAGAAAATCTTCTTATAAGACAAATAGATGTGGCAGCGAAGCAGGGGGAAGTCATTATTATGGGAGACTTTAACTACCCAAATATAAACTGGAAAGCAGAAACCTGCAGCTCCAGGAAGGGAAGCGGGTTTCTGGAAATAGTAAAAGATAATTACCTTTCCCAACTAGTACAGGAACCAACAAGAGGGGGGGCACTCCTGGACCTAATCTTAACCAATAGGCCAGACAGAATATCAAAAATAGAGGTGGGGGGTCACCTAGGTAATAGTGACCATAACATAGTAAGTTTTCAATTATCCTTCAATAAAATGATTAGTAGAGGGGCTACAAAAACATTAAATTTCAGGAAGGCTAATTTCCAAAAACTAAGAGAGGACCTTGGGAACATAGACTGGGACAATGCCTTCAGAAATAAAAGTACACAAGAGAAATGGGACATATTTAAGAGCATCCTGTGTAGATCGTGTGAACGACACATACCATATGGGAATAAAAGTAGTAGAAATAAGAAAAATCCAATGTGGTTAACTTCAGCTGTAAGGGGTGCAATAAATGATAAGAAACAAGCATTCAGACAACTAAAACAAGAGGGTAGTGGGGAAGCATTGAGCAACTATAGACAGAAGAATAGAATATGTAAAAAGCAAATAAAAGAAGCAAAAATAGCAACAGAAAGAAGGATAGCCACAGAAAGTAAAACGAATCCCAAAATGTTCTTCACCTAAATAAACAACAAAAGACTTAAAACTGAAAATGTTGGTCCCCTCAAAAATAATCTGGGTATAATGGTGGAGGGGGAAGAGGAAAAGGCCAATCTATTAAATACATTTTACTCTACTGTATTCACAGAGGAGAATCCCATAACAGACGACATGACTAGGAATAATATAAATCCTCCCATAAATCTCACCTGCCTAACACAACAAGAAGTGGGGAGACGCCTTAAAAACATTAAAATCCATAAGTCACCGGGCCCAGAAGGTATCCATCCTAGAGTTTTGCTAGAATTAAATACTGTGTTAGACAGACCGTTATTCCTAATATTTAAAGATTCTATTACGACAGGGATTGTTCCACAGGACTGGCGCATAGCTAATGTGGTACCAATATTCAAGAAGGGGTCAAAGAGTGATCCTGGAAACTACAGGCCCGTAAGTCTAACATCTATAGTAGGTAAAGTATTTGAGGGGTTTGTAAGAGATGCTATACTGGTGTATCTTAATGAAAATGATCTTATGATGCAGCGCCAGCATGGATTTATGAGGGATCGGTCCTGTCAGACTAATCTGATTGGCTTCTATGAAGAGGTAAGTTATAGACTGGACCTGGGGGAGGCTGTGGATGTTGTGTATCTGGACTTTTCAAAGGCATTTGATACTGTGCCGCATGAAAGGTTGGTCTACAAAATGAGGATGCTGGGACTCGGGGAAAACGTATGCAAATGGGTAAGTAACTGGTTGTGTGATAGAAAACAGAGGGTGGTCATTGATGGAACATATTCAGATTGGGTTTTAGTTACTAGTGGGGTACCACAGGGGTCAGTGTTGGGTCCACTTCTTTTTAATATTTTATTAATGATCTTGTTGAGGGGCTACAGAGTAGAATCTCCATTTTTGCAGATGATACTAAACTGGGTAAAGTAATCAGTACAGAGGAGGATAATATCATATTACAGAGGGATTTGGAGAAGCTGGAGGCTTGGGCAGTGAAATGGCAAATGAAGTTTAATGTGGATAAATGTAAGGTTATGCACTTGGGCCATAGAAATAATAAGTACAGTTATGTGCTAAATAATAAAACACTGGGTAAAACTACTTCCGAAAAGGACCTGGGGGTATTGGTGGACAGTAAACTCAACTTTAGTGATCAGTGCCAGGCAGCAGATGCCAAGGCTAATAAAATAATGGGATGCATCAAAAGAGGTATAGATGCTAAAGATGAGAACATAGTTTTGCCTCTTTATAAATCACTGGTCAGACTGCACATGGAATACTGTGTACAGTTTTGGGCACCGGTATATAAGAAGGACACAGCTGAACTGGAGCGAGTGCAGAGGAGGGCAACAAAGGTCATTAAGGGAATGGGTGGGTTACAGTACCAGGACAGGTTATCAAGCTTGGGGTTATTTACGCTAGAAAAAAGACGTCTTAGGGGCGCTCTGATCACAATGTACAAATATATGAATGGACAGTACAGAGATCTTTGTAGTGGTCTTTTTACTCCTAGGTCTGTAAACATGACAAGGGGGCATCCTCTACGTCTAGAGGAAAGAAGATTTTATCATCAGCATCGACGCGGGTTCTTTACTGTACGAGTGGTAAGACTGTGGAACTCTCTGCCACATGATGTTGTCATGGCCGATTCATTAAATAAGTTCAAGGGAGGCCTGGATGCTTTTCTTGAACAATATAATATCACAAGTTATGGGCATTAGATTTCCGATGATACGTTGATCCAGGGATTATTCTGGTTGCCATTGGAGTCGGGAGGGAGTTTTCTCCCTGTGATGGGGCAATTGTCGTCTGCCTCATAGGGGTTTTTGCCTTCCCTGAATCAACACAGTAGGATTTCCCTAGGTTGAACCTGATGGACTCTTGTCGTCTTTCAACCTTACTTACTATGTTACTATGTTACTGTGAAAAAGAATGTATTTCTTTCCTGGATCTTTGTCTCATGGCTGATGCAGAAAGGGGCGTGGTCACCACTAAAACTTTCCGCAAAAATACAGCGGGTAATACTATTCTAGATGCCACGTCCTGTCACCCTAACCATGTAATTAGGGCTATTCCCCAGGGAGAATTCATTAGAGCGAAAAGGAATTGTTCTGACATTCGACTATGGGAAGAGGAAAAACGCAATGTGTACTCGACTAAGGGGATACAAACAGTGGATGTTAGAGAGAGCAGAGAGAAGAGTAGCGGGGAGGAGTAGGGAAGACCTGTTGTGTGATAAGAGTGAAGGCACCCAATTAGAACAGCTAACACAAAATAACTGGGAAGGTACAAAGAAGAAACCCACATTTAGCAGACCTAAACTTATTCTTACCACTCCATATAGTGTAGAGTTTAATAAAATAAAGATGATTTTTCATAAAAATTTTTCCATCCTCTCTAGAGATAAAGACTTGTTTGATATCATCCAGGAGGGAGTTATTATTGTCCCCAAGAAAGCGACTACTATAGGGCAAATTGTGTCACGCAGCTCATTTCAGAATGATAGCAGCCATATAAACAGGACCTGGTTGGGAACAAAGGGAAATTACAAATGCGGCCACACTAGATGTAAGACCTGCAGTCAGATGTTGGTAGCTAAGAACTTCACATCATGTAGCAATAATTCAATTTTTTTTATCAAACAATACATCAACTGTAGTTCTACATACATAGTATACCTGATCACATGTACTGCTTGTTCCATCCAATACGTAGGTTGCACCATTTGCCCTTTGAAGG
This sequence comes from Dendropsophus ebraccatus, assembly GCF_027789765.1. Lineage (NCBI taxonomy): Eukaryota > Metazoa > Chordata > Amphibia > Anura > Hylidae > Dendropsophus > Dendropsophus ebraccatus. The sequence continues at coordinate 43,291,083 of NC_091463.1, forward strand.
TCCGGATCCGACGACATTTATCGGACAGTCATGCAGTAAACATTTCAGCTGTCTCGCAAAAACACTTCCGCACATGCCACCAAGGGAATCTGTCTAGCCTCAAGTGTATGGGCATAGAACAAGTAAGCAATCCCACCAGGGGAGGAGACAGGAGGAGCCTCCTCCTAAGACGGGAGTCATATTGGATATTCAGGCTTGGGACTCGTGCTGCGGATAGCCTGAATTTAAGGCAGGATTTAATATACCAGTGCTAGCTTGTAGCATTTCTAGTCTTCCCTCCCTTACACATGTGTTTGATGTATATGTATATGTATATATATATATATATATATATATATATATATATATATGTTTTTTTTGTATGCAGATCATCCCTGCAACCACATAACTTTATGAACACAATTACATATGTATATGCATTATAGATACTGGTGGTTCAGTGATGGTGTTGTGTTTTCTTCAGCAATCCTTCTCCATGTGACAGTGTGCACACCAGTCTAATTTATGACATGATTTTATCTGTGTGCTTTTGTATATATTTATTGTGACTTTTTTGTACTAATTTTTGTAATGGGTAACCTTGTATATATTTACATATGTGACGTAATTTATTCTGTACATGCCCACCATGTGAATAACCACTCCCATGTAGTCCCATATTGGCTTCTGGAGGGGCTTGTGTAAAAGATTTGCTCTGCATGTGTTTATTTAGCTATGAGTACGGCCTTGTGGCCAAAACATGTCAGCTACTGCTGTTAAATCTGTTTTTATGTGAAGGCTTCAATAAAATGTTCGTGGATGATATCCTGGATTGCTGGCTTTCTACAACTATTTCTGGGTGAAGCTTGCACTGGCGAGCACCGGACAGGTGAAAGGATTGCAGGTGTGCTGAGCTGGATCTCCTTCCCATAGACATGGCTAAGAGATAGAATCCTCGCCAGGCGTGTTAGGCCTTGTTTTTCGCCAGGTTTCATTTTTTAGTAACTTATCGTCCAGGGGCCAAAAATTTTAAAGTCAATGCTTTATCTAGGAGTTTTGGTGTCCGCAATATTCCAGAAGGTGAACCTGAGGGCATCCTTTCACCCAGTGTGGTTGTTGCTAGCTTGTCTGCTGATTTAAGGTCTTCTATTCTGGGGTCAATGAACATTGCGTCTGCGACTTTACCACCTGATAAACTTTTTGTACCAGTTCACCTAGAAGTGTCTAGAAGTGTTGAAAGAAACACATTCTTCTGTGTTATGTGGTCATCCAGTAATTGCGGGCACCAGTTACTTATTGTCACATTCCTTCTGGTGGCTGTCATGGCAACAAGACATCCAGGAATTCGTTAAGGCATGTGAGACCTGGGCCCGGGCAAAAATTCCTCAGTCGCTTCCTGGGGATTTATTACAACCACTTCCCCTGTCCAGTAGGCCTTGATCTCATGTGTCCATAGACTTCATTACTGATCTTCCTCCCTCCCAAGGGAGGATCTGGGTCATTGTAGATCAGTTCACTAAAGGCCCTATTCCACGGAACGATTATCGTTCGTATCGTTGAAAAACAAGCGACTGATATAGCAGCGATCTGCTGCCGTCGCTCCGTTGAATAGGAGCATCGTCAGCAGACGCTGCCATATCCTATGGACTGCCCGGACGATCAGCGATCCCCCGGGCAGCCCCCCCGCAGCTCCCCACCGCCCCCTCCCACACTCACCCGCTCGCTGCAGCAGCGTTAAATAGCGGCGGCAGCGAGCGGGGAACGAGGAGCAAACGAGCGCTGAGAGCGCTCGTTTGCTCCTCTAAACGACCTGTGGAATAGGGGCATAAGATGTGCCATTTGGTTGTGTTAAAAAAAACTGCCTAATGCCAAAAAGCTTGCAGGTCTGTTTGTGCGTCACATTCATAGGCTACATGGTATACCTACTAACATTGTGTTGGATAGGCATGTACAGTTTGTGTGGAGGTTCTGGAGCGCCTTCTGCAGTAAGCTGGGTATCTCATTATCTTTCTCCTCGGCCTTTCACCCTGAGACTAATGAGCAGACTGAAAGGCTTAACTAACCTCTCGCACAGTATCTGAGACGCTACGTTTCTGATTGCCAGGAAAGGTGAGCTGAGATTTTACTCATGGCAGAATTCGCCCTCAACAATCACGTCAACTCCTTGACACAACTGTCCCCCTAATTCTGCAATTATGGTTTTCCTCTGTACCTAATCAGGAAACTTAGTTCTAGACAGCCCCGTAATGACCAGCAAGGTTAATGAAGGGAGCCCATGACAAGGGGAGATTGCAGGAGTGTAGTGGGATAGGAAGGGGTTAACTAAGGCTCGAGGAGATGGGGGGCGGAGTGGAATCTAATTGGCTATATATAGTGGGAGGGGGGGACTGCGTGATCAGTCAGTTAGTCACAGCGGGTAGCAGAAGTGTGGACGGACGTACTGACCTGTGATAATGTTGTCTGCAGAGGAATTGGTGAGGCAGGTTCGCCTGCTGGAAGCTCAGCACGGTCCTGGATGGATGGCCCAGCAGCTGCAGGGGCTCCCTTCTGCTCCCCTTCCAGAGGTTCCTGTGGGGAGAGCACCGAGGACTCGCCGCTCCAGGCCCCCTGAGAGACTCAGCCCGGACGCTGCTCCATGCTCCCGGCGCCGCTGTCGGAGCCCCTCACGGGACCCTGCTTCCTCTGACCCCTCGGTAAGCATTGCGGTGCCGGGGGGAAGCGGGGGCAGGAATTAAGGAAGGCGGCGGGGAGCGCTGGATCGGAAGGCCGCGCCGGCGGGATGCGAGGCCTCCGGACATCGGGGCCGGCGGCTGGGGAAGACGGCTGTTCCCCCTGCAGAGGTCCGGATTGGGGGGAGAGCCCGGCAATCGGTGAGTGGAGACGGTCCGGAGCGGTCACCATCGGCTTCGGCACGGGCTGGGATGAGGGCGGCAGGTCGGGCCGGGAAGAGTAGGCCCAGAAGACGCGCTGCACGCCGTGGCCACGCCTCCCGGCGTGCGCCGGCGGCATGACGTCAGCGCTCGTCGCCGGGACGAGCGGGGATTGGCCGGACAAGCTTTCACTCCTCCAGGGGGAGGGCAGGCTGGGAGGGGGTCGGAGGTCGGAGGTCGCGGGCTGCAGGAGGCCTTCCCGGATCCGGGGAAAGGTGGCTACGCCCCCCGCTGGGGGTCCCGTTCGGGGAGAGCTGCGTCCAGGCAGTGAAGAGGCAGTTGGGGACGGAGCCAGCCCTTCCATCAGTACCGACAGCCTGGAGATGGAGGATGACGACGCCGGGGGTCTGCGGTTGCCTTCCCCGGTGGTTCGGGGGCCTGCCTCCCCTAGTGATGTGCGGCCTGGTCCCAGTTCGGAGTCCAGGATCCCTGGAGCGGCTAGGCAGGAATTGACGGGCGTGGAGGTCGTTCGGCCCGGGTCGGCAGTCCAGGAGTTGGTTGACGCAGCAGGATCATCTAGATTCAGTGATGCGACGGCTGCCGCAGGGTCTCCAGCGGCGAGATCGGGTGAGTCTACCACCACTGCACTACACACAGAGGGTGGGGGGAACATTGCTCTCAATTTAGCTGGGGTGCAGGCTTTTTTGCAAGGGGTACAAGCGCTGTTAGGGCAGGGCGCGGCATCTGCGCAGGCTTCTCCGGGTATGGTGTGGGGCGGCGTGGGGGCTGTGGGGTCTGGGCCAGTGTCTGGTGGCGGAGTCACGGCTGGGGGGCCAGGGGTGACGGGGGCTGTGTGCAGGAGTACTACGGTGGCCGGGAGGGCCCCGACTGCGGGGGAGAAGGTGGCGGACGAGGTGCGCCTGGGCGACAGTGCACGGGGCGAGGTGTACGTCTGCTTCGAGGGCCCGTTGGGGGTGCACTTGAAGCCGGAAGTAAAGGAACGCATTTGCAAGGGGGAGTATGTGGAGATTTTCTCCCTCCTCCCTCTGGAAAAATTTTATTTGGATAGGATTAAGCCGGATGAGAGCAAGAAGGAGGAGGAGGAGCGTCGGCGGTATAGGCTTATCCCGCGGACCTTCTCAAATTGGCTCCAGGCTTTCGGCATTTTGGCCAGTGTGGTGGGGGAAAAGGCCCCGGAACATTGTTCCGGGCTTTTCTGTTACCTGGATTCCATAGGGGAGGCATACAGGACGTACGGGGGTGTCGCGTGGCTCAGATACGATGAGCAGTTCCGGCAGCGGATGGCGGTACGTCCTTCGCTACGCTGGGATCACAAGGACATCAGCCTGTGGATGCGGCTCATGTCCACTCCTAAGGGGCAGGGGGCTGGGCAGTCCTTTCGGGAAGGGGCCGGCGGTTCCGGGTCTGGGGGGGGGGGGCGGCCGGAGTTGGAAAAGGTTGCTGCTGGCAGTACAACGAGGGGCACTGCAAATTTGCCTCTGACTGCCGGTTCAAGCATGAATGCTCCGGTTGTGGAGGGGCTCATAGCTTGTCCAGATGTTTCAGGAAGGGAAAGGGCCGAGGTGGAGAAGCTGAAGCAAAGAGGGGGGACGCCGGTGAAGGTGGCAAGGATGCTGCCCTATCTCGGACATTACCCAAATAGGGAGGCGGCGGCGTTGCTAGGCGGGGGGTTTAGAGAGGGATTCCGGATACCAGGTCCGGGGGGCGTTCCGAGTGGCGAGGGTCGCAATCTGGTGTCGACATTGGCACGGCCGGAGGTGGTCACGGAGAAGCTTCTCCGGGAGGTCGAGTTGGGACGCATGGCAGGTCCGTTCGGTAAATCCCGCTACCGGGTTTGTGGGTTTTGCCGCTGGGTCTAGTGCCAAAAAAGGAGCCGAACAAATTTTGGCTCATTCCTCACTTGTCGCACCTGGCTGGGGCGTCAGTGAATGACGGCATAGACCCGGAGCTCTGTGCGGTGTCTTATACGTCGTTTGATAAGGCGCTTCGTTGGGTGCGCAGATACGGGAAGGGGGCCTTGTTGGCCAAAACGGATATCGAGGCAGCGTTTCGGTTGTTGCCTGTGCATCCGGATAGTTTCAGTTTTTTGGGTTGTCGGTGGCAGGGGCAGTTTTTTGTGGATTTATGCCTACCAATGGGCTGTTCTATCTCTTGTGCATATTTTGAGGCTTTTGGCACGTTCTTGGAGTGGGTAGTGCGGCAGGAGGCCCAGGTGGCTTCCGTGCTTCATTACTTGGACGATTTCCTTTTTGTGGGACCGGGGGCGTCACGGGTCTGTGCAATGTTGCTTCAGACTATGGAAAGGATGGCTCTTTGTTTTGGGGTGCCGTTGGCGCCTGACAAGACGGAGGGGCCTACCACAGAGCTTCGTTTTTTGGGAATCGTCATTGATACGGTACGCTGGGAGTGTCGTCTGCCGGAGGACAAGTTGGTGGAGCCCAAGGAGGCAGTTGCGGGGGCATGCGGCAGGAGGAAGTTGCGGTTGAGGGAGGTGCAATCGTTGCTTGGGCGACTCAATTTCGCCTGTCGGGTGATGCCCATGGGTCGGATCTTCTGTAGAAGGTTGGCTCTGGCGACGGCGGGGGTTCGGCGGCCTTATCATTATGTGCGGTTGTCGGCTGAGCTCAGGGATGATCTGTTGGTGTGGAGGGAATTTTTGGAGAGGTACAATGGCCGTAACATCCTTATGGAAGAGGAGGTTGTCAGCGCTGATTTGGTTTTGTTCACGGATGCGGCTGGTGGGCTGGGCTACAGGGCATATTTGCAGGGGCAGTGGAGTGCGGCGCGGTGGCCAAAGGATTGGGTGGAGGGGGCTTTGGTTAGGAACCTTCTGTTCTTGGAAATGTTCCCAATTGTAGTGGCGCTGGAGTTGTGGGGAGAACAGCTGCGGGATAGGCGGGTGCGTTTTCAGTGCGACAACCTGGGGGTTGTACAAGCCATCAATGCACAGTCGGCTAGTTCGCCTCCGGTAGTTCGGTTGTTGCGGCGCATAGTGTTGAGAGGGTTGGAGCTCAATGCTTGTTTTTCTGCTGTGCATGTGCCTGGAATCCATAATGAGATAGCTGATGCGCTTTCTCGCTTTCAGTGGGACCGATTTCGAAAACTGGCACCAGGGGCGGAGCTTCACGGCAGCCCTTGCCCGCTATGGCTGTGGCGGATGGCTTGAAGGCGGCGTTGGGGCTGGTTCAGCGGACGGTTTGCCCGGCGACGTGGATGGGGTATTGCAGGTTTTGGAGGGAGTGGGAGATGTTTCTGGGGGATCTCAGTGGGGTTCAGGGACCGCAGGATTGGGAGGTGTGTTTGCTTTATTATGTCGGTTGTTGTTTTGAACGGGGGGGTGAGTCGGCGTATGTCTGCGTTGGCATTTTGGTTCCAGGCAAGGGGGGTAGGGGACCTGACGAAGTCTTTTCTGGTGGCGAGGGCGCTTCGGGGTTTCCGGAGGGGGCGGGCTGTACGGGATGCTCGCAGGCCGGTGTCACTGGATATGTTGCGGAAGTTGGTGGGCGTCTTGCCCAGGGTGTGTTCCTCGGTGTACGAGTGCCGCTTGTTTTTATTGGCTTTTTCGCTTGCCTTTTTCGGGGCATTTCGCATCTCGGAATTGGTGGCGCCTAGTAAGCGCAGGGTGGGGGGTTTGTTGGTTGGGGTCGTGGTGTCGCGGTCGTCTGGCTTGGACTGCAGGTTGGGTGTGACGAAGACGGATCAGCGGGGACGGGGGTCATGGGTGCGGTTGGGGGCGTGGCCTGGGTCGGAAGTGTGTCCAGTGCTGGCTTTTGAGTCCTTTGTGGAGCTGCGGCCCTCAGGGGGCGGTCCGTTGTTGTCCCACGCGGATGGGACCTTTTTATCGGTTTATCAGTTCGTGCAGGTTTTCAGGCGGGGTGTGCGGGAAATAGGTTTGGAGCCGTCCGAATTTAGTTGACACTCCTTCCGGATAGGGGCGGCCACTGAGGCAGCAAGGTGGGGGTTTGCTCCGGAAGTCATAAAGCGCATTGGCAGGTGGGAGTCGAACAGGTTCAGGCTGTATGTGCGTCCTACTGTGATTCGGTGTGGGGGGGGGGGTGTATGTGTGTTTTTGTTTTCTGCTACTGGTGGGGAAAACGGGGGGGGGGGGTGTTTTGCTAAATGTTCTGTGTTGTGTTTTTTAGGTTTTTCCCCGTGCCTCGTTTGGATTGTCGGGCATTCCTATGTTCGCAGGGGGTGTGCACGAGCGGCTTTGAGGCCGAGCGGGCGGCAGCTGGGCTTCCCCAGGCTTGAAGTGCAGGTCCGGTGGTTGGGGTTTGGGGGGCTCATGTGGTCAGGGTTGTTGCCTGAGCTACAGGGTTTTGCAGACAGGGATCGGGCACCTGATATTTTAGTGATCCATGCGGGGGGCAATGATCTGGGGGTGCGGTCGTCCAGGGCGATAATGCGGGATGTTAAATTGGACTTGCTATGCCTTTGGTGCACCTTCCCGGGTGTCCTGACGGTCTGGTCTGATATAGTCGCTAGACAGACTTGGCGCCAGGCGAGGTCGGTAGCCAGCATAAATAAGGCCAGAATTAAGATTAATAAAGTTGTGGGGAGGTTTGTGGCCAGAAATGGAGGTGTGGTGGTCCGACACAGGGAACTGGAGGAGGGGGTTGGCGACCTGCTGGATTCAGATGGGGTGCACCTCAATGACATTGGCCAGGACTTATGGAACCTGGGGATCAGGGACGGAATAGAGCGCGCTCTGGAGTTGTGGAGGGGTGACCATTAGCAAGGGATCACTAATGGTCTCTATGGCCGAAGTGGGAGGGGCTTTTGGAGGTTTTTGCCAATTTAGCACTTTGGGAATTGGGGAGGAGGTATACATACCCCTCCTTATATAATGGTTATGTTAACGGTTTGGGGCTGGGGTGGTACTCAGCCTTAGTTGGTCCCTGTGGGCTAGGGTCCCGGGGAAGGTGGTTGGTCTCTCGGAGGGGTGCCTTTGGGCAGGTGCAGGTGCAGGCGGCTAAAGGCAATGCAGAGACTTGGTTTCATGATGTTCTGGGGTTAGTAGTGAAAATAGTTATGGGGTGCCTCCAAGAGCTCCTCCCGCCTTTACTGTTATTTATACTGAATGTATATATTAAAGTTATTTGTTTAATATAATAAACGGGGGCTGCTGTGGCCTTTTACTCCCAACAAGGTGTGGTGTCATTATTGATGGGTAGTAAAAGGGGTGGGTAAGGATAGTTACGTATAGCTACTCTATCCCTTAGTCATGTCCTTTAAAGTCATGTCCTTTAAAGAAGTGACTGATAAACTGTGCACAGTTTGAGCAAGTAGTCTTGTGACTCTTAAATATGCCCAACAGAACCAAATCAAATATGCCAACCGTAAATGTCGTTCTGGTCCTGATTATTTGGTTGGAGATAAGGTATGGTTGTCAGGGCGTGGCTTGGCGCGCTGATGGAGAGCAGCGTGTAAGAAGAGCTCCGTCACAGGCCGCAGACTCCAGAGGGAATAGCGCCGTCATGTCAGACAGTAAAAAGCAGGAAAAGAAGGCAAAGAAAAAGGATACATCCCTGAACAAGATGAATCCAGCCGGCAAAGGAACGGAGAAGCAGAAGAGAGATACAGCCGACAGAAGCAGCTGCAGCTCTGCTTGGCAGAACTCTGCGGCCATCTTGGTTGGGGCAGGACAACAGGAAGTGACCGGACGGCAGGGAAACACAGCCACCGAAGCCCAGAGGGGACTATCCGCAGTGAGTAGGGATCCCCAATGCCCCCTATCAGCCACCAGGGAACCCCACATCCATATTGGATGTGGCAAAACAGGGAAAGGAGCACAGGAGCAGGGGGAAGCAGGAAAAATGTTAAAAAACATCTCTGTCACAGTGAACTGGGAGCCTCAGAGGTCCAGACGGCCCCCATAACCCCCCCCCCCCCCCCCCCGCTAAAGACAGCAGAGAATACTGAAATACAGTGGGGAACTGCTCCCATTATAAATACACAGGCGGCCATCTTGGATGGGGCAACCAGGAAGGAAGCACACACGGCCACTAACACTGCTGCTGCTGCAGCACCTGCTCTCCCCTCCACACAGACTGTTGATATACACCAAGAACAAGTAAACGAGATCCTCCTGACCCCAACTAGTAAAAACACAAACTATCCTAACTACGATACAGGGCCGGCCTTTGCGGTGTGCGACCTGTGCGATTGCACAGGGCGCATCACTCCTGGCCAGCTAGGGGGCGCTATGGCAGACTGACAGCTGCACATCTAACTTAGAAACAGTAATCTCTAAGTTAGATGTGCTGTGTGTCTGCCGGAGCGCCCCCTGGCCGCCTTCCCTCCTCCTGTGGTGGTTTGTTTGCCTGCAGACAGGCAGCACATCTTACTTAGAGATTCCTGTTTCTAAATTAGATGTGCAGCCAATAGGGACATTAGTGGGGGCTCTCCGGGGCCCACCAAGGCTGGGAACCCGTTACATTGATGTTCCGGGTATGTTCCGGTAAGCCCCGCCCCCGGTGAGGCCTGGGGGTGGCATACTTACAAAGCCTGAGTATAAGTGCAATAGACTGCACAGTCCTCATGCATACCCAGCTTCACTGACAGGATTCAGTGTCTACTGCTAGGGAGCAAAAAACAACAGCCCTTCCAGAGCCCCCAAACTGTCTCTGCCTCATCATACACACTGACCCCCTGCAGGGGGCGCTGGAGGGAGCACAGTGTTGTAGAGAGGACCTTAGTTTCCTCTGTGATTCTGTCCTTCTCTACTGTAATTACGACATTGCTAGGATACAGACAGGACAGTGACTTCTCACATATCCATCAATCCCACCCATCATCCTGATGAGGTGCACCAAGCAAGGGAAGGTACATACTGGAGGGTGTGGGAAGAACACAGAGAGATAGCAGCAGCCACATCCTCAGTGTGCTAGAACAGACTATTGTTCATGTTATCAGAAAACCAGAGGGATCAGCAGCCGCAGCAGCAGACTGGTCAGCACAGATGACTGCTGAGGAACTAAACAGGTATGGGAAACAAAATAATATGCAGACTACTGTACCAGCACAGCCAACTCCTATAGATTGTTTTCTCTGGTCAGTAAGGCTTCTTTCCATACATATTAGTCTATATGGTCATCCATCCAGGGCCGTATTACCAGCTGTTGCCCTAGGCACTAAACCTGAGGACGCCCCATCTTCACTCACCAATTAGAATCAGGATTGGTAGATTGGTAGGTAATAGCTTCAGGCGTCATATTTACTACCGCCACAACAAACCTGAACAATACCACCATACTGTGACTGGATAACACCGCCATACCAGACCTGACCAATACCACCATACTATGACTGGATAACACTGCCACACCAGACCTGACCAATACTACTATACTGTGACTGGATAACACCACCACACCAGACCTGACCAATACCGCCATACTGTGATGGAGTAACACCCCCACACCAGACCTGACCAATACTGCCATACTGTGACTGGATACCACCGCCACACCAAACCTGACCAATACTACCATACTGTGACTGGATAACACCACCACACCAGACCTGACCAGTACTGCAATACAGTGACTGGATAACACTGCCATACCAGACCTGACCAATACCATAATACCGTGACTGGATAACACTGCCATACCAGACCTGACCAATACCATAATACCGTGACTGGATAACACCGCCATACCAGACCTTACCAATACCAACATACTTTGACTTGATAAGACCACCATACCAGACCTGATACAACCATACTGTGACTGGATAACACCACCATACCAGACCTGACCAATACCACCATACTGTGACTGTATAACACCGCCATACCAGACCTTACCAATACCACCATACTGTGACTGGATAACACCACTATACCAGACCTGATACAACCATACTGTGACTGGATAACACCACCATACCAGACCTGACCAATACCATCATACTGTGACTGGATAACAGCGCTATACCAGACCTTACCAATACCACCATACTGTGACTGGATAACACCACCATACCAGACCTGATACAACCATACTGTGACTGGATAACACCACCATACCAGACCTGATACCACTATACTGTGACTGGATAACACCGCCAAACCAGACCTGACCAATACCACCATACTGTGACTGGATAACACCGCCACACCAGACCTGACCAATACCACCATACTGTGACTGCATAACACTGACATACCAGACCTGACCAGTACCGCATTACAGTGACTGGATAACACTGCCATACCAGACCTGACCAATACCACCATACTGTGACTGGATCACACCGCCACACTAGACCTGACCAATACTGCCATACTGTGACTGGATAATATCGCCATACCAGACCTGACCAATAGGATCATACTGTGACTGGATAACACCGCCACACCAGACGTGACCAATACCACCATACTGTGACTGCATAACACTGCCATACCAGACCTGATCAGTACCGCATTACAGTGACTCCATAACACTGCCATACCAGACCTGACCAATACCACCATACTGTGACTGGATAACACCGCCACACCAGACCTGACCAATACTGCCATACTGTGTTTGGATAACATCGCCATACCATACCTGAACAATGCAACCATACCCCCGTTTAAAAGACAGCAGATTTATTGGCAAGTCTGAACAAGAGGTGGGAGACTAGAAAAAATAAAAGTTATTTCCTTTCCCCTGCTCCCTTGTGCTGCCCTAGGCATCGGACCACGTATTATGGACCATCATTAAGAGTAATGATTTCTATGGACGGAGAAGCTGTTTGTGCACAGTCTCTATAAGGTTTGGGCTACATACAGACTTCTTGTTTCAAAGCAACCGCAGTCCACAGGAATACATTTACTCACATGATTGTCGCAATCAGGGCCGTTTTAATACATTGGTGGGCCCAGTGCACAGCCCTCAAGAGTGGGCCCCCCCTTCCCTTTCGGCACATTGTATAATGTACTGAATTTGCCCCCACACTGTATCAAGAGCCCCAATACATACAGTAGTTACCTTATAACACTATTTCCACCATACAGTGATTACATATTACATAAAAACTGCACTGAACAAAACAGGAAGATATCACCAATGATACCATTACATAATAGCGCCACATCATGACCCCTAACACTACAACCCTATAACAGAGTGCAGTTACATCCAGTGACTCACCGGAGGCGTCTTCTCCGATCAGAGTCTGTCACCTTTTCTTTTTCTCTCCATCCAGCCTGGGCCACCTTGAAGTCTTTTCCTGGCTGTGAATCTTCTCTCCAGAATCTGCCAGACAAATATTTTAGGCTCCAACACATACAGTAGTTAGGTCCCTTGTACCCCTATACAGTAGTTACACCCCTCTGTACCCCTACATAGTTACACCCCTCTGTGCCTCCATAGTTTTAAGGTGTCCCTGTTATATATAGCCCCTCATGTGCTCCTCCAGTTATATACAGCCCTCCTGTGCGCTCCCCCATTAGTATATAGCCCCCCTGTGCACTCTCCCCAGTAGTATATAGCCCCCCCTGTGCTCTCCCACAATAGTATATAGCCCCCCTGTGCTCTCCCACAATAGTATGTAGCCCCCCTGTGCTCTCCCCCAATAGTATATAGCCCCCCTGTGCTCTCCAATAGTATATAGACCCCTATGCTCTCCCACAATAGTATATAGCCCCCCTGTGCTCTCCCCCAATAGTATATAGCCCCCCTGTGCTCTCCATAATATATAGCCCCCCTGTGCTCTCCCCCATAGTATATAGACCCCTGTGCTCTCCCACAATAGTATATAGCCCCCCTGTGTTCTCCCACAATAGTATATAGCCCCCCTGTGCTCTCCACCAATAGTATATAGCCCCCTGTGCTCTCCCACAATAGTATATAGCCCCCCTGTGCTCTCCATAATATATAGCCCCCCTGTGCTCTCCCCCATATTATATAGACCCCTGTGCTCCTCAATAGTATATAGCTCCCTGTGCTCCCCAATAGTATATAGCTCCCCTGTGCTCCCCAATAGTATATAGCCCCCTGTGCTCCCCAATAGTATATAGCTCCCCTGTGCTCCCCCATAGTATACAGCCCCTGTGCTCCCCCATAGTATATAGCCCCCTGTGCTCCCCCATAGTATATAGCCCCCTGTGCTCCCCAGTAGTATATAGCCCCCTGTGCTCCCCAGTAGTATATAGCTCCCCTGTGCTCCCCAGTAGTATATAGCTCCCCTGTGCTCCCCAGTAGTATATAGCTCCCCTGTGCTCCCCCATAGTATATAGCTTCCCTGTGCTCCCCATAGTATATAGACCCCTGTGCTCCCCAGTAGTATATAGTCCCCTGTGCTTCCCCATAGTATATAGCTCCCCTGTGCTCCCCCATAGTATATAGCTCCTCTGTGCTCCCCCATAGTATATAGACCCCTGTGCTCCCTAATAGTATATAGCCCCCTGTGCTCCCCCATAGTATATAGTCCCCCTGTGCTCCCCCATAGTATATAGGTCCCCTGTGCTCCCCCATAGTATATAGCTCCCCCATAGTATATAGCTCCCCTGTGCTCCCCCATAGTATATAGCTCCCCTGTGCTCCCCCATAGTATATAGCCCCCTGTGCTCCCCCATTGTATATAGCTCCCTGTGCTCCCCAGTAGTATATAGCCCCCTGTGCTCCCCAGTAGTATATAGCCCCCTGTGCCCCCCATAGTATATAGCTCCCTGTGCCCCCCATAGTATATAGCCCCCTGTGCTCCCCCATAGTATATAGCCCCCTGTGCTCCCCCATAGTATATAGCCCCCTGTGCTCCCCAGTAGTATATAGCCCCCTGTGCTCCCCAGTAGTATATAGCCCCCTGTGCTCCCCCATAGTATATAGCCCCCTGTGCTCCCCCATAGTATATAGCCCCCTGTGCTCCCATATAGTATATAGCTCCCCTGTGCTCCCCCATAGTATATAGCCCCCTGTGCTCCCCCATAGTATATAGCTCCCCTGTGCTCCCCCATAGTATATAGCCCCCTGTGCTCCCCCATAGTATATAGCCCCCTGTGCTCCCCCATAGTATATAGCCCCCTGTGCTCCCCCATAGTATATAGCTCCCCTGTGCTCCCCCATAGTATATAGCCCCCTGTGCTCCCCCATAGTATATAGCCCCCTGTCCTCCCCCATAGTATATAGCCCCCTGTCCTCCCCCATAGTATATAGCCCCCTGTCCTCCCCCATAGTATATAGCCCCCTGTGCCCCCCCATAGTATATAGCTCCCCTGTGCTCCCCCATAGTATATAGCCCCCCCTCCCATATAACATTGAAAAAAACAAACACTGTTACTCACCTAGGTCCACGCGTTCCTCTTCTCTTCCCTCCTGTGGCCGCACTTCCTGCGGTCACAAGAGGCTGCACACCCCTTACCCTCGTGCCGACGCTCCAGTGACGTCGGGCGCTAGAGGGAGAGTGCGGCCTCTTGTGACCGCAGGAAGTGCGGCCACAAGAGTGACTGACAGAGAGGGAGCCAATGGCTCTCTCTCTGTCAGTGTCGCTGCTGCTGCAGCGCTGAAGCGCCGCAGCAGCAGCAGCGGGCGGGGGCAGCGGCGGACGCCGGGGGGGCCCTGCAGGGGGCGCCATGGAGGGGTATAGATTACCCATCCATGGCGCTCCCCCCTGACAGGCTGGTGGCCGCAGCCCTGTGCGACCGCACTGGTCGCACATAGCAACGGCCGGCCTGCTCGGGGGGGGGCCCCTTTAACCAGTGGGCCCGGTGCACGTGCACCATGTGCCCTCTGGTTAAAGCGGCCTTGGTCGCAATAATACTGAGGGGAATGCAGGGTCATGGTCAATGCAACCTCATTCACCTATATGAGTGATGGAGTCGTGCCACAGGTGGTTTCTGGTCACACAACTGGGTATTGCCAAATATATCCCCAGGCTTGTGAGAAACTTTAATGAGACAATCATTAAAAATATTAAAAAGAACAAACAAAAATATTAAAAAGAAAGAAACAGGGTGATTTGGTCACTCAGCTTTCCCAGTATCTTGTAGTCAGTATGATGGAGGTCACCCAGCTTTCCCAGCATCTAGTAGTCAGTATGATGGAGGTCATCCAGCTTTCCCAGCATCTTGTAGTCAGTATGATGGAGGTCACCCAGCTTTCCCAGAATCTTGTAGTCAGTACAGTGGAAGTCACCCAGCTTTCCTAGCATCTAGTAGTAAATATTGTACTCATATTGTACTCAGTTTAATAGGAGTACATCGTTGTGCTGCCCCTAGCAATCAGGAAGGCCATGGTCGGCCACGGAGGCACCTTTTGGGGTGGCGCTCGTTGTAGTAGGATTTAGTCTATGGGGGGGAGCAAAAGAAAGTTTCGCATGGGGCGCCATCTACCCTAAGGCCGGCTCTGCTGTGATACAGCACACTACAATAAAGAAAATGACCAGACTTATGTCAAAAATCTAAATGAACCTCAGAACCCCTCTTTATCATACAAGCCCCCCCAGCATAAGAGAAGGACCCAAGAGTCAGATATATCAGAAGGGTCCTCAACCTCAATTAACTCTGATGATGAAACCCTCCCACCTATCAAAAGAAAACTTCTAAAGACTCCTAGTAAGCTCAATATGAACAAGTCCTTCTATGCCCGCAATATTTCCTCTCAGATGAATCTTCTGCTTCATCTATGGACTCCCTTTGCCTGACACAACCAAACAATCAGCTTCTACAGAAAGTGCATCCGGAGCTACAAGCATTACTGTCTTTAAAGGGGTTATCCAGTGTGGGGGCACCGGGGAGGAGGTGGCTGAAATAAAAGACGTCCACTTCCCTACCCGGTTCCAGCGGCGGGCCCCGCATCACGGCGCTCCGGTGCCCGGTTCCCGGCCGCTTCCTGCCGTCTGACGCCGCCCGAGACGCTACGTCTCAGGGCCGCTCAGCCACTCAGTGAAGGAGGCGGGATCCGAGCGGACTTCGAACGGATCCCGCCTCCTTCACTGAGTGGCTGAGCAGCCCTGAGACGTAGCGTCCCGGGCGGGGTCAGACACCAGGAAGCAGCTGGGAACCGTGATGCTGGACCCGCCGCTGAAACCAGGGAGGTAAGTGGACGTCTTTTATTTCAGCCACCTCCTCCCCGGCCCCCCCAAAAAAGTGCCCCCAGGCTGGAGCACCCCTTTAACTCCCTCTAAACAGGATCTAAATAATCTTGCCATTGATCTTAAGGCCTTGTGACAAAACACTTGTCTGTGGTCCATAACAAAGTAATAGCCTTAGAAAAAACGTCTGTAGGATTGGAGAAAACACAAACTAAGCAAGAGTTTCAAATTAAAGAACTGATAAACACAACAGAAACGTTAAAAATCTCTCAGAAAATGATCACCCTCAGACTTGACGACATAGAAAATAGGAATCGTCGAAATAATATAAGAATAAGAGGACTGCCTGAAGAGGTTAAATCAGCTGACTTACACGGAGCTATATCCTCGATATTCAATAGGATCCTGGAAAGGCCATTGGAAACTCACATAGAGCTTGACAGAGTACATAGAGCTCTAAAGCCCAAGGGAGGAGACCCAAAAAGACCAAGAGACATCATCTGTAGATTACATTATTATACACAAAAGGAGGAAATCATGAGGAGAGCGAGGGCAATCCACAACATCGAATTCAACAGTGCTAAAATCCAACTCTTTACAGACCTGTCACTACTGACCTTAAGACAAAGAGCCACCCTTAGGCCACTCATCCAAAAATTACAGGAACATAACCTCCAGTCAGGGCTGTATTACCAGCTGCTGCCCTAGGCACTAAACCTGAAGACGCCCCATCTTCACGCACCTATTGGCGATACCAGACCTGACAATGCCACCATACCCCCCACCCCCCTGGAAAAGACACCAGATTTACTGGCAAGTTTACAACTAGTGTACTGTGTTGGAAAAGACTTCAGAAGAGAAGGATTTAGGGGTAATGATTTCTGACAGCCTTAAAATGAGTCACCAGTGCAACCAGGCGGTGGGGAAAGCAAATCGTATGCTGGGGTGTATAGCTAGAGGTATAACCAGTAGGAAGAGGGAGATTGTGATCCCGCTGTATAGAGCTCTGGTGAGGCCACATCTGGAATACTGTGTCCAGTTCTGGAGACCTCACCTAAAAAAGGACATTGATAAAATAGAACGGGTCCAAAGACGGGCTACAAAAATGGTGGAGGGTGTGAGGCATAAACCATATCAGGAACGACTTAAAGATTTGAATCTGTATAGTCTGGAGGTAAGACGGGAAAGGGGGGACATGATTGAAACCTTTAAGTATGTTAAGGGACTAAATAAGGTTCAAGAGGGGAGTGTTTTTAGTAAAAAACTGAGCTCAAGAACAAGAGGACACAGTGAGAGGTTAGTTGGGAAAAAGATCAGAAACAATGTAAGAAAATATTATTTTACTGAAAGAGTAGTAGATACCTGAAACAAACTTCCAGCAGAGGTGGTTGGTAAATCTACAATAACAGAATTTAAACACGCCTGGGATAGACATATATCTATCCTAAGATAATAAGAAAGAAAATACTAAAAGGGCAGACTAGATGGACCCAGTGGTCTTTTTCTGCCGACAATCTTCTATGTTTCTATGTCTGAACGGGAAACTGAAAAAATAAAAAATAAAAATTAGTTTTTTCTGTCCCCTGCTCCCTGGTGCTGCCCCCCTGCAAGGTGCTGCCCTAGGCACCGGACCACGGGTGCCTAGTGGTAAATACGGCCCTGCCTCCAGTATAAATGGGGTTTTCCCTTTTCACTATCAGTGAGGTATGCTGGCGGAACTATAAGCTTGAGACCTGCCAGATTCCTTGAATGCTCTGAACCTCCCAAATTTGTACTTACATGAATGGTGTAACCTGCATGAGACTATGGTATTGCCACCACCCAGCTGTATAACACACAACCCCGATCTGGGGCCTCCGGCGTCAACAGGAGATCTGACCAAGCACCACTGCCCCAAAGAGAAAGAGAAAAGAAAATTCTGTGAGGTCATTTGGCTGGACTGAACTGAGAGATCCATACACCTGAGTTAACTGTTATATTCTCCTAACATTTTTTTCTTTCCTTTAAAGGAGAAGTCCGGCGAAAATTATTTTTTTATATGTTATTACTGATGGAAAGTTATACAATTTTCTAATGTACATTAATTATGGGAAATGCTCCTATACTGCTATTTCCCTTAATTTAGTGTACCAGGAAGTGTTAGAATTCTCTCAGAAGCAGTGACGTCACGACGAAAGGTGTAATTCCCATGGAGTGTCCAGCAGGGGGCGCACTATATATATATAGAAGTCAATGAGTACCATTGACTTCTATATATAGTGCGCCCCTGCTGGACACTCCATTGGAATTACAATGGATTTGTATGTAATGTAATATACAGTGTTTTTGATTAAATACATTTATGAAATACTTTGGGGAGCAAGTGTCCTTGCTCCCCAAAGTATTCCATAAATGTAAGCAATCAGTACATCACAAAAAGCCCGCCGCCCGCCGCTACCGAACGCCCGCTGCTGTGGACTACTCTCAACTACTACTCTCCCCACCTGCTCATAGCATGTGCAGGTGATGGGAGAGTAGTAGCCGGGTTATATGGCTGAGATCGCCGCCGCGATGCCGCGCAGGGGAGCCGCTCATCACTGCAGCCATCATCCCCCTCCGCTCCCCCCTCCTGCTGCTTCCTTACTCTATGTGATAGCTGACTTCCTGCCGGGCCGCCGGCATGTGTGAACGGAGAGCGGCGGCCGGGCAGGAAGTCAGCTATCACATAGAGTAAGGAAGCAGCAGGAGGGGGGAGCGGAGGGGGATGATAGCTGCAGTGATGAGCGGCTCCCCCTGCGCGGCATCGCGGCGGCGATCTCAGCCATATAACCCGGCTACTACTCTCCCATCATCTGCACATGCTATGAGCAGGTGGGGAGAGTAGTAGTTGAGAGTAGTCCACAGCGGCGGGCGTTCGGTAGCGGCGGGCTTACTGTGATGTACTGATTGCTTACATTTATGGAATACTTTGGGGAGCAAGGACACTTGCTCCCCAAAGTATTTCATAAATGTATTCAATCAAAAACACTGTATATTACATTACATAGACATCCATTGTAATTCCAATGGAGTGTCCAGCAGGGGCGCACTATATATAGAAGTCAATGGTACTCATTGACTTCTATATATAGTGCGCCCCCTGCTGGACACTCCATAGGAAATACACCTTTCGTCGTGACGTCACTGCTTCTGAGAGAATTCTAACACTTCCTGGTACACTAAATTAAGGGAAATAGCAGTATAGGAGCATTTCCCATAATTAATGTACATTAGAAAATTGTATAACTTTCCATCAGTAATAACATATAAAAAAATTATTTTCGCCGGACTTCTCCTTTAAGCAGCCATATTTTGTGTCATAATGATTTCCTTCCTAAACTAGTTGCTTTTTGATATTTTCCTACTCCGCCTAAGATGTCTGAAAATTTTGACTGACGTGTTTTTCCTTACTCTAAACAGCCAGTCTTTAAAACATTTAGGTGTGAAGATAGTACCAGCTGACCCTTGCTAATGTATTCTTGCAATTGTAAAACCAATATCTGTTGTGGATAGGCAATAGCAGGTGACCGATGTAGGATTATAGATATACTCTGATACATAGTTACAGTTCTTATGTGTTATTCCACAATTTGGCCTATGTTTGGCCCGGTTTATTTTGGTTGCTATATGGTTTCATTAGATATACATACAAAGACTAGTTTACAACAATTGAGCTAGAACAGTCTTTTTACACACCCAAAAACTAGCTACTTAGCCAATCCTATTTCTGCCTCTCCTATATATAGTTTTGTTTACAGAGTTGTGGTTATTTACCCCATGAGGCCACACAATTCACAATCCACAGGCCCTCTCCCAGGCAATTCCAGGGAAGCTATACGTTACTTTGCTGCCTCTTACCTGCTTCCATTAGATAAATTCCTCCCCGCAAGATTTTTCTTGGTTGAACTACAGGCCAAGACACCTACAGTAGTCCCACACTCCACCAACGTTCCAACTCACCCACCCTTTAGTTTGTCTTGCTAGTTCAAGACTAAGTCACCATTGTCACACATAGTCTCAAATAGTTTTTTGGTTTCGGTTATTGTTTGCTATTATTTGTCTTGAACAGTATTATATTTTGTTGAGTGTTTACCTACTGTTCTTCTCTTATTTTTTTCTCTCTTATAGTTTACGCTTTTCCCTCCCCCCTTTCCTGCGGCTACTTGAGCCTTGAAGCTCAAGTAGAAAACTACATCACCTGAACAGCACATGTCTTCTAAACAATTTTAAGCAGATGGACCCCTAATCCCTCTGGGTGAAAACCTTAGATTCCTCCCCGCTCTACACACAAGATCCTTTCTGGGGATACCCACAGATGAGGGCATTCATTACATTCCGTTGATTACTACACACAAACGGTATAAAACAGCTTATTGATCTCCCATTTAAGGAAATAAGAGAGACTCTTCCTGAAGAAGTAGTGCAACACCAATATGCACAACTGACAGCATTTTTTGACAGACAGAAAAATAATAGGTTAAACAGAAAACTATTTCCATTCGAGAAGCTATGTGTCTCTGGCTCCTCTGCAACGAAGGCAATTTCTTCTATCTATAATATGTTGGTGACAAGCGAAGATGATGTTTATGCCGAATATATTAATGGCTGGGAAAAAGAACTAAAAATGTCCTTCACTCCAGAAGAAGTCTCTATGGCCTTCTATATGACCCATAAGACTTCCATTTCATGCAATATCCAAGAAAGGAACTTTAAAAATTATGTCAAGATGGTACTTGGTACCCACTAACTTAGCAACAATGTACCCAGACTGTAACGATCTCTGCTGGAGATGTGGAGGAGACGGGCGCACTTGCTGTCTTTTCATTTCTCCAAATGCTGAAACCCCCAACTAACACCCACAATTGGTCAACATCTCTGTGTTGCCAACGACAACCCTCCTAGGTAAGACTTGTTAACAATTCTTATCTATGTGAATAAAGTTTTCATACTCACAAGGGACTTTGGTGTGATATTGATATAAGTCTAACCGTTATAACAGCCGCACTCCCACTCCCTTTCCTTTTCCCCTCTCCCCTTCATACCCCTACACCTCTCACCCTCCCTCCCCCTGTCTTATTCTCACCCTCTTCTACTCCCTTTCTACTCTGTTTAAAACACAAACATTATACCTGTGATATGAAGATGACGATGAATATTTGCACAGAGAACACTGATATGTAATGCACTGTCAGGACGCATAATCTATTTAATTTATCGGACTTGCGTAGCATTTTGATTCCCCCTCCTATCCCCTTTCCCAACCTTTAGTTCTTCACTTCTCACCCCCTTTATTTTCTTTTTATTCTGGTAAAATTATATATTACTAGAAAATGTACCCGGCGCTGCCCGGGTATAAAGTGTCAGTGTGTTAATTAGATTTGTTCTAAGGTGCCCAGGAGGCCAAGCTAAAAGCATTGTTTCATCTGAGTTAATCAGTGGAATTAGTGTATACCTGTAGTGCATAGTTGGAGGGGTTCTGTATACCCACAATGTATAGTTTTTAGGGGTCTCGCATATCTGTAGTGCATAGTTGGGGGGGCTGTATACCTATAGTGTATAGTTGAGGGAGGTCCTGTATACCTGCAGTGTACAGTTGTTGAAGGTCCTGTATACCTGTACTGTATAGTTTGGGGGTCCTGTATACCTGTAGTATATAGTTGGTGCTGTATACCTGTAATGTATAGTTGGTGGAGGTCTTGTATACCTGTAGTTTATAGTTTAAGGGTCCTGGATACCTGTAGTGTATAATTGGTGGAGGTCTTGTATACCTGTAGTATATAGTTCGGGGGTCCTGTATACCTGTAGTAAATAGTTTGAGGGTCCTGTATAACTATAGTATAGAGTTGGTGGAGGTCCTGTATACCTGTAGTGTATAGTTTGGGGTCCTATATAACTGTAGTATATAGCTGGTGGAGTTCCAGTATACCTGTAGTATATTTGGGGTCCTGTATACTTGTAGTATAGAGTTGGTAAAGGTGCTGTATACCTGTATTATAGAGTTGGAGTAGGTCCTGTATACTTGTAGTGTATGGTTTTGAGGTCCTGTATACCTGTAGTGTATAGTTTGGGGTCCTATATACCTGTAGTATATAGTTGGTGGAGTTCCTGTATACCTGTAGTGTATAGTTTTGGGGTCCTGTATACCTGTAGTGTATAGTTTGGGGTCCTGTATATCTGTAGTATATAGTTGGTGGAGGTCCTGTATACCTGAAGTATATAGTTGGTGGTATATAGTTGGAGGTCCTGGTATATAGTTGGAGGTCCTGTATACCTGTAGTATATAGTTTTGGGGTCCTGTATACCTGTAGTGTAAAGTTTGGGGTCCTGTATACCTGTGGTATATAGTTTTGTGGAGGTCCCGTGCACTTGTAGTGTATAGTTTTGGGGTCCTGTATACCTGTAGTGTCCTGTATACCTGCAGGGTTGTATTTACCCGTATGGCAGTGTTATTCAGTCACTGTCATGAATGTGCCTGTACCGAACTCCGTGCGCCCCTTGGCTCGTGCTGTGCGCCTGAGATGGCGCTGATATTCAGTGTTTTTGTATGTTTGTGCAGTGTCCTGAACCTTGTCTGAACACTGCTCTATTTCCTTCTGTGTTTGTTCAGCCACACCCACTTTGCCTGAGATACTCCTGGCCACTCCGGAGTTAACTCTGATGCTGCTTAGCTAGTCTGATAGACTGTTCTCTCTGCCAGTCAGGTTGCTCTTGCCCCAGGTGTTCTGAGGAGATTAGGGCTCTGGTGCAATCAGCTCCTGCACTGGACCTCTGGTCTCCTATATAGTGTCTGCCAGCCTGCCTCTCACTGCCGGATATTGAGCTTGTCTCTGCCTGGTTCTGTGTTTGCTATTCTTGCTCTGTTTATTCTGACTCTGCTTTGTATTTCTGACCTTTCCTGCTTGCTGCCTGCCCCTGACCATACTGCCTGTTTTTTGACCTTGCCTTTGGATCCTGATTTTGTACTTTTGCTGCCCGATTGTTGTGACCCGGACTGTCGACCATTCTTTATTGTGTTTTGTCTGTCTGTCTTGTCCTTGTGTCCCACCTAGCCAGTGCAGGGACTGACGCCCAGTTGCTCGCCGCCATCTTAGGGCGGATTGTGGCAAATAGGTAGAGGACAGTGGGCGGGGCTGAGCTTAGGGCTCACTGTCTTGTCTTGTCCTGCTGTCCGGTTCCTGACAGTCACAGTATGGCAGTATTGCTCAGGTCTGATATGATGGTGTTATCCAGTCACAGTATGGTGGTATTGGTCAGGACTGGTGTGGCGGTGTTACCCAGTCACAGTTTGCCGGTATTGGTCAGGTCTGATATGGCAGTGTTATCCAGTCACAGTATGGCGGTATTGGTCATGTCTGGTATGACAGTGTTATCCAGTCACAGTATGGCGGTATTGGTCAGGTCTGGTGTGGCAGTGTTATCCAGTCACAGTGTGGCGGTATTGGTCAGGTCTGGTGTGGCAGTGTTATCCAGTCACAGTATGGCGGTATTGGTCAGGTCTGGTGTAGCAGTGTTACCCAGTCACAGTTTGGTATACCTGTTGTGACCTGTATATACATGTACTGTATGGATGGAGTAGGGGCTCCTGTATATACATGTACTGTATAGTTGGAGTAGGGGGTCCTGTATACATGTACTGTATAGATGGAGTAGGGGGTCCTGTATATACATGTACTGTATAGATGGAGTAGGGGGTCCTGTATATACCTGTACTGTATAGATGGAGTAGGGGGCCCTGTATATACCTGTACTGTATAGATGGAGTAGGGGGCCCTGTATATACATGTACTGTATAGATGGAGTAGGGGGCCCTGTATATACATGTACTGTATAGATGGAGTAGGGGGTCCTGTATATACATGTACTGTATAGATGGAGTAGGGGGCCCTGTATATACCTGTACTGTATAGATGGAGTAGGGGGCCCTGTATATACATGTACTGTATAGATGGAGTAGGCGGTCCTGTATATATATGTACTGTATAGATGGAGTAGGGGGTCCTCTATATACATGTACTGTATAGATGGAGTAGCGGGTCCTGTATATACATGTACTGTATAGATGGAGTAGGGGGTCCTGTATATACATGTACTGTATGGATGGAGTAGGGGGCCCTTTATATACATGTACTGTATAGATGGAGTAGGGGGTCCTGTATATACATGTACTGTATAGATGGAGTAGGGGGTCCTGTATATACATGTACTGTATAGATGGAGTAGGGGGCCCTGTATATACCTGTACTGTATAGATGGAGTAGGGGGCCCTGTATATACATGTACTGTATAGATGGAGTAGGGGGTCCTGTATATATATGTACTGTATAGATGGAGTAGGGGGTCCTGTATATACATGTACTGTATAGATGGAGTAGGGGGTCCTGTATATACATGTACTGTATAGATGGAGTAGGGGGCCCTGTATATACATGTACTGTATAGATGGAGTAGGGGGCCCTGTATATACATGTACTGTATAGATGGAGTAGGGGGTCCTGTATATACATGTACTGTATAGATGGAGTAGGGGGTCCTGTATATATATGTACTGTATAGATGGAGTAGGGGGTCCTGTATATACATGTACTGTATAGATGGAGTAGGGGGTCCTGTATATACATGTACTGTATAGATGGAGTAGGGGGCCCTGTATATACATGTACTGTATAGATGGAGTAGGGGGTCCTGTATATACATGTACTGTATAGATGGAGTAGGGGGTCCTGTATATACATGTACTGTATAGATGGAGTAGGGGGTCCTGTATATATATGTACTGTATAGATGGAGTAGGGGGTCCTGTATACACATGTACTGTATAGATGGAGTAGGGGGTCTACCAGTTATTACTGTGGATGTTGTGAGGCAGCTTCCCTAGCAACCATTGCTCCCTGTGAAAATGAAAGCAGTAATCCTATTGGTTGCTAAGGCTCCAACTGCCGTGTCTGCTGCAGCTAATTATATCACCTGTGTTTGCAGTGAGGAGATTTCCCATTCATCTCTATGGGGCGCCTCTCTTTCCCCTCCCCCTCCCCTCCTGTACATCTGGCGGGGACGGGACCTTCGTAATAACCTTTCCGGGCACCCAATGTATCTGTGTGCCAAATTTGGGGTCAAACGGTTCAGGCGTTTGGAAGTCTATAGAGGACAGACAGACAGACAGACAGACAGACTTTGATTTTTATGATATAGATTATAGTTGTAATGTTTGAATGAAGAATATGTTAAATATCCACAATACCCAAGTTTTGTGGTGTTTAATAATTTTCACTTCACACATTGTAAGGTATGGTTGTCTACAAGAAACTTACAACTCTATGTTCTCTTGGTCAAGTTCACTCCTCATTTTATAGGTCCCTTTCCAATTGCCGAAATAATACATCCAGTCTTGTTCAGATTACAGTTGCCTCGTTCTTTGCGAAACCACCCAGTAATTCACAAATATCTGCTCAAAAAGTATATTCCACCTGCAGTTTGAGGTGGAGCGAATCCTTGATTCCCAAAGGGTCCAGAGGCCCCTCCTTGTCACGCTCAGCTCCTGGCACTGCTGGAGAGTACAACCGGCCCACTGTAAGCACCTACGGGGTCCTTGGCAACTGGCCCAGATGGTTGCTAGGCGTTTTGAATTGTGACTTGTCACCAGTAAGCTCTATAGTGTTTTGCTGGGGGCTGGAGTTTCTGCCCCAATCACGTCTGGGACTCTAGCCTCCATATAACTACCACCCCCATTATGCTTCTTTGCCTGCAATAGAGCCTCTTTGAATGTGACTAAGTTATTGTTGTATCCTGATTATTATTCCCGGGTTTTACTGATTTTGGCTTGACTTCCGACGGTTCCCGACTTCTTATTTTGTACTATCACAACCGATAGATTTTGATCCGGCTAGCTGAACCTGCAAATAATTTGTTTGTGTGTCTTGTCTCTGTCTCTTGTGTGTCTTCAGTGTTTAACTTGTACCAGCATAGTTCCAGTCTTCAGGTTGGGGTCGGCCTGCTAAGGAGCCGATCACTCCAAGAGGAAGGGACAGTGGGGCGGGTGCCAGCGTTAAGGCGTCACCTGTCCTGTGTCTCTGGGTCCCAGTCCTGACATTAGCTTTTTCTATCTGTTTCTATGAATGACGTTTTCTCCTCCTCTTTCCCTATCTCCAATGGCACGCGGCAAGGATGCCCCTTGTCCCCTTAGCTTTTTGTGTTGGTAATGGAATTCCTCCTTCAAACACTACGCCAAGATGAGATGATTAAGGGGGTGACATTAGGGGGGGGGGCAGCATCTAGCTGCTGCCTTTGCAGATGACTTGTTAGTTGTAACGCCTGGAGTAGTGGATCCACTGGACCGTCACCAGCGATGGCACTAACCTCACCAGGGAACGGAGTCTAAGGGGCCTCTGGTTGTCACCAGAGCCCGCCGCAAGGCGGGATGGACTTGCTGCGGCAGGCGACCCCCAGGTCGCTACCCCTGGCTTGGTTGCTAGTGATGGCAGGCGAGGCGTGGCAGGAGCAGTAGGCAGGAGATGGTGCTGGCAGAGGTCTGTAGGCGTAACCGCAGGTGACACGCTGAACACAGGAGCAATGGTGTAACAGGGGAGCAGGAACCAGGAACAAGGACTAGGGACCAGGTAGCGGATAGGAATCAGGAACAGGGACTAGGGACCAGGTAGCGTATAGGAATCAGGAACAACAGGGAGCTGGGCCAAACGCTATGGGAAGCATGTAGAGGCTCCAACACGAGGGACAGGGCACGCTGGGATTTATAGGGAGTGATTGGGTGCAACTACCAATTAGGGGCGGACTGGCCGTTTAAATCCGAGACAGCCGGCGCGCGCGCGCCCTACGAGGCAGGGACGCACGCGCCGGCCGGCACAGACGGAGACAGGAGCGGAGGAGAGGTGAGGCGCCCCCAGGGGCCAAACTAGCAGCAGCGCCGGGTCCCTGCACAAGGATCCCGGCGGCTGCATGGGGCAGGAGGAGGTCGCGGCGGCGGCCCGGAACACGGGACGCCGCCGCGGCCGTGACATTAGTGATGTTATCTGACCCATCTGGTTATCTCTCCCGAAGGTTCATAAGGTGTTGAAACAGTTTAGTTTAGAATCCAACTTTAAAATTAAAGGGGTTGGTCACTTTATAGTAAAATAGTTCATTGTACAGTATTACCAAGTGTACTCACAGCACTTACTGACATCAGCTCCTTGTGTACCTCATAGAGATAAAATCAGACTTCTCTCCTCCAGACTGTGCTGCTCTGCTCTGTGGTGAGTCTGTCCATAAGATGGCTGACATGGAGGAGCATGTGACCATGCCCCGCCCCCCAGTGTCCACCATAGGCATATACAGGCTCGGTGTTGGACACTTGGAGACGTGTTTTGATGTAAAAAGTGGCACTGACCTGATGCAACTATTTGCACAAAATTATTTACTATTGCTCACCAGCATTAAGATGTCTAATAGCATGGGTCTCCAAACTGCGGCCCTCCAGCTGTTGCGAAACTACAACTCCCATCATGCCTGGGCAGCTAAAGCTTTGGATTTGGCTGTCCAGGCATGATGGGAAATGTAGTTTTGCAACAGCTGGTGGGCCGCAGTTTGGAGACCCAAGGTCTATAGACCGAATGAATCTCCCTATATTGTTATGGTTTGGTAGAAAATATATTGCAATGTCACTTTTAGTGCCTCACTTGACTTGCTTACTGCAGGTATTATCAATCCCATTTCTCTCATTTTTCTTTGGTCCAATCAGTGCTAAAAAAAATTCATCTGGATAGGCAGGCGAGCTTGCATTGCGCAAGGCTACCTTGTCAGACCGAGACATTGGGATGGGATTGGCCTTCCTGATTTAGAGCTTTATGCTAAGACTATTTATCTTTCCCCCATCTTACACTAAGACACTAGGATACCTCAACCCTATAATATCTGCTTCCCTATCGTCCCATTGGCATCACAACGTATGGGGTAAATTTGCCCCTGCGACGAAGGAATATTTTAATGAACATAATTAGATAAGCTTTTAATCCCCTCCTACGGAAGTATAAATAGGCCCCGCCTCCCCACATCATCAGTCTTTTTTTACTTCGTTCAGCTTAAGCCCTAGGGGACCTTGCCCCCTCCTACCTTATGCTTATGTCTCAAAATTTCTCCCTACAGTGCCGGGATTGGTATAGGGATCCGCGTTATACCGCGCTGACTTAAGGGGTTCGGTGCATTTTTTCTGCACTGGAATCTCCTCGCCTGCCTTGACACGCAGGACTGCGGCCTTGTGGTCCATCTCGCCGGAAGACTTCCGGCTTCCACGTCATCACGTTCGAACGCGCCGCGTCATCGGCTGCGTCGCGTGATGACGTCATCAGGAAGCGCTCAACAGTATTTCAGGAGCCTCTCCAGGCAGTACAAGCTCTCTTCCGAGAGTATGAGGTTGTATCCTGTGTGTACAGTGTTCCTCTGCCATTATTCAGCTTCCTGCCGGGGTTTTTCTTCTGCTTACATAGTAAGTCTATGAGGTTAATGTACTCAGCTGCCATCTAGTGGTTGTTTTTGCTCACTGCAAGCTATATTACAGGCTAGGCCTGTTATTCACTGTTTGGGTGCATATATTATATGTGACATATAGGTGAGACTTATATACACATATTTTTTTAGATGTCAGCAATGGAAACCAGTCCGTCTGCTAAAAGAGCATCAAAACGCAAACATTTCACGTGTGCTGAATGCGAAACTCCTCTGCCGGATGGCTATGAATTCCATACGACTGAATCTACTAGCAAGATAAGGTTCCTTTTTTTCCTATAAAAATTCTTATATGAAATTTTTGTTTCAGTCCGTTGTGCCTCATGTCGCCCAAAAAATGTTAAAGAACCTGATGTTCAGGATGTGGTAATTTGGGTGAAAGACTATGTTGAAAAAGCCTTTGCTAGTAGAGAGTCTTGCCATTCTTCTCAGAAGAAAAAACCCAAGCGTAGTATTTCTCCTTCTGTTTCCCAGCCTGTAAGTACTATGAGTAATAGGGGCTGGGGTATTTGCTCTTCTCAGCTAAAAAACCATCTTTTCTGCCCTAGGGGTCAGCATTTACGGTTATCGACGAGGTAAAGTCCTCCTCCTTCAGAATCATCTTCTCCATCTGAAGATGAAAAGGATACATTTAAAAGCTATTTTCCTATGGACAGCATCTATAAGTTGCGTAGGGCCGTACAGGCCGAAATTCATCCTGAAGAGCTGGAGGAAGGTGCTTCTCCTGTAAAAAAGCCGAGGGCTTTTTCAGTAGGGGAAACATCAATGTCCATGATAAAAGCTGAGTGGAAGAAACCGGAAAAAGACCCTGTACGTCCTCAAGGAGGACCAATCTAGGAACTGGAGTGAACCTCCTAAGGTAGATACAGCAATAGCTAAACTGTCCAAAAACACAGTGCTACCCGCTGAAGACGGATCTAACCTTAAAGATCCTATGGACAGAAGGGTGGAGGTGGCCTTCAAACGGTCATATACAGCTGCAGAAGCCCAAGGGGCAGTTGCTATCTCCTCCTTTGAGGTATCTAGAAGCCTTAGGAGATGGTTGGCCAAGGTCCAGGAGGATCTGGAGTCCTACGTTCTTTTAAAAAAGTGAATATGGCCATTGATTTTCTCTGTGATGCTGCATCACAGGAGACAAGGCTAGCCTCAAAGACTATGGCTTTGTCTACAGCTGGTCGCCGGGCCCTTTGTTTAAAACCTTGGGTGGGTGACTCTAATTCCAAGTTCCAATTATGCAACTTGGAATTCCAGCCTGGTAGACTCTTTGGTCCAGAACTCGACAAATTAATGGAAGAAATGTCGGACAAAAAAGGAAAATCCCTTCCATTGTCTTCCGCCAGTGGCTCTTACAGACCTCGTGGTTCCTTTCGTAGGGGAAGATCCCCTCAGAGAGGAAAAAGTAGATACCAGGTCAGAAATAAGGGAAGATATTACAAGAGAGGAGGAGGAGGAAAGCAGAATAAGAATTCCTCAAAAAAGCCCGATTTCTGACGCCAGAAGTATACCTGTGGGGGGGCGCCTAACTCATTTTCTCCCAGGTTGGGAAAAACTAATAAAGGACACCTGGATTTTAAACATTATCCGATGCGGTTATGTGCTTCCTTTGTCTCCTTTCCCTCCCCCCAGGTTTCTGGTATCACGGTATCTAGGTCAGGTAAAGCATCCGGTGCTGGAAGAAGAAATTCTTCATCTGTTGGCAGTCGAAGCTTTGGAAGAAGTCCCTTAGTCAGAGATCGGTCTAGGAGTATATTCTCCAATATTTCTCGTACCGAAGCCATCCGGAAGGTGGAGGCTTATTATCGATCTAAGGTATTTAAACCAATTCATGACAAAGAAAAAATTCCGCAAGGAAAACATAAGGTCAGTAAAAACCCTCCTTCAAGAGGGGGACTTTATGGTATCCTTAGATCTTCAAGATGCGTATGTCCACGTTCCTATCTCGCCAACCCACAGGAAATATCTGCGCATAGCGACTCAACTTCAGGGCGAGGTAAGACACCTTCAGTTCAAGGTGCTGCCATTTGGAATAACTTCAGCCCCCTTTGTATTTACAAAGATTGTATCAGCCATCATGGTACTGTTCAGGTTGCAGGGAATAAAGATCACTCCCTACCTAGACGACTGGTTGATTATGGCACAGACTCAGAATCTTCTGAGGTCTCAGTTGAATTATGTCTTGGACATACTTCTTCAATTGGGATTGATAGTCAACCAAGAAAAGTCAGATCTTGTTCCGTCCACAACAAAGACGTTCCTCGGGTTTGTCATAGACTCCATACAAATGAAACTCTTCCTCTCACCACCCAGAGTGATTTGTATTCAGAGAGGGGCACAATTTCTAATTCCTCCTCGGCAGGTGTCTCTTCGGACCTTAATGAGGTTCCTGGGGCTCCTCTCCTCAGCTGCAGAGGTGGTTCCATGGGCTCTATGGCACATGAGATACCTTCAGCAGGAAGTTCTGAAAACTTGGAATCGCAAATTGAAGATCTGGATGCGCTTCATGTCTTGTCCACAGAAACGAGGCAGTCTCTAACCTGGTGGAGACAGGTCAGACATGGAGCTTCAATAGTGGAACCTCATTGGATCCTGATCACAACGGACGCTTCAGGCACAGGTTGGGGTGCCCACTTGGAGGAGAAGATGGTTTCAGGAGTATGGAACATACAGGAGTCGTCGCTTCCTTCGAACGTTCGGGAACTCAGAGCTATTTATCTAGCTCTTCTACATTTCTCTCCACTGTTATCTCAGAAGGCAGTGAGAATAAGGACGGACAACACTGCTTGTGTGGCATACATCAACAAGCAGGGAGGTACCAGACCAGATTAATGGCCATGCACATCAGGGGCATCCACAACACTCTGGCAGATCGGTTGAGTCGAGGATTGACGGTTCCGGGAGAATGGTCTCTGTCGAGAACAGTATTCATTCAATTAACCCGGAGATGGGGACTTCCTCAGATAGATCTCATGGCATCAGCAGAGAATGCCAAACTGAGGAATTTTTGTTCCCTGTATACAACAGACAGACCGTTGATCGTGGATGCCATGTCAATACAATGGAATTTCCAGCTGGCCTACATTGATCCTTTATCTCCCACCTAGTGGATGAAGACGGTTGGCCTTTTAGCTTACAGGACCTCTCAATCACATTGAAAATCTTATTGTCACATGTACCATTGCTTTTCTACCTGAAAATTTAATTACTTAAACTTTGTAAGCAATATGACTTTACTATGGCACTTTTCTGGATTGGGGAATTAGGCTGGGTTTACACTATGTTTTTGCAATCCATTTTTTTCCTCAGCTGTTTGCAAAACAACGGCTGAAAAAAAAAAAAGAAAAGAATGCATCTGTTTCCATCAGTTTTTTCATTGAATTCCAGAATATAAAAAAATGGATCAAAACGGATCCGTTTTTTTTTAACATACACAAAAACGTATTCAACCTTATTCCAAAAACCAATTCTTTTTTATATATATAATGGAAGTCAATGAAATTATGGGGAAAAGATTTGGGTAAGACGTTCGAAAACAAGGAGACACACTCCATTGTATATTTTATGGCAAGAAATATGCAAATGCTGGATCCTGTCCAGAGAAACTGGGAGACGTTTCCCAGGACTGGCTCCAGCTTTTCCCCACACCCATAAAGGAGCGGCATCGAACAGCAGTTAAAAGGCAGCAGACTGATGAGAGGATTGATAAGATAATAAAGAAGCTTTGCTTCATTATTACTGTAAAGTCGTTCATCTATAATTCTTTTTTTTTTTTTTTTTTTTTTTAAACTGTAATTTTTATTGATTTTTCAGTTTGTTTGTTTTTTCCACAAGAGACAGACAGTGTATAATTGCATATACAGCATACATAGAGTGGAAACATACCAAATAAACAAAGCCACGTTAGAAAGAAGCCTCACTATCTAAAGTCCTCTAAAGTCCAAGGCATCATCCGTAGACGGACAGAAAGAGAATATTAGCTATACCAGTGGCGTATAAACAGTATCAGTAAAAGCATTCAGAGTGGCATACTTCCACATAAACCATCAAAGCAAATAAGACACACAGAACAAAACATGACGTAGACAATAGACACAATAGGGAAAGACAGGGAGGGGAGGGTGATCCTAGGCTTAGATACTCATAGATGCGGCATGGGTGTCATATGAGTCCCATAAGGCCCAAGTGGACTCAAATATCTCCATTGTATTATTAAGTGACGCAGTCATTTTTTCTAGCCCACGTAGCTCTTTTATCTTCAGCTTGAGACAGCTAAGAGTCGGGGGAGAGGTTTTCTTCCACGCTCTGGCAATTAGGGATTTGGCCGCTGTAAGCACCACCAGTAAGAATTTAGCTTGTTTTTTCCTAAGAGTTTTGGGAAATAGATTAAGGAGGCATACAGCCGGGTCTCTGGAGATAGTGACCTGTAAGACGGCTGATGCCAAACCACACACGTCCACCCAAAACTGACGGATGAGAGTGCACTCCCAGAAGATGTGATACAATGATCCCACTGCTACCATACACCTCCAGCACAGCGGAGAGATAGAGCTGTTAAGCTTATGCAACAATTCCGGGGTGTGGTACCATAACATCAACACCTTGTAGTGTGCCTCCTTATACGTTGCACAGATAGAGGATTTAGCCGCTCTCTCCCAGATGACACCCCAACACTCAGGCGGTAGTTCCCTACCTATGTAAGCCTCCCACTTAGTCATGTATGTATGTTTGACTAGGGAGCCGTCTACTGGACTCAAAAGAATACAATATATATCAGAAATAAGTCCCACCGTGGAGGTACCTTTTCTAGCTAGCTGTTCAAAGGCCGAAGGCTTAGAGACTGTGTCAGTGCCCAGACGTGATATCATAAAATGTCTCAGGTGGACATAGGTGAAGTATTCCGACCGGGGAAGTTCCGAACGTTCCATGAGCCGGTCCCATGGGAGAAGAGTTCGTGTTATGGGGTCTACAATGTCCGCAAACTGAAATAATGTCTTAGAACCCCATGTACGCACTATCTGCGATTGCAGGCTAGGAGGGAAGTCAGGAAAGAGTAGAAAGGAATGCAGGGGAGAGGCTTTAGAGAACAACCCAAATTTACTAGCACAAGAAGACCATATATGTATTGTAAAACGAATAGGGCCTAGCAGGTTCATGTGAGAGGAAGAAGGGGGAGAGGTATGCCAGAGAAAGGAGTTCGGGTGGAAAGGTGCTAACCAAATTTTTTCGATTTCCATCCATTTTTTGTACGCAAGATATCGGGACCACGCCGGAATCTGTCTCAAATGGGCCGCCCAATAATAATAAAGCAAATTTGGAACTGCCAGGCCCCCCTGAGATTTACTGCTCAACATCACTGATTTAGGAATGCGATGCCTCCTGGCAGCCCATACAAAACGGAAGATAAGCTTCTGAAGGGATTTGAGCTCCCTAAGAGGCACACGCACCGGGAGAGTCTCAAAAAAGTACAGTAATTTAGGCAGTATAGACATTTTCACCGAGGCTATTCGCCCCAGTAAGGAGATAAAGTGGGACGCCCATTTAGAGAGAAGACTCCGTAGTTCCTGGAAGAGGCTGGGAAAGTTCGCTGAGTACAAGTCTCGGTAAGTGGACGTAAGATGGATTCCTAAATATTTAATAGCTTTCATGTTCCACTTAAATTTATAAACAGACTGAAGCTGCATGACCAAGGGAGGAGGGAGATTTAGTGGCATAGCTTCTGATTTTGAGGTGTTTATCTTATATCCCGACAGCACCCCAAAGGTGTTGAGAAGACTATGTAAATTAGGAAGGGTAGTTACGGGGTTCGACAGGGTGAGGAGAATGTCATCTGCAAAAAACATAACTTTAAACTCTTTTCCCCTGACCGATACCCCCTTAATGTCAGGGACATTCCGAATGGCAGCCGCCAGGGGTTCAATACACATAACAAATAATAAAGGGGATAGTGGGCAGCCCTGGCGGGTGCCATTCGGTATCGGGAAAGTGGCAGAAATCATATGTGGGAGTTTAACCGCCCCCGTGGGTCGGGAATACAATGCCTGAACAGCAGCCAGAAAGGGCCCCCCAATGCCAAAACATTTCAGTGTCTCAAACATAAATGGCCATCCCAGGCGATCAAATGCCTTTTCGGCGTCTAGGCTAAGCAACAGGGCACTCTCTTTCTGCTGATTCACGGCATCGATCAAATCAACTGCTCTCCTGGTGTTGTCCCCACCCTGTCGACCCAGAACAAATACCACTTGGTCAGCATTAATTACAGATGGTAACCAATATCCAAGTCTAGTGGCCAAAATTTTCGTAAATAATTTGAAATCGGAGTTCAATAGGGAAATGGGCCGATAATTAGCACAGTCCACTGGGTCCTTACCCGGTTTAGGAATAAGAGTTACATATCAGTGGGATAGAGAGTACAGGAAGGGTTCCCCTTGGAGAAAAGAGTTGAACAGAGAGACCAGTTTAGGGGACAGTTCAGAGGAGAAGGTTTTGTAGTACAAGTAGGTAAAGCCGTCTGGCCCCGGGGCCCTACCCGTAGGGAGGAACTTAAGCACCTCAGCAAACTCTTCATCCGTAATGGGTGAGTTCAGCGCTACCACTGCCTCAGGAGACAGGGATGGTAAATTGCAGTCTTTGAGAAAATCTGTGATTCGTTTAGTACGGACCTCGGGATCAGACGGCAGGGTAGAAGGAAAGAGTACAGTTTTGTGTAGTAGCGGAGGAAGATAGAAGAAATATCAGCAGGATGAAATCTCAACGTCCCATCAGTATCTCTAAGCGCCTGCGGAGACTGGGCAGCGGTACGGTCATTAAGTATTTTGGCCAGCAACGTATGTGCCTTGTTGCCATTTTCATAAAATCTCTGTTTAGAGAAGAGAAGAAGCTTCTCTACCTTCAATAAAGACAGGTCCTTAAGACGCGCTCTGGCTGCCACCAGTCTCCGCAGGGTACGCAGGGAAGAGCAGTTGGCCAAAGAACGTTCCAGTGTGAGGACCTCTTGAGTGGCAGCACCAATCTGCGCCTGTGAGTCTTTCTTTTGGCGTGAACTTAGAGCGATACAATGGCCCCTGATAACGGCTTTATGCGCCTCCCACAAGATAGATTCCGACTGTACAGAGTTCCCATTCTCCTGAAAGTAATTTACTATACATGTTTTAATGGAATCCCTAGTAATCTGATACTTCAGTAAATTTTCATTCAAGCGCCAATGACAGTGGCGAGTTGGCGTCTGTAGACTTTTAAGACAAACTCCCACAGGACCATGGTAAGACCACGAAATGGGGTTAATAAATGAGCTATGTAAAAGGCGCACCATAGGGACATTTCCAAAAAAGTAATCGATCCTGGAATGAAGCTTGTGGGGATGAGAATAAAAAGTGTTATTCCCGCTCCGTAGGGTGATCAATTCGCCACAAATCGTATAGATTATATCTACGAATTAGTTTGCGAAACTCCGTGGAAATGTCTATCCAAGACATCCGAGAAGGAGAGGTTAAAATCTCCCCCCAGGAGCTTAGGTAGTTGTGGATAAGCAGACAATTTGATCAACACCCTACGGAGGAAGGGTATCTGCCGTCTATTGGGAGCGTAGATATTGCAAAGTACAATTTGTTTGCCTTCCATGGAGCCTTCTACTATCACAAACCTACCCCTTGGGTCTGAGAAAGAGGAAGAAAGCTGAAAAGGACAGGAGCGAGAGAAGAGGATAGCTACCCCAGCAGTTTTGGTCCCACTGGAGGCAGAAACAGCAGTAGGGAAAGAATGGCGAGCAAAGGCAAAGGTGGCATCATGATCGAAATGAGTTTCCTGAAGGAAGGCCACATCTGCTTTTAAGGCGCGGATTTCCCTCAGGACAAGTTTGCGTTTTACATTGGAGTTAAGCCCCTTGACATTCAAAGTAACACACCTAACCATTGGGATATCTAATCAAAGAATCAATACAAATGTAGCATCTTGCCCCCACCAAGAGGACTCGTAGGTGAGTCCTTACAGCTTGGCCCATAGGTACCCAGAGTAGTGTGCGAATAATAAACCTAGGGAGAACAAAAACAGGGAAAGAAGGGGGGGAAGAACAGAGACACAGGACAGACAGAGATACTACAAATACAATAAACTTGAATCGGCATTGGATATGAGACCCAACCTTCTGGCCTAATAAGCCAGGATAGGGGCAATAGGCAGCCAGCAAGAGCAAACAGAAGATACGCTCAAGAACTAGCCACCCCATATGTAAATAACCGAAGCCCCAGGGGGTACATAAGAAGCACCAACAGAACTGAGAAATGTACATACACAGATGCGTACACGGAACCCAACCACGCAGCTAACTAAGCATATGAACAAAACATATATAGGCCTAACTTAGTGAAATAGTATTCAGAAGTAGCATAAAATAACTAAATAATGAGGGGCAGGAGATGAATCCCCCAGTCCACTAGTAATCAAGGCGGGGGATCAGAGACTCGAGCAGAGGGGGAGCCCGAGCCGACGGACTTCTGGCGACTCCTCTTCCGGCGAGCAGACTGCCACACAGGAGATGGTGGAGGGGGGCAGTAGTCTAGTCGGAGATCTTTGGCATAGGAATATCCAGGGTGTCACAAAACTTGGGGAGGTCAGCAAGATTACGTAGTACTGCAGCACGACCATCCCGTCTGGCCGATAAGGCAAAAGGAAAGTTCCACCTGTAGGTAGCATCACAGTCTCTCAAGGTCGTCAGGAGAGGGCGTAACAGGCGGCGTTTTTGTAGGGTTATCCATGACAGGTCAGGGAATATTTGGAGAGCAGCTCCATCAAAATCCAATTCCCTTAGGGAGCGTGCTTTCGCCATAATAGCCTCTTTGACCGTATAATCATGCAGGCAGCAAATAACATCTCTTGGGGTCCCATTGGAGGGCTTGGGCTTGAGAGCTCTATGTGCCCTATCAAATTTGATCTTATTAGTGGAGGGTTCTCCTAAGATGGTGTTGAAGAGACCCTCCAGCGTGTCCACCAAGTCTCTGTCCTGTGTTGCCTCAGGGAGTCCCCTTATTCTAATATTGTTGCGCCGCCCCCTGTTGTCTAAATCTTCAATATGGCGCTGCATATCATCTAAAGCGGCTGCCTGTGTGCTAACAGTGGATTGCAGGTGACCCATGTAGACCCGCGTGGAGTCATGCTCTTCCTCAAGTGCCTCTACTCTGGAGTTGATATGGCGGATATCTTTTCTAACAGCAGTGAGTTCCACCCTGAGGGTCTCCTTAACCTCAGAAAGTAGTGACTGGAAGTCCTTTTTAGTAGGTAGCTGTGATATTAGATCATGGACATCCTGCTGGGAAGAGTGTCCCCTGCCAGAAGTATCTGAGTCATAATCAGCATGAGGCCAAGAAGAGTCTTGCGACTCTTTACTGATCAGTAAATGTGGGACCTGGGAGAGCTCTTTGAGCTTTGGGGGAGGACTGGGGACCATCAGATTTAGATTTATCTCCACGTGGGGGTTTAGGCGCCGCCGCCATCATGTAAGGCAAAATGGACCGCTGGCCCTTTAAGGCTCCGGAGTCCGGTGAGCAACGGTCCCCCAGGTGTGTGGATATGGCAGATTCACAGGGCTCAGTGGCCGGGCCCTGAATAGCAAGTCCCCGGGCAGGAGAGGGAGCACTCAGCAGCGCAGGAGCTGACTCACCACCTCCTATGTCGCAGCAGTCCGGCGGGCAAGATGGCGTCTCACCACGTGGTGATGCAGGCCTCCGCTTCTGTCCCGTCTTCTTCAGGCTCTCACACCCCTCGGCACAGAGGGAAGGCGGCGGGCTGGCCGACGGAAGACTCCGGGGACGGATCGGGACTCGGAGTTCCTCACCGGAAGATCTCTGCACACGGACCGGAGATGCAGGCCGCAGCCTTCTCGCCGCAGACGTTCCCCTCGTGAGGTACGGGGTAAGGGAGCCCGCACGCTGGCCGGAGTTGCCGCCGGAAACAGAGGTTCTGGGGGTCCTCCTGGATCTCCCCCCCATAAGCTGAGGGGATTTTTGCGGGGTAGAGCGAGTGTTAGGCCGGCTAATGAAGCTGCGTGGTCGGGAGCTCCTGGTTTATGCGGCCGCTCTCATCGGCAGTTCGCCACGCCCCCTCTTATCTATAATTCTTATGGTGCGTTTAGAGATGTATCTAACAGGTTTTTGAAGCCAAATAGATATTAAAAAAGAGGAGAAATTTCAGTCTTTCCTTTATGACCGGTTCTCTGTTTAGTCTGTTCTTGGCCTTGGCTTAAAAAATCTGTCAGATAAATCTGTCTGTGTAAACATACCTGCAGTATAGCAATACTTCTGTCTAATAGCGGTGTGTACTGTCAATTCCAGGATTATAAAGAATGTACCATATTTTCCGACTTTTCAACCCCCGAAAAATATAAATTACTAACCGGTAATTTCTTTTCTTTGAGCCCATGACGGCACCCCTGGAGAGGTCCACCCCCTGCTCCCATAGGACAGGAAACAGGATACAGGAAATCCCTGGATCTTTTAAAAGAGTAAACTCCCCTCCTCTCGTCAGTCTTGAACAAGGACCTAGGAGCGAAGCTCACAAGACACACAAACAAACTATAGACAAACACAAACAAAATATACATCTACATATTTTTTTTTTAGTATATACAGCTATATACATATATATATATATATATATATATATATATATATATATATACATATACATACACACACACATACAAGGGGGGGATTTAGGCGGGGTGCCGTCATGGGCTCAAAGAAAAGAAATTACCGGTTAGTAATTTATATTTTCTCTCTTCGCCCGATGACGGCACCCCTGGAGAATAGAATAGGGATATACCCGCCTAGGGGGGGGACTACAGCATGTAATACTTTACGACCAAAGGTCAAATCTTCAGTAGAAGATAGTTGTAACCTGTAGTGTCTGTAGAATGTATGTGGAGTGCTCCATGTTGCTGCTCTGCATATCTGGTCAATGGAAACTGATGCCCTTTCCGCCCATGAGGTTGCTACTGCTCTAGTTGAATGAGCACCAAACCCTACTGGTGTATCAATGTTCTTGGCCTTATAACATTCTCCAATTGCCTGCTTGACCCATCTGGCTATTGTCTGTGTAGAGGCAGTTTTACCCTTAGTTTTTCCCTGAAAAGATATCAGTAATTTATTACTCAAGCGCCATTCCTTCGTGACCTGTAGATAGTGTAGGATCGCTCTTCTAACATCAAGAGAATGGAAAGATGTTTCACGCTCATTAGCTGGTGTGTTGCAAAATGAAGGTAACACTACCTCTTGTGACCTGTGGAAGTCAGTAACAACTTTCGGCAGAAAGGCAGGGTCAGGAGAAAGAACAATTCTATCGTCTCTAATGGTCATGTAAGGGGCCTGTATAGAAAAAGCCCTAATCTCACTAACCCTCCGTGCTGACGTAATGGCTAATAGGAAGGCCAACTTGTATGATAGGAACTTAATATGACATTCTGTTATGGGTTCAAAGGGGTTAGTGGTAAGACCATTTAGAACTAGATTAAGGTCCCAGGGAGGAATCCTTGACTTAATAGTGGGACATAGTCTACTGGCTGCTTTAACAAATCTTTTAATCCATGGATGATCTGCCAGTTTACAGTTATAGAGGGCACTGAGGGCAGAGATCTGTACCTTAATGGTGCTGGGTCTAAGGTTCTTATTTAGACCTTCCTGAAGGAATTGTAGAATTAAAGGAACGTCCGGAGCAGCCAGTACATTAACCAGTTTATTTACAAATCTGCAAAATGCTTTACAAGTAGAAGTAACCCTCTTTCTGCTGGCAAGTAGAGTGGTGATGACTTCCGATGAAAGGCCTCTATCTATCAACAATTGCCTTTCAAGTGCCATGCAGTCATGTGGAGATTCTGAACTAGTGGATGGAAGACTGGGCCCTGGCTGAGGAGATCTGGCCTGTCCGGTAGAATCCAGGGGTCCGTCAGAGACATCTTCCTGAGCCAAGAAAACCAGACCCTTCTTGGCCAAAAGGGAGCTATTAGTATAACGTGTGCCCTGTCTTGTCTGATCTTTCTGATAACTCTTGGAATCAGTCTGATAGGAGGAAAGGCATAAAGTAGGCCCCTGTTCCAGGGCTGCGCTAGAGCATCCAGGGCCATGGGTCTGTCGGCAGGGCAGAGGGAGAAGAACCTGTGGGTCTTTCTGTTTGTGCGTGAGGCAAAGAGGTCTATATTTGGAGTTCCCCACAGACTGCAGATCTGGAGAAAGACTTCCTGCGAGAGTTCCCACTCTCCCTGATTTAGTGAGTGTCTGCTGAGAAAGTCTGCTTTGACATTGTCCACCCCCTTCAAATGGAGAGCCGAAAGGGACAGACAATGTGGTTCCACTAGTCTGAAAAGAAAGTGGGCTAACCTCATGAGCTGTGGCGATCTCGTGCCTCCCTGATGGTTGATATATAACACTGCTGAACTGTTGTCTGTTAAGATTCTGACATTTCTGTTCTCTATTAATGGAAGAGCCTGGGATAAGGAGAAGAATATTGCTCTCAACTCTCTCACGTTCTGAGGGTCTCTGGCTTCCTCTGGAGTCCACTGGCCCTGGAAGACCTGAGAATCCGAATGAGCTCCCCATCCCTGAGGACTGGCGTCCGTGGTGATGGTTACGACGTTTTCCAGATTCCAAGGGAGCCCTCTGGAGAGATGATCTCTTTCTTTCCACCAAGAAAGAGACCTGAGGGTCTGTGGAGATAGAAGAAGGGAAGAATCAAGAGAATCTGTCGCACCATCCCATTCACCAAGAATTTGAGACTGAAACACCCTGGAGTGATATTGTGCCCAGGGGACCGCAGGAATGCAAGAAGAGAATAGACCCAATAGTGACATAGCCTTTCTGAGGGTAGTCAGAGGAGTGTCTAAAAATTCCTGAGTTCTCTTACAGATGTTGGAAATTTTATTTTCTGGTAAGAATGACTTTCTGGATCTGGAGTCTAAACAGATTCCCAGAAACTGGCAGTGTTGAGAGGGGATCTTGTTAGATTTTTCGGCATTGATCTCCCAACCCAAGTTAGACAGGATGTCCTCTACTATCTTAATCTGGGCCTGAAGGGAGTTAATTGAGTCACCTATCAGTAAGAAATCGTCTAGATATGGGACAATGATAATGTCCTGTTCTCTTATGTGGGCCATTACCTCTGACATTACTTTGGTAAACACTCTAGGTGCCTGTGAGATACCGAACGGTAAAGCCTGGTATTGAAAATGACAAATAGAATCCTGAAGTTTTACTGCCACTCTCAAAAACCTTTGATGGTCTGGGTGAATGGGAATATGGTAGTAAGCATCCTTTAAATCTAAGGTGGCCATGTAACAATCC
Source organism: Dendropsophus ebraccatus (assembly GCF_027789765.1). NCBI lineage: Eukaryota > Metazoa > Chordata > Amphibia > Anura > Hylidae > Dendropsophus > Dendropsophus ebraccatus. The sequence continues at coordinate 43,332,814 of NC_091463.1, forward strand.
TGGGTGAGATTTAGGATGGCTGATGAAACTGATTCCATCTTAAACCTCTCATAGGTCAATACCTTGTTGAGAGGTTTAAGATTGATAATGGTTCTGAAAGAACCATTGGGCTTCCTTACCAGAAATAAAGTGGAGTAAAAACCTCTACCACACTCTGCCTCTGGGACTGGGATCAGGACTCTCTTATCCAGTAAGGACTGTACTTCTAGTGAGAGGGCTACATGTTTTTCAGAATCTGATGACAAATCTGTAACCACAAATCTTTCCCCTGGGGAGGACAAGAAGGAAATCTTCAATCCATGTTTTATTATATCTAGAACAAACGTGCTATTGGAAATACCACACCATTGTGAGAAAAAACATGAAAGGCAACCTCCCACAGGGACCTGGCGTCATTGTGTAGGTTTTTTGGAATTATCTGTGTTCTTGAATAGGAACCCTTTAGATTTTTTCGTGGGTCTCCACTCTTTCTTATTAGTATTAGGAGCCCTTTGTGTGTTCCTACCTTTTCCCTTGAAGGGGCGATTAGACTGCTGAGGAATCAAAGGAAACCCCTTCTTTTTGTCTGAGGCCTTCTCAAGGATATTGTCCACAGCTGGACCAAAAAGCAGGTTGCCTTCACATGGGACACCACATAGTTTGGATCTAGATGTGACGTCTCCTTTCCACTCCTTAAGCCACAGGGATCTGCGAGCAGAATTAGATACTGCGGCCGAACGAGCAGAAAGTTTAAGTGCGTCAGCCGAAGCTTCAGACACAAATGACATGGCTTTTTCAAGGGTATCAAAGGGTTTAAGGAGTTCCTCTGCTGGTGTACCCTTGCTAATCATCTCTTTTAGCTCTGATAACCATACTTCTAAGGCTCTAGAGACTGAAGTAGCGGCCACCAAAGGCTTAAATAGAGCTGTGGATGCCTCCCAGTCCTTTTTTAAATAAATCTCTGCCCGTTTGTCCATAGGATCTTTTAAGGAGGCACAGTCCTCAAACGGAAGAGCATTCTGCTTGAAAATCTTTGCCACCGGAGGATCTATTTTGGGAGCCACACCTCAAGTACTAGACTCTTCCTGGTCAAACGGGTACATCCTTTTGAAGGCAGCAGGAATAAAGAATTTTCTATCCGGGTTAGACCATTCATGTTTGATTAAGGTCTTGATATTCTGATGGATAGGGAACACCAAGCGTTTTTTAGGAGCTAACGCTCCAAACATTCGGTCCTGTATAGTCTGGGATTCAGGAGTATCCTCTATGCCCATCGTCTCTCTTACTGCTTTGATAAGGATATCTACAGTTAGAGAAGGGTCAGTCGCAACCTCTAATCCTTCTACTCCTGACGCACCCAGGTCCTCTGCCTCTGTGCCCAGACTCTGTTCCTCCTCATCTCCTATAGAGGATGGAGGTTCAGATACAGACATACTATGCCCAGCTTCTTCAAGATCAATTATTGGAATAACCACCGGAGCAGCCATAGGCAGAGGCGGATTCGGAGCTGGTATAGCTGTTGGTAGGGTAGGAGAAGGCACCTGAAGTGTAGGCTGCGACTGAGAAGGCATGGCAGCCTGAAAAAAACAAAGAAAGAACTTTATGAGGATGTTCTATATATATATATATATATATATATATATATATATATATATATATATATATATGATATTACTCCCCCCTTTCTTTCTTTACGTACCCTAATTTCCTTCTTAATGATGCTTCTCATGTTACGTACAAATGAAGGTCCCTGATCTACCAATACTCTATTCATACAGCTACCACAGAGAAGTTTATTGTATGAGCTACTAAGACGTTTTCTACAAGTTGGGCATTCCTTGCTTTTAGCTCTGCTTTTACCGGATGACCCTTCCTAAATAAATAAGACAAATAAACGATAAGAATCATAAGGAAAAATAAGCTTGTCTGGGGAAAACTCCCCTCTTACCCACTCCATACCGATAAAGCCTGTGTTGAAGGTGAAGTGGTTTCAATAGTTTCAGCGCTTTCAGCCTCCATAACGATAATAGAAGTTCAGGAGGTTAGATATCCAACTGCAGCTAAGCTACAGTGAAGCGGTATAACAGCACCGGGCAGCTACTCACTGAAAGGAGCAGCTGTAGTACTTGGATGTACTGCCCCGGCATCTTCCTCTGCACTCTTTTTAAATTTGGCGCCGAATCCCTTGTGACCGGCTGGTCCCGCCCCCTATGCCGCGCGCTGATACGGCGTCACCCTCCCGGCGCTCTCCCCGAGCAGGCCTAAGCCCCGGAAGTTGCCGAAAACGGCCGGCAGAGCAACCCCCTCCCCAGTGCTTCTGGTTACCCATGCCACAGCGCGCGCGAGCACAGCGCTGCAGACCGGAGCACCAGCCGCACCGAGGAGAGTCAGGGGAGCCCCGGGGACCCGTCTTCCGGAGGTGTCGGGGGGGGGGGGGGGGGGGGGGGGGAGCCAGACTAGGAGGCTGCTCCACCAGCGGAGTCTGATGCCGCCGGTAAGGTATACCACGGCAAGCCCCAGTCACCTCTTTTATCCAGGGTTGGGAAGGGAGAGACCCCTTCCAGCTCCTGCTCCCGTAGGGACAGGAAACAGAAACTGACGAGAGGAGGGGAGTTTACTCTTTTAAAAGATCCAGGGATTTCCTGTATCCTGTTTCCTGTCCTATGGGAGCAGGGGGTGGACCTCTCCAGGGGTGCCGTCATCGGGCGAAGAGAGAAAAATCAGGGTTAAACTCGGGGGTCGTCTTATACCCCGAGTATGGTGGCCCCATTTGGTGGTGGTGGTGGGGCTCAAAAAAACCTTTAACTGACCTAGAGCCCGTTCCCGGCGGAGAGGCTCGGCTGCCGGGAGAGCTTCGGGAGAATGAGAGAGGCGCCGGAGGTTCCCGAAGCCTCTCTCATTCTCCCGAAGCTCTCCCGGCAGCCGAGTGTCTCCAAACCTGTCCAATGAGATGCTCAGCTGCCTGGAAGAAGTTCGGCGATCTCCGTCCCCGGTAGTGTACGTCACACTGCCTGCGCCAGGAAAGGGCCCTAGGTGACTTAAAAAAAAAACAGAAAAAAAAACTTTATTTAGCTGCAGTAAACCCCTGCTTGACCGCTGCGGGCTGCGGTCAGGCAGGGGTTAACATTTTCCGGCGTATAAGGTGAACCCCTGACAATCTGAGTCAGGGGTCGTCTTACACGGTAATTAGTTTTGACCTGAGCCAATTTTAAGACATACCCCAGAAAGACCTTTGGTAGGTACACCCTTTTTAGTAATGTACATAAGGTCAAGCTCATGTAAAGGATTATGTGCAAAAATCTGTTATGGCTTTTTGAGGTTTTAAACAGACCTCCGTATGATTACAGATGAGCTAATCTACAGTAGGAACGTAGCAAATCGCTTATTTCCTATCTTCCTGGGACAAAGAGGTCTCTTTGGTCTTGGTGTAGCGTATATTGATAAGCTATTTGGATAGCAATGATCCTTGAAAAGTTGACAGCGTAGGTTAGCTTCATGTTGGAAGGCTTCTATGGTAGAACAATTTCTGCATATCCACAGATATTGTCCCTTTGGTATACCACCTTAGGGCTGTCATGAAACCTTGGCTCTCCAGCTGTTGCAAAACTACAATTCCTATCGTGCCTGGACAACCAAAGCTTTAGCTATCCAGGCATCATGGGAATCGTAGTTTTGCAACAGCTGGAGAGCCAAGGTTCCTAATACCTGTCTTAGGGCCGGAGGACAATGGCTTTCCCATCTTACTAAGCCATTTCCAGCTGTAGGTTTCTGGTAACAGTCTGTGCAAATTCACAGATTTGATTTTTATCGGTCATCAAGAGCCTGAAACAACTTTTATTGGCTGCATGAGGTCTGAAAAGTTTTTTCATCGACCTCCCATGGCCTGAGACCAGTGTAACGATGTATATGGGTGTTTTGTTTTGTTACGCTATCTCCTGAATTCCTAAGTCCCTTATAGTAACAGGTTATCAATCAGTCAATATCAAGTTTCAAACAGGGTCTTGGGACAAGCTTTTCTGTTATGTGGTCAAGTATCCTTGTATGTATCAGACCAGCGGTGGCTGCTTCTCCGGACTCTCTCGCTCCTTGCCTCACATTGGACTCCAAATGATAAGGATGCACCTTAAGTGTGCTGTCATATTGACTGTCTGTTCACAGTAACCACACTAACAAACTGATTGTTAAAGGTGCATTTCCTTAATTCATAGATGGTGGGCAGTTTATATATCCTGTGTGTGTGTGTTCTTCTACTAAGGCTTGTGCCAGTACTTCATTGGCTGAGGTACGAAAAATTACTTGCGTAGCACTATCTTACATAAGCTTTTAGGAATGTAAAAATCTCTAAGTTTTTAGAAGGTCAGCACTATATTGTATATTTATGTAAATTGCTTTTCCAGGCACCTAAAGTGGCATATCGTTCAAAATCAGCCAGCCGAAAAGCACTTTTTGGTGTTATAAATCTGTTCCATCCTCTTTACTATAACTGAGCTGCAATACCAAATGCAAACAGAGGACAAAAGTAGCACTCTTTCTAGAAGAAAGCTATGTTCTTTTAATTCTGGATAACTAACTTAAATCGACCTCATGTTGGCGTATAGGAGAGAAAAAGAAGAAACCAAACTATTGAAAAAGTCTTAAAATCCCATTTATTTATGAACTGTTTTCACATTGCCAAGTAATCAAAAGTCCTCCATAAAATGCTGAGGAATACACATTAAGGAAGGTGATGTGACACGAATTGAAAGGTTAACAGAACACATGGCTGAAGCCATGGGACTTTAGTGATAACTTAACGAGTACATTTAGCCCTGTGGGCATAAACATGATCAGGAAATAAAAAAAAGATACAAAATACTACATACAGTATGGTCCAAAGCAGGAGGGGGGAAGTAAAAAAAAAAAAAAACATAAAAAATAGGCATTGCCACTGAAGCTCAGGGCAACTGTGTGGTTGTTTTCTGGGGAAAGTAACTCAAATTGTATGATGGACTGAAGAAAACTGTATGGGAGGCACAGTGGCACAGCCTAGAATTGTCCAAAAGTGTTCACACTTCTGTTAGAAAAGATGGTCAGCAGTATACTTCCTGGAAAGTTTACCAGTTTTTAAGCAAGTATTTCCTCCCAACCCTTAAAGTGACATTGTCACCCCTTTTTGCATTCTGACTTCTCTACACAGGTGTAATGGGTAAATTTAGCAGTTTTCATACCTTATTTTATATCATACGTCATGGTGCTTGTTCAAGTAAAAAGTGATCTTTTATCAACAACAGATTGTGCTAAGTAGGCGGGACGTCAATGCCACATAGGCCCCGCCCCCTTGACTGCCATCATATGGGCCGACCCAGAGGCGGTGGGGCCTAAACCTTTAGGCCAGCCTGTTCCAATGGTCGGCGAGGGGTGGGACCGATGTGTCTATGAAGTCATGGAGGGGCAGGGCCAACAGTGTCGTTGTGGGCTGGGCTAAGTGGCACTGCTGCCGTGAAGCCCCACCCACTTAGTACAATCTGCAGTTGATAAATCACGTTTTACTTCAACAAGCACCATGACTTATGATAAGGTATGTAAACGGCAAAATTTACCCTTGACACATGTGTAGAATGTGTCCGAATGCAAAAAGGGGGTGACAGTGTCACTTAAATCCCTCTGCAAATTGTGCCTAAAAACATAGGACTGGTCTCCATTTGCACCAGAGAATGCCCTACAACATTATCTCTACAATACAAATCCAGTCACACTAATCTTGGGAAATACATACAGCTGAGGACATAAAAAAAAGGTTTTCAATATCTGCGACGCTTATTAGGACCAAAGTCAGCTCCTGGTGTGCCACGCTGGAAAGCTTGTTGATTAGCTGCACCTAGAGCTTCAATGTTGGGGGGCGGCTGGCTAAAGCGGTCAGCTGTCGGTGGAGTCTAGAAAAGAAAAGATTGAAGATAGATAGATACACATATACATATATTTTATACACACATTTTCAATATTTACACACCATGCCAATTCCAGCTGCCTCTGGCATCATGGCACCAGGTCCTGTTGGTGGAGCAGTTCCTGCAGGGACGTTAGCATTACCCAATGATGAACGGTTGTTCATTCCCATTGCCCCTACACAAGACAATAGAGAATTTTAAGAAATGTGTATAAGCAATCAACCATTTACAACTCATACACACACACACACACCTAGGTTCTCGAACTCAAATTGGTTCCGGAAGGCAGTTTGAGAACCGAGCAGTGTCTTCCCATGGGAAATAATGTAAATGTGTTTAACTGGTTCCAGCACCAACCAATATTTACCTACAGTACCCATATATTACATTGATATGCATCTCTACAGTGCATTATAGAACAGCACTATAATGTACAGTACATTATACGCAAGAAATATTCAACAAAACCAGCAATTATAGTACAGTAGTCACCAACTCCTCACTTATCTTTTACTGTATATAAGAGTCCCCCATCCCGGCTCTGTAACAGATGGAAGATGGTGGTGCCCTGACTGTACTACTACTACTGTACTGTACATGCACTCCAGCAGTCTTATACAGTACAGGATGTGAGATGGCAGTGCACTGACTAATACCACTGTACTGTATATGTAGTCCAGCAGTCTTATCCAGTACTGTACTATATGTGAAGCCTCACCACTGCTAAACTCACCAGGTACAATCCACCATCTACACTCGCAAAAACGTTCAGATACCGAGTACATCAAGACTGGGTGCCCGAAAAGTGTTTGAGAACCAAGCAAGAGTTTAAAAACCAAAGCAAACTTTCCTTGAAAATACAGTTTGAATTCCAAGCAGTTTGAGAACTGAGCAGTTTGAGAACTGAGGTACCAATATATATATTATATATACATACATCACTTACCAGGCATAGCCATTTGCGCCATCCTCATATCAGCTTCCCTCTATACAAAAACAAATCATTATGTTACCCAATATTATACTGCAATTTGACAAAGATGTTGTACACACAATGTGCATTGTTTAAACTGTTAATAAAATATGGTCATTCCTACAAAAAGTATAACGAAGAAAACAGACAAGGTGTTAAATTAGTACTACAAACTCTCCTATAATGTTGGCATAATAACCAGTAATGCTTGAAGGGGGGGGGGGGGGGGGAGATCATGGGGGTTGGAAATACAGGGGTCGGACCCCCTGCAATCGCCTACTTTTCCCCTATAGTGTGCATAAGGGAAAAGTACATTTCTCCTTTAGTATCCCCTGCACAGGCAATAGAAAAGTATTGCCATCTCATATGGAGGGACATAATTGCACCGCTGGTGTTTGCCAGGGAGAAGGTGCAGATTCGTCTCTTCTGCGTGGCGTGCTGGTTTTCTCCTCTGAGGTAACTACCCCAAGATCCTAAATAGAAATAAGTGAATTTACACTGCATGAGACTCCTGGTGGCTGGAAAAGATGGATGCAGCCGTACAGCTGCCTGGAAAGCATGGATTCATCCATGTTTTCCAGGCAGCCCTAGAGCCACCAGGAGTCAAATGCCAAGAATTCTGGGTTTCACAAACTTGAATTTGCTCATCTCTAATTCTACAAACGAAGAACCACAATGGCAATGACAGTTCAGCTTTTGATTCTATTGAAAACACATATATGCTATTACAGGAGAAGTGTCACTTACTGAATCGGGGTAGGCATTTTTGAAGCCTTCTTGTTGACGTCTCAGCATTTCCTCCTGTTGTCTACGTGTCTCCTCTTCGCGCCTCCTGCGCTCTTCTTCATGTCTGTAAGAAGACTTAATTAAAAAACTCTAAACAAGGATTACCCTACACTTCACTATTTAACACAAATGAAATGTGCACTAGGAAATTACCTCAGTTCCAACTGTTTCCGTTTCTGTACATCTTGGTTATGTAGTTCTTCCAATCTGCGCAATTCCTCCTGGCGCCTCATTAAATCTGTCATGATGACATTGACATAAATGTTAGCCAAATACCAGATGTTCAGGTAACAAAGAAGCAAAAACATAAGTGGAGATGCCTTATCAAAATAAATTAAATTTAAAAAAAGGAAAAACTGAAAAGCAATTTGTGTTTGTTCCAAGTTACTACATAAGAGGAGCACAGTACTACATAAGAGGAGCACAGTATTAATACCACTTTTTCCCCCACTAACATTATTTTAAAGGGAACCTGTCACCCCCCGTGCCGGGGTGACAGGCTCCCGACCCCCCGTTAGAGCCCCCTATACTCACCTAATCCCGCTGGGTCCCGCTTCTGGAGGTGGTCGGGTGACGGAGATCTCAGCCGCTGCAGCCCGGCGCGCGCGCTGAGAGCTGAGCGCTGGACTCTCCTGTCATTCTCTATGGGTGTTGGGACTCATCTCTCAGCGCGCGCGTCGCGCTGCAGCGGCTGAGATCTTCATCACCCGACCACCTCCAGAAGCGGGACCCGGCGGTATTAGGTGAGTATAGGGGGCTCTAACGGGGGGGTGACAGGTTCCCTTTAAGTACTATTCACTATTTATATTTTGCATCTTAACAGACAGATACCTTGACGCATAAGCATGACCTGGTGCTCGTGTCTTGCTGCCTCCATCTCCAGTTCCATCTTCTCCTGTGCTTCTTTAATGTTTCGGTCCACTTGATCCTGCTGCTGTTTTTCCATTTCAATGAGGGCTTTCCAGCGCATTGCATACTCATACTCAAAGCTTCCAGGCTGAGCAAAGCGGGGAGGTTGTTCTCTTTCCCTATGCCAGCAACACAGACCAATGAGAAAACAGTTTAAATACATTTCCATTAGCTGGATTTTTTTTTTTAAGAACATGAACACTCTTGATTGGCAATAATGGTACACAACTGTATGTATTATAAAGGAAATATGTCGCCAAGCAGGATTACAGATTTTTGGTCCTATGTAGGGTTTGCCCACGTTACAAGATGAAATATGCACAGTTTATGCAGGCTACATGGAAATTACAACTGAGCCACTAGTACAACCAGGCTTAAAAGGGAAGTAGTCATGTGAAACATCGCAAACAAACTGCTAAAACATGGTTTAATAGTGTTGCTTGCACAGACAAAAAAAAAAAAAAGAAAAAATAACCTCTATTACATAGGTCAAAAAAGTGAATAATTGCTTTTGTCCAGAGGTGTGGCCAGAGCACTGAAGATACCCAAAATAAAAATGCATTACTGTCTACGCAGGCATCGATATGAAACATGGTTTATATGTTTTACATAATTGTTTCACTATAAGTGTAATGCTGCCAGGAAGGGGAAAAAAATACATACTTGTGGTAGGCTTGATTCTTAGCAATAAGTTTCTCAGGTAATCCTTCTTCATCATCAAGCTGCTCCATAGGTTCCACAGTTATAGGGCGGGGGAAGCTGCACAACATGACAAAATAATGGTCTTAAAATCAATATCAATTGATGGACAGAGCTGCCATCTGCCAGAAACTAAATTGTGACCAATGTGTAGGAAAGCAATCAATACTCTCTAACAAATACACCAGGGTGGGACGATTCTATATGCCAGGGTCCTACAAGAATATACAGAAGCCCATTTGAAAATAATTGGTTGCAGATCAAACTGGTGTCTTGTACTAATGATGGGCTGTTGAAGTAAATTATACCTTTCCTATAGCTAATGGTGGTGGCCGAACTTATAAAATCACCTTTCAGCCGAGTGTCACGGAGGCAGGGCTGAGCTGCTCTAGTACGTGGCACACCACTTTGCCTGAATCCATCGGTCAGCCCCTCCTTGACTGATGTACACAGCTTTATAGGTCAGCACAAGCTGGGAGTTGAGGGCTAAAAAGCTGACCCCCACCTCATTGACACACGGATAAAAAAAAATATATAGAAGTTGATTTTATAAATTTGGCAGCCACCATTTGCTTGAAGAAAAGAACTGCTATCCAACAATGCCTGCACCTCTTAGTGTTTGCAGTACTATAATACTTGCTGTTATCTGGTTTGAATTCAGAGAAAAACCTACTTCTGTGCTCCAATAGTAAAGACTTCCATAAAAAAACAAACAAAAAAAAAAATATATATATATTTATATTTTATACATACACACATACACTTTGAGACCGTGCAGCACTAAACCTAAAGACTAAGATGTTCTTGCTTTTACTACTCACGCAGTGAGAAGATATGAGCCATCAGCACAGCGATCAAGAGCCTTTCGGGCTGCTGGTTTAGATGCAAACTCAACTATTCCTTTGCCAGTTGGTCTTCCACGATCATCCACAATAACTATAGCTCTCTCCACCTGGCCAAACATACAGAAAGCTTCTTCTAAAAGCTCATTAGACACAAACTGAGGAAGGTTCCGCACAGACAATGCAGCGCTGTGGCAGGCAAAGCGGACACGCAACTGTTTTCCACGGAGGGGAAGATTATCAAGCTCTGCCTTTGCTATCTCTGCTAGAGTCCGTGTTTCCTATAAAAGACAAACATTGAGTTAAGCTTCAGAATGTGTACTGGTATACATTACTGCTGATTTTAAAACTAGCAGAACCATAAGTTAATGGAACAAGTGTGATATGCATATATTTATTGTCTAGGTTTAGGAAAAACATGGCTGATTTATTCCACAATCAGCACCATACTGGTCTACAAGTATTACAGTATTACTGGGCTCGCCCCCAGTGCATAGACCGGCTCAAATTGAATATAGAAAACTGAAGCAGGTGGCTGGAATCGGGCAACCGTATAAAAAAAAAAAAAAAAAAAAATTTAAAAATAAAATGGACCAATCAGGTACTATAAAAAAATGTTTTGCAGTAAGCAAAAAGCATTCGCTTCAACATCCTTGTAACACATAAAAATCGCTGGATTATTATTATGTGTGCATTAAAGATGACGCAGCGCAAGTAATGGCACGTTTACACAGGCAGATTTAGGAAGGCAAAACCAGGAATGGATTTGAAAAAAGGAGAAATCTCAAGTCTTTCCTTTCCCGTTCCCTGTTTATGGTCTGTTCATGGCTTTGGTTTCAAAAATCTGTGTAAACGCACCATAACTGAAACCAATCTACAACCTAAAACGGCCTACAGGTAAAAATTTGCTACTGGCAGCAGGGGCTAGTGACACACCAATACTCCAGCTCCTGAAATATGTTTTCTGAAAAATTTAAAAGCATATGGAAATTTCTTAAAAAAGAACCTGTTTTTGCAATAGCTGAAGGGCCTGAGTTTGACACCCCTGGTTTAGATGGTTATCCAGGCTTAGAGAAACATGGCTGTTCTCTTCCAGACACTGTTTTGTAGTGAAAGGAGCCGAATGGTTATACCACACCTAACCCTAGGTTTTGTGTGGTAAGAAACTAGTTTTTTTCTAACACTAGATAACCCATATCAAATTAGTATGCAAATGATTTTCTTTGATGCACAGGGGTAGTCCCAGGTGCCCAGGGGCACCATTCAGCCCACCCAGCACCTCAAAGAATGCTTAGTCTTCAAAAATGTAGGCCATTCTTCTCAATGACAGTACGGCTGGTCCAGAAGTTTAATGCATGCAAAGGCCTATCAATACACCAGGCACACTGGAAACATGCAATATTGATTTCACAGAACATTACTCACCAGTCTAATAAATCCAAACCCTTTGTCTTTGTGTATGAAGATCTCGCCTGCCTTTCCATATTTCTCAAACAATTTTCTTAACTCTTCTTCTGTAACATCAGAGGGTAGGTTACCCACAAAGAGGCGACTACGCTGAGTATAAGTTTTTTCCCCTGGTTTCCGGAAATTCTTCAAATCAATAGTGATTCCTTCACCTAAAAAAAAATAAAACATTTTAGCCAGTAAGCCAAAAGGAACCCAAACGCACTAAAGCGCTTAATTGGTTGAAGACTAGGTATGTCTGCCCAAAAACTTACTGGGGTTGTTGGATTGCTGTCCATTGGTGGGTGAAGGGGTCTCTGATCCATGCTGCTGATAATGAGACTGACCATGTTGGGGCTTCCTATAAGCATGGTTCTGCTGCTCGGTTTTAAAGCCTCTGTTTCCCTGCATTTTATCTAGGGAAAAAAAAGTCTGTCATAATCCTTGTAATACTTCTGGTACATCTAAGGCTTTGTTCATAGCACTTGTAGTGTAAGTCTTGCATACAGCCTGAACATGTTCTGAACATGATATTTGCACAAGTATACATTGCCAACTGTAAAAAAAAAATAAAAAATCCAAAACTGTATATGAAGCAGTATATTTTTCGATGGATGTTTCAATTGAAAAGAACAGTAGACTACCATTTTGGTGTTTTTTTTTCTTTACATAAAAGTTTATGCATATGACCCAGGCATATAACAAAGACATCTGAATGGAGCCAAATGTGTTCTTACAATTATTTCCTATTGAAAAACAAAAGCCTGGTGGGTTGTTTCAACTCTTCTTAAGAGGAAAAAGAAAAAGCAGCCCATCAATCCTGCCCCAGAAGCTGTTACCACCTCCTTCAGTCAGTACAGCCACACTTCCCTACTACAAAATCCAGCATTACACAGCACTCATTCATGAATGGGGCAACCATGGACTACTTGGTTGGGCACTCCAGAACATAATCTCTCCTCTTAAAAGCTCCAATTGGAGGCTACCCATCCCTTGATGGCACCTACATGCATTGAAGCGAATATGCCATCAGTACATTCCCTTTAAGCCTTGCACATGGATAGAAAGGCGCCGGCACAGGGAAGCCATTGCAGCGGTCCTTTTTTTTATATAACCGCACCCCATTTCCCAAACAAACCCAGCACCGTTCTATCCAAGTGCAAGACTTAAAGTGAATGTACTGATAGTACATTCGCTTTAACAGGCCATGGGGTCAGATGAGGTCACTTCATTTAACAACAGAGAGATAAAATAGGAAGAATAGAAGGGTACGTGATCCTCCCAGTGTAATGTAACAGATTGTATGTTGGGGGTGGGCATCATAAACGTAACAGAAATGAGGTACAATGGCCATGAACGTAACCCAAAAGGCGCCATCATCCTAGGACCACACTACATTTGTTTACCTCAGTGATCAAAAACGGAGTCCATTTCCTTATTGACATAGCATTTATGTTTAAAAAAAATAACTGATTACAATTACATAATAATGTAGTTAACTGGATTTTTGAATACAGCTCAATAAAACCTACAACAAAAACAGGGAGAAGCTAGGCTGAGACCCTGCCATGTCAGGAGGCCTATTCTATAGGATGTAAATATCCGCCCCATTGTGTGTGTGATGCCTGGGCCTCCACAAGCCTGCCGCTAGCCTCACACTGATGGAGCCATGACCACACACAGCCGCCAGCCTCATTCACTCCAAGCCGGTAACAAAGATCGATGAGAGGGAGCCCGATTCTACGATAAGCTGGAAAAGATCCCCACAGCCTCCAGTAACAGACGGACATCTGGGCGTGGGTTCTAGTCTAGTAGAGCCCGGTACAATGTATGCCCGGTATAGCGGCAGCCCTTCCCATCAAAGGTCGGGGCCTACTAAATTAAACCATTTCTACAGGACCAGAGTCCGAAACGAGGCGCTAAGGGCAGCCGCCATCGCCGCTCCGGGCCGGGGGAGGCATGGCAAAAGTGTTACCTTGTCAGCCTGAGGTGTACTCCGCAGCGCCCGATGTTACAGCTTCAGTCCCACGACCTCCCGCGCACGAAAGGAACCTCCTGCCTATCAGACGGAAACAGGCCACAACCAAACAACAGCCACACTCAAGCCTTTTGCTTCCAGCTATTGGTCTACGAGCGCACGCAAAGCTTTTCCTTTCTATTTTAGGATTGGTCGAAGCAACTGCCACTCAAAATACAAGCCTATTGCATATTCTGATTGGCTGCTTTTCGCCGCTCTAACCTTTGTGGGTGTGAAACAGCTCAACCTCTGTATTGTTCGACAAGTTTGTATGAGAGTGTAAGGAAGAGAAGAATAGAGCGCTTTCTGCGCAGTCGCAGCTGGAAATTATTGAAAGGAAAGACAACAAAAGATTGGCTAGCGTGCGGGTGGGGGCAGGGCGGTCATTTCCGTTCTCGTCATCAAACGTTGGCCGCTGGTGCGTCAGACACGTGCTGGAGCATTCATATAAACGGCTTGTGGCGAATCGTACACGGCCCGTTGTGGTACTGTTGCTTAAAAGGAAAAAAAAAAAAAAAATCCATAGGCTGACAATGGGAAATGCAGGGTTCCCATTGTCTTTTCTGTGTTTAGTTTTTCTTTATACCACAGTGTAGTTGCCTATACTGTTGTATGTATTATAAGAGCATAGGTGGCCATGTATTATTTTTTCTAATAATGCAAGTCAATGGGAAGCGCATTGTGCCATATGGTGTACTGCCGCATCCTTTTACCTTTTAGGCTATGTTCACACCTGGCCGGGTCACGGAACGGCAGGTCTCAGCCTGGATCATCCCGGCAGATACTTAAGTACCGGCCGCGTGATCTTTCCAGCCGTGGACCTCTGATGCGAGCGCATCAGCGTGCGCCCGCATCAGAGCTTCCCATAGCCCACAGTGAAGCAAGGGGCCAAAGCCGCTTGCTTCACTGTGTGGACTGACAGGTCTTTCTGCGGCTGGAATTCACTGAATTCCGGCTGCAGAAAACTGACATGTCAGTTTTGTACCGGCGCCGCATGGGATCCCGGCCGGAGCGCATACGATGTGTGTACACTCCGGCCGGGATACCATTGAAAATAACACTATGTTTCACCCCTCAAAACTACGGCCGTAGTTTTACGTAGTGTGAACATAGCCTTAGGTATTATGACATTGTCAATACACACAAACGCAGTGTGAACACAGCCCAAGTGATAATTCAGGTCTTGAGACATATTTTTGGCAAATTAGAAGAAGCAGATCTTTTTATTATAGTTTTGTTTTGTGCTGATTTTGGCAAAAATACCAACCAACGTGCAGCTCAAAAACTGAGCATGGACACTGCTTATAAAGCTTTTAGTATTAATAATCCATGCATACAGTAAGCTCCCACCACACTGCGGGTTATCCGGCCATCTCACCTCCCATCATTTCTCAAGTTGGTTCACACTGCGATTTTTTGTTTCACTGTTTTTTTTTTACGTTGCTGAATACAAAAGTATAGTCTAAGGGCCCTTTTACACAGAAAGATTATCTGACAGATTATCTGCCAAAGATTTGAAGCCAAAATCAGGAACAGACTATAATCAGAGACCAGGTCATAAAGGAAAGCCTGAGAGTTCTCCTCTTTTCAAATCCAGTCCTGGCTTTGGCTTCAAATCTTTGGCAGATAATCTGTCAAATAATCTTTCTGTGTAAAAGGGCCCTAAGTTTCAAAGCTTTATTAGCTAAACTGTATCTGTTGCAAGTCAGGGAAACAAACCGCTGTATGGCATATAATATAATAATCCATATAATGTATGCAGTTTTATCCTTTCCAACATTTTAAAAGGTTTATGTTAAATTAGGACTGGGTGCTATGTGCCAAAAATAAATTCTTGATTTTTTTTTTTTTTTTAAATAGGGACTCTGTCACCTCCAACCCACCCTCCTCAAAACCCTTAAACTAAAGTCATCTGTAAGGAGGATAAAGGATAGTGATTCCAGATCTGTAATTTGTAGCTTTCTACTCCTTTGTATTTCACTGTTGTAAGCCTACATACTGGGCATGTTGATGCATAGAGAGGACTTTTTAGCTCAGTCGTATAGTGGAGAGGACTATTAGACTCCTTCATTTGTGGCCTTATAGCAAATGAATGAATGAATGAATGCTAACCCGCTGAGAGTAGTAGTAGGTGGTAGTACTGGGTAGGACCCGGGCAGCCAGTTGCCAGATGTTAGGTCACGGTATTGGCATGAGGGGAGCTGACTAACCCACGGGAACCTGACCATGCGGGGCCCGGGCAATTCTTCGTTGTCAAGGCACCAATAACTAGACCAATGCCAGGGTTCAGAAACATCGGTAGTTGTGCGTTTATTGTAACAGTGGTAACAAATATCAACAGTCTCTCTGGATGCAACCAGGTATAAGGCAGACTTGGATATAACGGAGTAATGGGTGATGCTGCAATAGGCTGTGATGATAGTGTTACTTGTAGTAAGGAGACTGAATGATGGGAGTAGTAGTGCCGGAGATATGATACTGGACGGAATGAGTTGAAATGAATAATTGCTGTTGATGATAATAAATGATGACGAGAATAGTGACTGAAGAGCGACACCCAGATCTTTGTTAGAGATGAGAATCTTGAAGAATCTTGAGAAGGAGAATCAGGTCCGACTGGACCGGAGCACTTCTGGTCAGTACAGGAGCAGGTACCGCGGGGTTGCGGCCTTGTGACACAGGAGCAGCAGCAACACACACCCTTCTCCCCTGAAGGTGGAGAGAAGACTGAGGTAGACAGGAAGTGACATAGCATTCCCCAGCCAAAACTCGACGGCTATTGGGGTTACTATGGCAGCCGGGGAACAGTCACGTGACTCACCAAGCCATTGCATCATCACACCATTAGGCACTGATAACTGAATATGCATGAGAAATAAATGAAATAGCAGACCTGAATACTGAGAGGGGTGACATAATATACACAGTTTGCAGTGGGACTATGTTTCCAGAACAGAACTGACTATAATAAAGGTGCAGACATAAAGTTACAGAAAAATACTCTGTTCTGGGACACTGCATATGCAAGAACATAGAAAGATAAAAATAGCAGAATCAGTGTTGTATACTAATGTATAACCTATTGATAACTTGTTTAGCGAGTGTTTTGGAGCTGACAGAGTCCCTTTAATCTCCTAAATCTATTTTTGCTAATGATGGGTAGTAAAGGGAAAGTAGTTGAGGGGTGGAGTAGTAGATAAGTGGAGTAGTAGTAGCAGTTTGTTGGCAGGTGTGGTGGGGGAGGCGAGGGATATTGTGTCCGGTCCTCACCCGCTCTCTGGTGATGCCATTCTGGGTCTCTCTTACCCCGGGAATTCCCTCCCCTTTAGGACGCGGCTCTATTAGAATCAAAGGAGCAGCATCATAGAGGGGCGTAAGTTTCCTCCCACTGGGGGCGGCCCTGTGGCACCCGTGGATAGAACGGCGCCGTACACGGGAACAGCGGTTCAAAAAACTGACAGCGTCACCAGCTCCCCCGTGGCGGCGCCGTTCTATCCGTCGGTCACATTAAAGAGGAAGCACCTGATAGTGCTGCTTTTAAGAGGATGTACTATCAGCAGGTTCAGCCCAATGAACCTGCTGATATGCCGTAGTAGATAATTACCTGACTACTGCAGTGCTGGTACTAAATTTTCTCTTCTGCCCCTGATTCGAAAGATATCTCCTAATTGCCCCTATGCTAATGAGGGGTTTAGTAGCATTTGGGGCATCAACCTAAGTGCCGAGCTCCAGCTCGGCCTGCGCAGTCCACCCCCCCCCCCAGTGCCGCTCACTATGCTTATATGAATATGCATAGTGGGCGTCACAAAGCAACCCCTCAGCCCGCCCGGAGCAACTCCTCCCATGCTGCCTAGCCTGCCGCTTCCCAGCCGATCAGGAGCCCAGGAAAGTATGCTGCTCATTGTCACAGTTTACACATAGCAGGAGTGTGATCGGCACTGGGAGCCTGGGCGAAGCTTTACCATCCACCTCAGCCCAGGCTCCCAATGCCGATCACACTCCTGCTATGTGCCAACTGTGACAATGAGCAGCATACTTTCCTGGGCTCCTGCTCTACTACAGCATATCAGCAGGTTCTTTGGGCTGAACCTGCTGATAGTGCTGCCTTAAGCATTATGAGTGGTACCTATGATGCTGATGTGGATGCCAGTGGTGGATTAACTGGACAATAGGCCAATGGCTATAATATTATGCATAGTTTTTTACACGTTTCTATAAGCAATGACTTAATAATTGCTCATATTCTCATAGGGATCAATAAAGTACATAGGTACTGCATTAATCCATTACCTCAGTGATCAATTGTTACAGCCTGCTAGAAGTATGGTATACCAATTGCTAAGTCAGGCAGCTTTGGGAGACCTAAAGACCCTTATGTTGTACTAACTAGGGATTAGTTCAAACCACTAGATCACCAATGACTGGCAGCAGAACCATTTAAATGCGGCTGTCACTTTTGACAGCAGCATTTAAATGGTTAAAAGGACATGGGCTATCGATCCAAGTTAGGATTGGCGCCTCTGCGAACCACTAGACCACCAATAATGTGCAACAGTGCCATTTGAATGCTGCTGTCACGCATTCCATGTTCCGCGTGAAACAAGGGCATGGAATTCCTGTAACTGAATCCCCTCCCCCGCCCGGGCAGCATCTGTGATACGATGCTGGGAGCGGGGGAACTGTATGCATATGCGCTACGCTGTAATTACATTCTGTGCAGAGGGAGGATACAGCTTGGAAAATGTAAATACACCTATGGCTGTATCCATATTTTCTAGGCGGTTCCTGGGTGGTATCCTCCCCCTGCACAGAGCTGGCATACTAAGGGATATAAGTGCAAATCAGTTTTGCTTAGTACAAAGCAAAATTAATGTGATTTACTCATCTCTAGTTACAGGCCTAGGAGTAAAAGATCACTACAAAGATCTTTGTATTGTCCATTCATGTATTTGTACATTTTGATCACATCATCTTTAAGACTTTTTTTTTTTCTAAACTAAAAAGCCCCAAGTGTGATAATCTGCCTTGGTACTGTAGCCCACCCATTCCTAATGACCTTGGTCGCCCTTCTTTGCACCCACTCCATTCCAGCCATGTCCTAATATACTGGTCCCCAAAACTGTACACCGTATACTGCTATGACCAGTGATTTATAAAGAGGCAAAACTATGTTCTCATGTTTAGCATCTACTGTATGCCTCTTTTGATGCATCCCATGATTTTATTAGTTTGTCATCTGAAAAAAAGGGAGATTCCACTCTGTAGCTCCTCCACAAGGTCATATTAAATATATTAAAAAGAGGACACAAGAATTGCCCTTGCAGTACCCCACAAGTAACTGTGACTGAGTATGCCCAATCGATGACCACCCTGTTTCCTATCACTCAGTTATTTAAGCCAGTTATTTAAGCCCCTATTACACAGGGCGATATCCAGGAGCAAGCGAGCGCTGACCTGTCAGGAGATAGCGGCGATCTACTGCAGATCGCTGCTATGCTCTTCGTTTGTCTTTCAACATGCTGAAAGACTTTAAAAGACATTGTTCATGTCAGCTGATCGTTGTCTTCTATTACACAAAGCGATTATCAACCGTAATGACTGATAATCGGCCAAATATGGCTGATAATCGATTAGTGTAGCAGGGCCTTTACCCATTTGCATATTTTTTCCCCCAGTCCTAGCATCCTCATTTCATAGACCCAACCTTTCATGTGGCACAGTATCAAATGCCTTTGAAAAGTCCAGATACACAAAGCCACAGCCTCCCCCAGGTCCAGTGTATAACTGATCTCATAGAAACCGATCATATTAGTCTGACAGGACCAGTCCCACATAAATCCATGCTGGTGTTGCGTTATAAGATTATTTTTATTAAGATACTCCAGTATAGCATCTATTACAAAACCATCAAATACTTTACCCTTATGTCAGACTTAGAGGCTTTGTAGGATCACTTTTTGACCCCTTCTTGAATATTGGTACCACATTAGCTATGTGCCAGTCTTGTGGAAGAATAATGGTTTGTCACACAGTACTTAATACCTGAAAACCTCTGGGATGGATGCCTTCTGGGCCTGGGGATTTATGGATTTCAGTGCTTTTATGGCACGCCTCACTTTTTTCCACTTATGTTATTAACCCTTTGAGGACCAAGCCCAAAATGACCCAAAGTGGATCTGGCCAATTTTTCATTTTTCTGCTTTTGTTTTTACCTCCTCCCCTTCTAAGAGCTCTAGCACTTTCATTTTTCTTTATACAAGGCCATGTGAGGCCTTGTTTTTTTTCAGGAATAAGTGTACTTTGTTTTGTTTTTTAAATATATTTTTATTTGGTTTTAAGCAGAATTAAACAAAAACAGAAGGGAAGAAAAAACTGGTTTGGTTTTCTCGAAACAATACAACCAGGACCAATACAACGGCCCCAACTCTAATGAGAGCAAAACAGGCAGGTACACTAAGAACACACAATGTAACTGCCTAGTCGCTCCCGTCTCAGAGATGCGTGAAATGTGGAGAAAGGATCCCCCGAAAAACATCATGAATGTTAGAAACACATAGGGGTCACCCCTCTTGTCCTACAGCTCTACGTCCTACAGTAGGAAGATAAAGGGGTCCTAGAGTCCCTGCTAAATCATTCTGGCAATACCAGTCTGTGCAGGAAAATGGAAACACAATGTCAACAATTTCCTGTGATTGGTAGTGAGGGGTCAAAAAAGATTTCCATCTACAAAAAAAACGTTTTCTTCCTTTAAGTGTACTTTGTAATGGAGTCTTTCATTCTACCATAACATGTATGATGAAACCCCAAAAATATCATTTATGAAAATATAAACTGGTGAAATTGGAAAAAAGAATGCAATATGGTAACTTTTGCGGGGTTCCTGTGTCTATGTAATGCACTATACGGTAAAAGCGACATGATACCATTATTCTATAGGTCAGTCCGAACACAACTATATGCAGGTTTACACAGATTCTTTAATATTTTAATTTTTTTTATGAAATCCTTTTGTTTTTGCACCTAATTATTAAACACCCACACCCGTGTTAATGGAGCAATTACTGGAACGATGTTAGCTGGTCCTTTTAAGACAGGGCTGCAATGATGTTGAAATGTGTTTTGGGGGATAAAGTTCATTTTCTAGGCAAATATTGACTTTGCAAGCTGATCACTCTTTATAACATTCTGGAGTATATTCAAATTGCCATTTTAAAAACTGAAGCAGTAGACTTTGTAAAAATGTATATTTGTATCATTCTCAAAACTTTTGGCCATGACCAAGGAGGGTGACCAAGATTATTAAAGCGACTCTGTACCCACAATCTGACCAAACCACTTGTACCTTCAGATAGCTGCTTTTATTCCAAAATCTGTCCTGCGGTCCGTTCTGCAGGTGATGCAGTTATTGTCCTTAAAAAATACTTTTAAACTTGAAGCCCGTGCCAAACGGGAGTATCTGTGCCCTAACCATGGCCCTATTTACCACTAGGCACCCGTGGTCCGGTGCCTAGGGCAGCACCTTGCAAGGGGGCAGCACCAGGGAGCAGGGGGTAGAAAACCCACTAATACAGTAATCAGATGCAGTTGTCAAAGATGACAGCTGCATCCGATTACCGGATGCAGCACTTTCCTGGTGTCTAGTGGGGTGGATCGCTCGGAGCGATCCAAACGTCTATGCCGGCCGGGTGTCAGCTCCAAAATGGCGCTGATCCCGGCTCGATACTCGAATGCTTTCGGCTGCAGCAGCCGAAAGCATACGAGTGCCGATCTCATTGATCTTTGCTGTATAACTATACAGCAAAGATCTCAATGAGAGAACAGTGTACTTATACTACTTATACTAGAAGTCCCCCAGGGGGGCTTCTAGTATAAGTGTAAAAAAAAAAGTGTTGTTATTAGTAAAAAGCCCCCTCCCCTAATAAAAGTCTGAATCACCCCCCTTTTCCCATGTTTTAAATAAAAATAAATAAATAAACATGTTTGCTATCGCCGCGTGCGTAATCGTCCGAACTATTAATTAATCACATTCCTGATCTCGCACGGTAAACGTCGTTAAAGCAAAAAAAAAGTGCAAATTTGCGCATTTTTGGTCGCATCAAATCCAGAAAAAATGAAATAAAAAGCGATCAAAAAGTCATATATGCGCAATTCAGGTACCGATAGAAAGTAAACATCATGGCGCAAAAAATGACACCTCACACAGCCCCATAGACCAAAGGATAAAAGCGTTATAGGCATGGGAATGTAGCGATTTTAGGAACATTTATTTGTTAAAGGACAACTACAACGAAAATGTTTTTTGGCTTATTTAACACACATTACAAAGTTATATAACTTTGTAATGTGGTTAAATAACCGGTCTGGCCCCCTTTTCCCACTTTCCGACCCCTGCCCCCCCCCTCCGGAAGTTAAAGAATGTATACATTACAGATTACGGTCCTCACGGTCCTCTTCTTCCGGGCGCCATCTGGTGACGACGACGTCAGAGCCGGGGGGGCGGTCCGGGTCTTCTTCCTCTTTGGCGTCTTCATGGAAAGTGAATGGGAGAGGAAAGGCTGCTGGTGCACATGCGCACCAGCAGCCTTTTCATTGGCTGGAGCGCATCACATGGCTTCCAGCTTGCTCAGCCCTGATTGGCTGAGCTTGCTGGAAGCCATGTGATGCACTTCAGCCAATGAAAAGGCTGCCGGTGCGCAATCGAGTGGCAATCGTCACCGGAGGGATGGTGAGTATGGTGTCTGTGTGTGGCTGTGGGTTTTTTCTTTGGGGGGGGGGGGTCCTGCCGGAGTTGTCCTTTAACAATGGTTTGAATTTTACAGTAATGTACACTAGTGTAAAAGTTAACAAAAAGTGAAAAAAATGTGCACCAAACACAACACAGCCCCCCCAATAATAAAAATGCATTACATTCCCTATACCCAATAGAACATTACATAAAAATGATCAAAAACACAAATTCTATACATATTTGGTATTGTTACGTCTGTAACGACCCATTCTATAAAACTATATCAATAATTATACCGCACAACACACACTGTAAAAAAAAATAAAAAAAAACAGTACCAGAATAGCTGTATTTTATTAATCCACTTTAGAAAATATGTTATAATAGAGATCAAAAAGTCATATACATATAAAACTTGGTATCAATAGAAACTACAGATCTTCCCGCAAAAATTAAGCCCAAAACCAGCTCTGTCTGGCAAAAGATAAGAACGCTATGGATCTTGCAATGCGGCGACAGTTTTTGTGGGTTTTTGCTAGGAAGATAGTTTCTATTGCGTTAAAAAAAAACTTACACAAATGTGGTATCGCCGTAACCGTAGTGACCCAGAGAATACATGTATTATGTATTATGCCGATACGGATTTTTACGGCGATCACTAATGGGCTCTATTTTGCTGCCATCAGCTCTTTATAGCGATGGTGCAGAATAGTGCAGCAGCGCTGGTAAGGCCCGCAGCCCCCTCCTCTCAGCTATCGTAGGTTGCTGAGGGGTGGGGTCAGTCCCGGCCAGTCCCCGGCGGCCACCAGTAACGGACATTGCCAGCGCAGCTGAACGCTCTTATCTCTTCTCACCGTGAATTCACGGTGAGAGTAGATGAAAACATGTCCCCCCCCCCCCATCCCCATAATTAACCCTAGTGACCTGGTCACTGACCCTCCCCTCCCTGGGCGGCCATCTGATCCAAGAAGGCCGCCGCCATCACTGTGAACAGACTCTGTTCACAGTGATGGATTCCTAAAAATGATCAAAGCCCCATTCTCTCCACCACCGGAGGTGGCAGAGAGCATGGGGCAATGATCGGGGACCACCCGGTGTGGTCCCAGTACAAGCGATCAGCGGTATATACTATATACCACTGATCGCTTGTTCCAAATGGTGTCGGCACTTTTTTACCCCTGTCACCAAAGTCGAGTGCCCAGAACAGATTGCCCGTCACCTCCCCAGATTGCCCGTAACCCCCCAGATAGCCCCTAACCATCGCAGACAGCCCTTAACCACCACACATTGCCCGTAACCACCACAGATTGCCACAGACTGCCCGTAGCTACCCCAAATCGCCTGTAACCACCCAGATTGCTCGCAACCTCCCCAGATTGCCCGTCACCAGCCCAGATAGCCAATGAACACCACCAGAATTCCCGCTACCACCCCAGATAGCCAGTGATCACCCCCAGATAGGCAGTAAACACCCCTAGATTGCCCGTAAACACCCCATATAGCCAGTAAACACCCCCAGATTGCCCGTAACCACCCCAGATTGCCAGTAACCACCCCAGATTGCCCATAACCACACCAGATTCCCTTTCACACCCTCATAGCCAGTAAACATCCCGAGATTGTCGATTACCACCCCAGATAGCCAGTAAACACCCACATATTGCCTGTAACTAAAATGACACTCCTTCCCTTCTGAGCCCTGCTGTGTGCCCATACAGTGGTTTATGCCCACATATGAGGTACTATTCTACTTAGGAGAATCTCCGTTACAAATGTTGGGGTGCTTTTTCTCCCCTGTTCCTAGTGAAATTAAGAAATTTCAAACTAAACAAACATGTTATCGGAAAAATTCTATTTTTTTTTCATTTTTACGGTCTAGTTTTGAATACTTTCCTCCAATACCTGTGGGGTCAAAATGGTCACCACACCCCAAGATGTATTATTTGAGGGGTGTACTTTTCAAAATGGGGTGGCTTTTGGGGGGGTTCTATTCTGCAGACATTACAGGGGCTCTGCAAACGCACCTAGCGCTCAGAAACTTCTTCAGAAAAATCTGCACTGAAAATGCTAATTGGCGCTCCTTCTGTTCTGAGCCCTGCTGTGTGCTCATACAGTGGTTTATGCCCACGTATGGGGTACCGTTGTACTTGAACCTTCGTTACAAAATTTGAAGTGCATTTTCTCTCATGTTGCTTATGAAAATGAGATACTTTAATCCTAACAAATATATTATTGGAAAATTTCTATTTTCCATTTTTTTCCGGCTTAATTGTGAATACTTTCCTCCAGCCCCTGTAGGGTTAAAATGCTCATTATACCCCTAGATTTATTCTTTAAGGTGTCTAGTTTCCAAAATGGGGTTACTTTGGGGGGTTTCCAGTATACAAGCCTCCTAAATCAACTTAAAAAAAGAACTGGTCCCTAAAAAAATCAGTTTTGGAAATTTCATGAAAATTTAATAATTTGCTGATACATTTCTAAGCCCCATAACATCCTAAAAAAGTGAAATATGTTTACGAAATGAAGCCAGAATAAAGAGGACATATTCATAATGTGACTTACGAACTAATTTTTGTCATGTAACTTTCTTTTTTTAGAAGCAAAGAATTTCAAAGTTCGTAAAGTGCAAATGTTTCATATTTTCATGTTTTTCATAAACAACACACAATACAGTGACCAAATTTTACCACTAACATAAAGTACCATATGCACTTACTACTGCATCAAGGCTTCACTTCCTGGATAAAATGGTAATGTCACAACCCGACTCCCAGACCTGTGCAGGCTGTGGCTGCTGGAGAGGATGATGGCAGAGGGACACTGAGGGACATAGGGCACTGGAGGGATACTGAGCATCCCTCTGCCATCATCCTCTCCAGCAGCCACAGATCGCACAGCTTTGGTAGTCGGGTCATGACATCACCATTTTATCCAGGAAGTGAAGCCTTGATGCAGTAGTAAGTGCAGGAAAAAAATCCCTTTATGTGCATTTCCTGTAATAAGTGTATATTAGTGATTTGTATAACTTTTGGGGGCAATACAATACTTTAATAAAAATTTTCAATAGACTCCTTTAAGGGAATGGGTGGGTTACAGTACCAAGACAGGTCGTCAAGATTGGGGCTTTTTAGATTAGAAAAAAGGCATCTTAGGGGCGATTTGGTACAAATATATGAAAGGACAGTACAGAGTTCTTTGTAGTGATCTTTTTACTCCTAGGCCTGTAACCATGACAAGGGGAATTCTTTACACCTAGAGGAAAGAAGGTTTCATCATCAGCACAGTCGTGGATTCTTTACTGTAAGAGCAGAGAAACTATGCAACTCTTTGCCACATGATGTTGTCATGGCTGATTTTTAGAAAGGCTGAAGTTCAAAGGAGGTCTGGATGCTTTTCTTCAAAAATATATTACATGTTATGGACATTAGATTTCATGTGATAGGACGCTGATCCAGGAATGTATTCTGATTGCCATTGGAGTTGGGAAGGAATTTTCTCCCTGTGGTGGGGCAATTTTCATCTGCCTCATAAGGATTTTAGCCTTCCTCTAGGTCAGCACAGTATCTGTTTCTTTAGGTTGAACTAGATGGACTCTTGTCTTTTTTTCAACCCTACTAACTATGTAACTATGGGGCAAAGTATATTTTATTACATATATGCGTTTCCTCTAATTTTAGTTGTAATTCCTGTGTTTGAGTGTTTTTTTTTCTTCTTTTTGTCAAAGGAGGGTTGTTTAATGAAGTGGCCTCCAATGAAGGCTTTATGGGCACACCATAATGTTGTTTTGGATGTCTGTCCATTATCATTAACCCCTTAACGACCAAGGGCGTATATTTACGCCCTTTGCCGGTAAGGGGCTTCAGAACAAGGCCGCGCGGCAACCCCGCTCTGACCCGCCGCGATCCCAGGTGCCACATGTAGCCCGGGGGTCAGTTAACCCCTTCCTTGCTGGGATGGGTGCAGTCTGACATCAGTCTGGCCCCCAAGGGGTTAAGGGGGATGCAATACATCCTCCCTTCACCCCTTGGGGGCCAGACTGTAAGCAGCGATCTGTAAAGATGCTGCATACTGTAAGGTGCACAACACCGCTCACAATGATGGGTGTTGTGCTCCTGTTTGTGTGTTTTTTGTGTGTTTCTCCCTTTTTGTTTTTCAGATATCGGTATCCTGTGGATTACGTCGGATTCCGTGGACTACGTCGATGACCAGCGTTTTTTTAATGTTTTTTTTTAATAAAATGGTCAATGAGGGGTGTGGGGGTGTTTTTATTTGAATAAAAAAATTTTTTAACTTGTGTCTTGTCTTTATTTCTTTACTTTATAGACTTAGTAGTGGAAGCCGTCTAATAGACGGAATCCATTAATAAGTTGGGGCCTAGTGTTAGCCGGTATAAAATGGCTAACACTAACCCCCTATTATTACCCAAGTACCCAATGCCACCAGGGGTACTGGGAGGAGCCGGGTGTCAGTGGTCCCGGAGCGTCAAAATTGGCGCTCCTGGACCGGGCTGCAGCAGGCTGGTAAGATTTAGGCTGGGGAGGGCCTAAACCAATGGCTCTTCCCACCCTGGTGTTACCAGGCTGCTGTCGTTTGGTTTTTAACCCGGCTGGTTATAAAAATAGGGGGGACCCTATGCGGGGTTTTTTTTTTAATAAATAAATAATTTTAAAAAAACGCATAGGGTCCCCCCTATTTTTATAACCAGCCGGGTTTAAAAACCAAACGACAGCAGCCTGGTAACACCAGGGTGGGAAGAGCCATTGGTTTAGGCCCTCCCCAGCCTAAATCTTACCAGCCTGCTGCCGCCCGGTCCAGGAGCGCCAATTTTGACGCTCCGGGACCACTGGCACCCGGCTCTTCCCAGTACCCCTGGTGGCATTGGGTACTGGGGTAATAATAGGGGGTTAGTGTTAGCCATTTTATACCAGCTAACACTAGGCCCCAACTTAGTTATGGATTCCGTCTATTAGACGGCTTCCACTACTAAGTCTATAAAGTAAAGAAATAAAGACAAGACACAAGTTAAAAAAAATTTTATTCAAATAAAAACACCCCCACACCCCTCATTGACCATTTTATTAAAAAAAACATTAAAAAAACGCTGATCATCGACGTAGTCCACGGAATCCGACGTAATCCACAGAATACCAATATCTGAAAAACAAAAAGGGAGAAACCACACAAAAAACACACAAACAGGAGCTCAACACCCATCATTGTGAGCGGTGTTGTGCACCTTACAGTATGCAGCATCTTTACAGATCGCTGCTTACAGTCTGGCCCCCAAGGAGTTAAGGGAGGATGTATTGCATCCCCCTTAACCCCTTGGGGGCCAGACTGATGTCAGACTGCACCCATCCCAGCAAGGAATTGACCCCCCTTCCTTGCTGGGAGGGGTGCAGTGCTGGGGAGGGGGTGGGGAGAGCTCTATACTCACCCCGATGTGTCCTCTTCGCTGGTCCGCAGTACAATGTAGTGACTGTACTGCGGACCGGCTCATTATATGTGCGCTCAGCCAATCAGCTGAGCGCACATATAATTCTAAATGTTTTCTTCTAATAATGCTATTGTGATAACATAATTAGAAGAAACATTTGATGTTTTCGTTAAAGTAAAGTGATGATTAGTACAGAAAGCTCTATTGCCGGCATATGAATTAACGGCTTATGGAGCTTCCTGTACTAATTAATATTTAATTAATAAAACACATTTTCGATTAAATAAATTCAGTTTCGTTGGTCAATAATTTAATTCTAACTAATCCATCATTGTGCAATTAAATATACTGTCAAAAAATAAATATATATATAAATATACATTTATTTATATATCTATTTATTTTAACAGTATATTTAATTGCACAATGATGGATTCGTTAGAATTAAATTATTGACCAACGAAAGGGACTTTATTACAAAGAAAATGTGTTTTATTAATTTAATATATTAACTATTAGAGGCATCGGCATTCGGCATCATTGCCGGCTATTTTTGAAGTACTCCGTACGGACCGCCTGTCAATCCTCGGCCGCATGTCCAGCCGCAAACAATGGTCTTGTTCATTTTTTACGGGTCCGTTTACGATCGGGCCGTAGATTCATACATAGTGTGCACTGTGCAGCCGTATATCCTATACTTTCCAGCGTACGCATGGACCAACAAAAATACCGCCGCACAATTACAGCCGCAAATACAGCCGCACAGTTACATAGTCTGAACCTGGCCTAAGGCTGCGTTCACACTACGTATATTTCAGTCAGTATATGTATATTTCAGTCAGTATATTTCAGTCAGTATGGCAACCAAAACCAGGAGTGGATTAAAAACACAGAAAGGCTCTGTTCACACAATGTTAAAAATTGAGTGGATGGCTGCCATTTAATGGCAAATATTTGCTGTTATTTTAGAACAATGGCCGTTATATTGAAATAATGGCAGTTATTTACTGTTATATGGCGGCCATCCACTCAATTTCAACATTGTGTGAACAGATCCTTTCTGTGTTTTTAATCCACTCCTGGTTTTGGTTGCAATATGAGGACCACAATACTGACTGAAATATACGTAGTGTGAACCCAGCCTAAATGCGTATTTGATCATTGCTCATACTAACCATCTCACTACTAATACCCTAGAATCAAAAGAACAATACTTGGAATCCAGACGTCTCCTTGACACGTATCTCCTGGGCCAGGCTCAATGGTCTATAGATTATAGACAACCTGTAAAAACAAATTCCATTGTTTTGGAAATAAAGCAGGGAGACTTGTGGACAACCTCACTAGACCCCTGAAACCAAAACACACCATTCTTAAAATAAGTTCCTCGGTTTCGGGTACATACGTCACATGTCCCAAGGATAACCATAGTGTATTCAAAGACTAATCTTCTACACTGTATAAAGAGGACCCTCATGATTCTCCATGAAGCTGCATGGTCCTTCTTACAAAAGGGTGACCCCCTCCCCCCGAGCTGACCTCAGCCCAACGTGAGGCCCTATGCGCTCCCATCACCGAACTAGAACTAACTTTAGTTGTTAGTCACCTCCCTTCTCACAAAAACCCTGGCCCGGACAGTCTTCCAGGAGACTACTACAAAATTTTATTTCCATATATCAAATCTACTCTTGTGTCCCAGGCAAAAAAGACATATTTGGTCAGCTCTCCTACAACACCATTCACACTAGGCAGGAGCACGTTGCCATGGCTGAAATTGCAAACACTCAATAACAGCTCACCACTAATGGCAAGATACAGACCCAATACAGATATGGAAATCGCTAAAAGCAGCCCCCCAACTGCTAAAAAAAAATCTCCATAAAAATGAGGCTCTTAATTACCATTTGCAAATAGTGTAAACCATCCCACCATGTTAAGGTGGCCTCATGCCAGGACAGACCTATACTGTACTTTGGCCTCTCCATGGCATATAATAAGCCTATGCTCTGGGCATGCAGGATCCATCTAATACTGAGATAATAAACCACCTGGGTGGGATGGGTGAAGTGCATGACCAAGTAGAAGGCAGCCCCTCCCCCCATCTGGAAATTTGGTCAGCTCTCCTACAACACCATTTACACTAGGCAATAGCAGGTTGCCATGGCTGAAATTGCAAACACACAAAAACAGCTCACCACTAATGGCAAGATACAGACCTAATACAGATAGGGAAATCGCTAAAAGTGGGATCGTTTACACTATTTGCAAATGTTAACTAAGAGCCTCATTATTTTTATGGAGATTTTTTTTTTAGCAGTTGGGGGGCTGCTTTTAGCGATTTTCATATCTGTATTGAGACTGTATTTTGCCATTAGTTGTGAGTAGAGATGAGCGAACCCAAACGATCAGCATTTGATTAGCTGGGGCTGCTGAACTTGGATAAAGCTCTAAGGTTGTCTGGAAAACATGGATACAGCCGATGACTATATCCATGTTTTCCACATAGCCTTAGGGCTTTATCCAAGTTCAGCAGCCACCGCTAGTCAAATGCCGAAAGTTCGGGTTCGGATGGACTTGAGCATGCTCGAGGTTCGCTCATCTCTAGTTGTGAGCTGTTACTCTTCTTTCCATAATGCCATATACATTAAAAATTTCCATGTCCTGCAATTCGATGAATCCCATACAGTCCTCATACCCAAGCCAAATAAGGTACCTCTAT
This sequence comes from Dendropsophus ebraccatus, assembly GCF_027789765.1. NCBI lineage: Eukaryota > Metazoa > Chordata > Amphibia > Anura > Hylidae > Dendropsophus > Dendropsophus ebraccatus. Next base: position 43,363,276 of record NC_091463.1, read on the forward strand.
TAGTACAATCCTACCGACCCATCTCACTATTCAGTCAGGACTACAAAATACAAAAATAATAGCCAACCATTTGCAACTAATTCTGTACAACTAGGGTTCATGCTCAATAGGCATTCTGAAAAGAGCATTCATCTAGCGATGGCGGCAACCGTTGCAGCACAATCTCAGGCCTCATCGCAAACCCTCCTTCTTAGCCTTGATGCCGAATAGGCATTCGATATCGTCTCCTGGAACTTCTTGCACATATTGCACAGATATCGAAAATGCGGAGAGGTATTTCTCTCTTTCTTGCGCTTAATCCAGACGGATGTAGAAACGTGCTTTACCATTAATGGTCTCAACTCCCCTCTCCACCGAGGAACCTGTCAGGGCTGATGCTTATCCCCTCTTCTGTGTAACCTTTCCATTGACCCCCTTCTTCGTATGATACACACAGACCCCCTTTGCTGGGATATTGAATTTGATTCTAAAGAAATTAGACTATCGGCATTTGCCAACTATGATTCATTCACAATCCCAACTGTACCCTCACCCATGTCCTGCAGTTAATAACACAATATTGGAGCGTTAATGGCCTCACTTTAAATCTACATAAATTCGAGGCCTTGATGTTAAAGAGCCCCTCGACCCCAAAGTGGGTTGACGAACATCCCATAAAATGGGCATGCTTCCACATAAAGTTATTTGAGTGTCCTTATTACCAGAGATAGTCGGTAACTTAGTGGGTGCCTATTCTCTATACTCTATGCCCTATATGCACTCCTGGACCAACTCCCTAAAGAAATTAAAAGTTTACCCTCCCTTCCTCCACTTTCTTACCCTTACACCAGCGATGGTATAAACCGCACCAGGGAGCGGAGTCTAAGGGGCCGCTGGTTTTCACCAGAGCCCACCGCAAGGCGGGATGGGCTTGCTGCGGCATGTGATCCCCAGGTCGCTACCCCTGGTTTGGTTTGCTAGTGACGGCGGGCAAGGTGTAGCAGGAGTAGTAGGCAGGTGACTGTGTAGACGGTGGTCCTAGGCGTAACCGCAGGTGGCAGAGACAATGGACAGGAATCACGGACAAGGGCAACAGACAGGAACAAGGGACAAGGGCAGCGGACAGGAACAGGGAGCTGGGCCAAAACGCTATGGGAAGCATGTGGAGGCTCCAACACGAGGGACAGGGCATGCTGGGATTTATAGGGAGTGATAGTGCACATGGACCAATTAAGGGCGTACTGGCCCTTTAAATCTGTGACAGCCGGCGCGCACGTGCCCTAGGAGGCGGAGACGCGCGCGCCGGCCAAGACAGCCAGAGACGGGAACGGGGCGAGGTGAGACGCCCCCGGGGGCCGAAATAGCAGCAGCGCCGGGTCCCTGCAGCGGGACGCCGGCGGCTACACCAGACAGAGAGGGGGTGCGGCGCTGGCCCGGAGCACGGGACGCCGCCGCAGCCCTGACAATTATATAATGGGACGTATTCCATCGTCCACGTGTCCCAGATGTCATACCTCAAATGCTGACTTATACCACTGTTTCGGAGACTGTTCTGAGATCCATGTCTCCTGCAAACAAGTTAAAGTTTTCGCCTGTGCCCATCTACCTTTAACCCCTGAATGGCCCATCTTTGGCTACATAGATTATACCGTCCACCCCTGTTGTATCAGCAGCTGCCAGGAAATTGATTTTACAGGAGTGGCTCTCCCTGACCCCCCTTTTTTGTTGTTATCATGCTATAAAACAAAGCTGAACTTACCAGAAATCCAGGTCCAGTTTCCTGAAGGCAGATTTTTAGTCTTGTGCTAACTAAACAGGAATTCCAGCCAGTACAAAGTGTCGAGGCTAAAGGCCCTATTCCACGGGTCGTTTAGAGGAGCAATATCGTTCGTATTCGGCCGATAACGGCAGCTACGAACGATATTCGTCCCGTGGAATAGAGTGCAACGATCAGCCAACATCGTTCATGTCGGCTGATCGTTGCAGTCGCTTGTTTTTCAACATGTTGAAAAACAAGCGACTGATATAGCAGCGATCTGCTGCCGTCGCTCCGTTGAATAGGAGCATCGGCAGCAGATGCTGCTATATCCTATGGGCTGCCCGGACGATCAGCGATCCCCCGGGCAGCCCCCCCAGCAGCTCCCCGCCGCCCCCCACCGCGTTGAATAGCGGCGGCAGCGAGCGGGGAACGAGGAGCAAACGAGCGCTAATAGCGCTCGTTTGCTCCTACAAACGACTCGTGGAATAGGGGCATAAATATGTCGATGTCGCATGACTGTCTTCTCTGTGAGTGCACAGATGACCTGGGAAACGCATGTCTTCCTGTGTTTAGATGTTAAAAAAAAAAGCACAGGAAGGACCGTGTTTTCCATGATAACTAAAAAAAAAAATGAATGTATATTGCAAACTAGCTTTATTTACCAGCTACTTTAGATTTTGAAAGTTATAACTACCTACTTGTTACAGTTATATTCAGATTGTCCCACTGCTACTCCCCCTTATCCCCAACAGTGCTACTTTATATGCCTTCTAAAAAATGAATTATGTATATAAGTTTAATTAAATAGACAGTGCCTTGGATTACGAGCATAATTCGTTCCGGGACTGTGCTTGTAATCCAAATCCACTCTTAAACATAGAAATGCAGACAATTGGTTTCACACCCCCAAAATAATGATTTATTATTCTGAATAACATGTAAAACAAATGAAACAAACATTTACAAACAGCAGAATATGTGATATTATAAGTTACTGTACAGTAATGGAGGATGGGAAACACAAGGGCTGACAGAGACTGCAGGGCGCATGAAGGAATGAGCAGAGCAGATGTGGGCACATACATGCAGCACTCTCTGTCTGGGGAGAGAGGTGTTACAGCTATGAAGAGATTACCTCCACAGTCCTCTCCACTGATGTGAGCCCTAGACTTATTTTGATCTGCTATGATTTGGAAGGTGAGGAAGACTTCCTGGTTCAGAGTGCAGAGCTGTAGACCTGCTATGCAGACCATGCCCCTCCCTCACTCCCTCTCCCACCCAGTACAGGGAGCTCTTAAACCAAAGCAATGCTCTTAAACCAAGTCACAATTTTGAAAAACTGTGAGCTCTTAAACCAAAATGCTCTTAATCCAAGTTACTCTTAAACCAAGGTACCACTGTATATATGGTAAATAGAGTTGACTATATAGTTGGTGGTAGCTCTTCAACAGCCCTTTGATTATGTGAATAGTCAGTGAAATGGGATACAGAACTCTACTCAATTCTTACAGTGCTTATATTAGCAGTAAATATTTTATACAGGGCTTCCAGGTATCAAAAATGAAGTTTGAGAAGTCTAAAGGTTAGTAGGGCAGCAAGTCTCTGATGTCTTTGCCTTTAGTGTAAAATAATAAAGTATTACCTTACCAAGTTCCCTGGTCTGCAGCTCTTCCAGCCTTCTGTTCCAGTCTCTGCACTGACAGGCCGCCGTCCCCTCAGCCAATCACTGGCAGTGGCCTGTCATGGACAGTGATTGGCTCAGCGGCCTGTCAGTGCAGAGACCGGAACAGAAGGCAAAGCTGTAGAGACCAGGGAAGGCCCACGAGGATATCAGAGAACATGGTAAGGTAATACTTTATTATTTTATACTACAATCAGCAGCCGTCAGCCGTGCATCACTATTACACATAGCAATGCACGCCCAATGATTTTAGGTCTGGACCTAAGAAATGATCAGCCGATGATTGTTCCATTGGCTAATCGTTCTCTATAGTACACAGAGCTATTACGCAGAGTTAATCTGAGAGACTTCACACTCGCTGCCTCTTATCTTCTATTCCTTTATCTCACAGTAGTCTTGGCATCTCTGACGTCACACAATGTGACCTATTCCCTTGTTCCCAGATCAGCACCACTTTCTTCTTTCAGATAAGGGGTTTCCTATCCTGTCCGTCAAGCTCCCCCGGCCTCTCAGGCACCACCTCAATTCTTGATGTATTAGGCAGGTGAGATTTATTTACATGATCCCTAGTCACATAATCTGTGTACCGCTAAAAACGCAAAAAAAGCCCTCACATAACTCCGTTGGCGAAAAACTAAAAATACTACTGCTCTTACAATATGCAACACACAAACAATTTTTATAGCATAAATGCCATAAACTATAACGAAAGCTATATAAAATGGATATCACTGTAATCGTACCAACCTGACAAAGATAACATGTCATATGTAATGTATAGTAAATGGCGTACAAAAAAATTTTGAAAAACAGCTGCTAAATTGTGTTATTTATTCATACCATCTTAATAAAAATCTAATAAAAAATGATTAGGGTGTCACATGTCCCCCAAATCTTACCGATGGAAAAGTCAACTTATCTTAGACAAATATTTTGGCACCACAAGGCCTCTCTGACATGGTATAATGGCTAAAAAAATAAATAAATGAAATAAAAAAAGGCCCCAAAATTCACCAGGTCTGTCATGTCTGCGGCCTGTGGTTGAGTGACTGCGGCCACATATGGGGGATTTCTAGAAACACTGGAATAAGGGGAATAAATAGTGAGTGGTATTTCTCAGTTAGTATTTGCTGTGTAAGAAGAAAAAAATAATTAAAATAGAATATCTGCCAAAAAAATATAAATTTTAAATTTCCCCTTCAACTTGCTTAAATTTCTGCAAAACACCTAAAAGGTTAATAAACTTATGAAATGTTACTTTGAATACTTTGAGGGGTGCAGTTTTTACAGTGGAGGGATTTATGGGAGTAACTAACATTCAGGTCCCACAAATCCACTTCAGAATTGAACTGGTCCCTAATAATATCAGAACTGAAATTTTCATGAAAATTTTAAAAATCGCTGCAAAATTTCAAATCCTTTTAACATCCTAACAAGTAAAAGGACGTTCACCAAATTATGTCACCATAAAGCAGACATACTGTAGATGTTGCATTATTAATTAGCTCATGTGGCATGACTATTTTTCTTAGGAAAAGAGTTTTGAATATAAAGAAATGTACATTTTTCAAATTTTTGCGCACATGCACAAAAAACTACTGAGTGTATCAACCAAAATATACCACAAACAAAAAGAGGAATATGTCACGAAAAAACTATCTCAGAATAACTGCGATAGTTTAAAGCATCGCAGAGTTATAACTACATAAAGAGAGAGGTCAGATTTGAAAAATAGGCCCTGGGCATTAAACGGGTAGTGCAGTGTTTAACATTTATTCACTAAATAACATACATTACAAAGTTATACAACTTTGTAATGTGTGTTATTTAAGTGAATGGCCCCCTTCCCCGTGTTCCCCCCACCCCGGAAGTGTGGTGCAGTATACTTACTCAATTTCTGTCGACCCTGCCGCCATCTTGGGTCAAGACCGCTCCAGCCCTCCCTCATGCCGGCCCCCCTCTGACGTGTCATCAGCTGCTCAGCCGCAATATGCCCACTACACTTCTGGGGCCAAAACAGGCTGAAGAGGCAAGGGGTTAAGGAGAGATATGATTAATTTATTTAAATATTTAAATGGCTCCTACAAGAAATATGGGGAAAAGATGTTTAAGGTAATACCCCCTCAAAGGATTAAAGTGTCACTGTCGTATTTTTTATTTTTTAAGGTGATTTTAAGAAACTTTGTAATTAGGTTTATAAGGCAAATATGCCATTATCTGCATTCACAAAGATTTTCCCTAGGTCCGCCCCCCCTCCTCTCTCTCATTTACTGCTAATTATTAGGAAATCTCGACTCTTTTACATCAGTCAAGCACTGTCCGTTCTATGGAGGGGGGAGGAGGGAAATTAGTCGTTATAGTATAGTTTTAGAACAAAGTGGTGGTCAGTGGAGGCAGGTTTGCTAAATAAAAGTACAGTATTTGCTAAAATATTTAACTTAAAGGAGAAGTACAGCTAAAATTTTTATTAAAGTATTGTATTGCCCCCCAAAAGTTATACAAATCACCAATAGAAACTTATTACGGGAAATGCTTACTACTGGATCAAGGTTTCACTTCCTGGATAACATGGGAATGTCACGACCCGACTCCCAGAGCTGTGTGGGCTGTGGCTGCTGGAGAGGATGATGGCAGGGGGACACTGAGGGACACAGGGCACTGGAGGGACACTGAGCATCCCTCTGCCATCATCCTCTCCAGCAGCCACAGCCCGCACAGCTCTGGGAGTCGGGAAGTGACATCACCCTTTTATTCCGGATCCGCAGCGGATTTAATGCGAAATCCGCTGCAGATCCAGTGCGATTCATCCCTATGAGAGCACATACTCGCAGTGGGCTGCATGTGAGTCTCCCGGCTCCGGACCCGCTCAGCCAATCAGTGCACGGCAGCACTGATTGGCTGAGTGGGACCGGAGCCAGGAGCCTCACATGCAGCCGTGGCACCAAGCAGGTAATGTATGCTCTCGGCGGCGGGCTGCGGGGGGTTAACTCACATACTCACAGCAGGATGTCGATCCCGCTGCAAGTATGTGCTCTCATAGGCATGAATGGCACAAAATCCGCAGCGGATTTCGCTGCAAATCCCCATCATGAAATCCACTGCGGATCAGTTAGGTCTGAAGGCACCCTTATAAGCACTTCTTGTAATAAGTGTATATTGGTGATTTGTTTAATTTTTGGGGAGCAATACAATACTTTACAATACAAAATTTTCGTCGGACTTCTCCTGGTACCACAAGTTTATATATGTTATATGTTAGTTGAATACCCCTTTAAGAACTTCAGCACTGCAAAGGAACAGTGCTAATCACTGAGCCAACATGCTACCCTGCAAGTTTATCTATGTTAGTTGACATGGGAATACACCTTAAGGCTATGTTCACACTTCTTAAAACTACGGCTGTAGTTTTGCGGGGTGGAACATAGCCTTAGTGCCAATGCGATCCCGTCCGAAGCGTACACACATTGTATGCGCTCCGGCCGGGATCCTGTGTGGCGCCGGAAAAAACTGACAGGTCAGTTTTCTACGGCCGGAATTCAGTGAATTCCGGCCGCAGAAAGACCTGTCAGTTCACACAGTGAAGCAAGCGGCTCCGGCCGCTTGCTTCACTGTGTGCTATGGGAAGCTTTGATGCTGGTGCGTGCTGATGCGCCCGCATCAGAGCTCTGCGGCCAGACAAATCATCCGGCCGGTACTTAAAGAGAACCAATCATGGACTAAAATGAATTTTTTTTTATTCCCTAATTAGATGTAATACTTAGTATAGGAAAAAAGTCCAAGTGCACTCACCAGCATGGTAGAAAGATGCTTGCTTTATTCGTTCTTTGTGATCATATCAGCATGGTGCAGGTAAAGGGGGAGAGGGACGCCAACTAGTGGAAGGTGTTTCCAATTCCATCTTTCCACTTACCATGCTGGTGAGTGCACTTGGACTTTTTTCCTATACTAAGTATCACATGAATAGCCACTAAGCTCTATCCGATTGTTGCACCACCGTTGGTAATAGCCTGATAAAGAGCATAGCTACATGCACGCAGCTGTAGAAGTTACAATTGTAAAAGGAGCTTTGGTAGTGCCGACTCTCTCTATCTATACACTGACTTTAATTAGATGTAAATTATGATTTTACCAACATTTGTAAATAAAATTAATTAATTTTACAGCTTCGTTTTTTTAAATATTCCCGTTTTACTTTCCTGCCTCGCGCCGGCTCTTTTAAAAAGAGCCGGCGCGAGACAGGAAACTCCCGTCATGCAGAGCGGCAGCAAGACCGGGCGTCCGCCATCTTGATGACGTCACTTGCGTTCCACCGCTGGAACGCAAGTTACGTCTTCAAGATGGCGGCCGCCCGGTCTAGCTACACCAAAGAAGCGGATTAGGTAAAGTATGAGACTGTAAAGGCAGTCTGTATCTTTATGAAGTCTATTTATGAAGATACAGACTGCCTTTGCAGTCTGTATCTTATGCGTTACCTACTACTCCGTGCCGCTGCACCAGGACCGGCGCTGCCATCTTGATGATGTCACTTGCGTTTCAGCGGTGGAACGCAAGGACCTAATCAAGATGGTGGCGCCGGCCCTGCTGCACCGGCACGAAGTAGTAGGTAAGACATAAGATACAGACTGCAAAGGCAGTCTGTATCTTCATAAATAGACTTCATGAAGATACAGACTGCCTTTACAGTCTGTATCTTCTACTTTACCTAATCCTCTGTTTCTGTGTAAGCAAGGCCGGGCGCCGCCATCTTGATGACGTAACTTGAGTTCCAGCGGTGGAACGCAAATGACGTCATCAAGATGGCGCCGGCCCCGCCTTGCTTACACAGAAACGAAAGAGTAGGTAAGGAAAAAGATACAGACTCCATCTTTATAGATAGACTTAGGGAAAAATATACTTTAATATTAGGGACAGTGAAATTTAGATTATTGGTTCTCTTTAAGTACCGGCCGCGATGATCCGGGCACAGACCGTCCGTTCCGTGAATCGGCCGGGGTCACGGAACGGCCAGTCTGTTACGTAATGTGAACATAGCCTAAAGTGACACTGTCACCCCTGTTTTGCATTCTGACTTCTCTACACAGGTGTAAAAGGTAAATTTAGCATTTTTCATACCTTATTTTATATCATATGTCATTGTGTTTGTTCAAGTAAAAAGTGATCTTTTATCAACTGCAGATGGGGCTAAGTGGGCGGGGCTGCACTGCAACATCGCCACTTAGCCCCACCACTCCATGGCGCCATAGGTACAAGGCTCCTGCCCCCTCGCCGACCATTGGAACTGGTTGGCCTAAAGGTCAAGGCCCCACCCCCTCTAGATCGTTCCATACCAATGGGCATCGAGGGGGGCCTATGTGCCGATGATGTCACAGAGGGGTGGGGCCAACAGTGGTGCTGTGGGCGGGGCTAAGTGGCGCTGTTGCTGTGACGCCACGCACACTTACCTTAATCGGCAGTTGATAAAAGATCACTTTGTAGTTGAACAAGCACCATGACATATTATATAAAATAAGGTATGAAAACTGCTAAATTTACCCTTTACACCTGTGTAGAGAAGTCAGAATGCAAAAAGGGGATGACAGTGTCACTTCAAGGCCATGTTCACACAAAGTATGTGCTGTATACATGCAATCTGCAACAACGGCCGTGATTTATACACCACATACGTTGTATGTGAATGAATGGAAATCTGGCCGGAGTGTATACATGTAGTATACGCTCCGGACGGGATTCCATCCAGCCGCACGAAAAACTGACATGTCAGTTTTCTGCGGCCGATATACAGTGAATAGCAGACGTGGAAGACATGTCAGTTCATACAATGTAGCAGTGAATTGGGATGCGGGCTCACATGGGTGCGCCTGCATCCGAATTCATCCGAATGTAAATACCTGAACACAGCATCAAATCTGCTGCAGATCTGCTGTGGATCCTGTACATATGAACGCACCCTAAAGGGGTATTCCCCCCCAAATCATTTTTGCATTAACAAAGAGCCCACTCACAGCTTTCCATCTGTCTAATATCAACTTATGGATTTCGCATAGTTTTTCTTCTTTTTTAATTGCACTTACCCCCTCTGGATTAATAAAATCAACAAAACTGAGTCCTTTCTGATACCGCTCTCTCCTCCTGGCCCCCACCCTCTGTGTTGGGGAACACATGTCCTCCTGTCTTCAATGGGCCAGGTTAGCGCTTCTAGCCCTACCACGATGATCACTGTCTGGCTTCAGATTATCACTGTACGGCACTCTCCCTCTCTGACAGCAACCAACCCCCCCATCCCTGCCTGTCTCAGTTCCCCTGGTGCCGCCGCTGTATGGCTTCCTCTCTGACAGCCCAATCCCACTACCACCACTGCAGATCGATGTGCCACCACTGCAGATCGCACTGTCTTCTCCCTTACTGTGTGCCATCCACCTGTGCAGATGACTGTGTGTCTTCTTCCTCAATATTATTATTGTGTGCCATCCCGCTGTGCAGATCACTGTGTGTCTTCTTCCTCACTGTGTGCCATCCCCCTGTGCAGATGACTGTGTGTCTTCTCCCTCACTGTGTACCATCCTCCGTGCAGATCACTGTGTGTCTTCTCCCTCACTGTGTGCCATATACCTGTGCAGATCACTTTGTGTCTTCTTCCTCACTGTGTGCCATCCCCCTGTGCAGATCACTGTGTGTCTTCTTCCTCACTGTGTGCCATCCCCCTGTGCAGATGACTGTGTGTCTTCTACCTCACTGTGTGCCATCCCCCTGTGCAGATCACTGTGTGTCTTCTCCCTCACTGTGTGCCATCTACCTGTGCAGATGACTGTGTGTCTTCTACCTCACTGTGTGCCATCCCCCTGTGCAGATCACTGTGTGTCTTCTCCCTCACTGTGTGCCATCTACCTGTGCAGATGACTTGTGTCTTCTCCTTCACTGTGTGCCATCCCCCCCACCCTGTGCAGATCACTCTGTCTTCTCCCTCACTGTAAGCCTCCTTCCCCTGCAGCACATGGTTGTGTGTCTCGGTCCACTCTGACAGGACACCCATTAATCACTATGTTGCCCCTCCCCCATGATCACTATGTTGCCCCCCCCCCCAATGATCATTGTGTGGTCCACCCCTCGCAGGGGTATAATGCCATGAGGTGTTTAAAGGCTTTGAAGGTATATAATACTATATTTTATATAATTTCACTGATTCCTATTGTCAGGGCTGCTCTCTTTCAGTTGAGCCTTCAGTTGCAACTGTGTTTATTGTGCATTGTAGTAATAACAGTAGTGGGCCCTAAAGAAAGCAAATTGACCAATCAGAGAGAAGCAATTCCTGGCCAACGACATCTTGCATATAGACCGAATTTTAGGAAAACTTTTAACTCAGGAACGGTGTCAGCTAAAAAAAACGTCAGATGGCTCAAAGTACTCAGGCTGACTTAGTGAGCAAGACCAGCTATGTTTGAAAGCATTTAATATTTTTTGCTCTTGGGGGGAACACCCCTTAAATTTAAATCTGCAATTCTTTAATCAAATGCATGTAGCTATGTATGGATTATGGTTGGTAAGGGCCCCTCCCAAATTTTAATGTAGGCGGTATCTGCAACCGCTGCAGTATCTGTAATTCACTTATATTATCATATAAAGAATGTTCCCTGTGTACTGCATATTTTAGCTATTGTAGAACTACAACACCCACTATGTACATAGTAGGTGTTGTAGTCCTTAAAAAAAAAAAAAAAAAAAAGCATACACATTACAGGTGGCCAATCAATAGGGGATGAGTTTTTAGTGGTCCAGGGATGGGGTTTTAATGGATTCTGTTGGATCAAGTTTTCATGAGCAATAAATGGATGACATTACACAAGCAGAGAGCTAAGGTAGCCCTTCCCCTCTCCATATTACAGACAGGGATAGCACTGCCTTTCCATTGTAGATTTTTTTTATTAACACATTTTTGTTAACCAGCTTATATGTTGTGAAGTATTAAATGCTTACCTAAAAACTTGCCAACATTAAAACTGAGAGTGTTAGCAAATAGTCTAATTGTTCTGATTAATGCTACGTTTACACGGAGCCATAATTCACCCAACCAATCGCTTAACGATTTTGAAGCAACGATTTGATTTTTATAACGATCAGCGTTTAGACAAATAAATCATTAGAAAAATAGTTTGAAAAGTCGTAAGAAAAATCGTTATTGCGATCGTTTTTAAGATCGCTTAAGCCCATCTTTTACATAGGGTAAATCAGTGAAAGACTGTTCACACGAAGCGATCTGTGACTTTTTAGCAAACAACGATTTAATAACATGTTGAATGATCAAAATGAACGATTTCTTGCTCGACATTTGATCGTTTGCTGTGTACGATTATCGCTCAAATCCGTGTAAATGCAGCATATCACATTGCTATAAACCATTGCAGCACAGTTCTACGATTCTCAGATGCTACTGCTGATTCAACTTTGAAGTGTTTTAAGTGATTTGTCTAAACTGAGCCCCAAAAACCGACTAAATAAATAAATAAATAAAAAAAGGCTAAAAAAAAAAAAAAGTTCCCAATAGCAAAATAAAGAAATGTCTCAATGTCTTACACTTTTTTGGTTCTACACACCAAAAATAATGATTTTCTATTCTGAATAACATGTAAAACACATGCTTTGCTTTAGCACTCCCATCACTTAATATGAATTAGGTTGTGCTGATCGCTGTGTTTTCTTTCTACTGGTGTGATTGAGGTTTTGTCAGGACTGTGCCTGGGTGGCTGAGAAGTCTCTGATTTTCTTGGTTGTGTATTCATTTTGCAGTGTTCAAAGACTGGCTTGTTTTGGTCTGGCTTGAGTTGTTCAGCCCAACCCGCTTAGCTAATGTTCTGGCAACCATGGAGTTAAAACTGCTTCTATAAGGGTATGTGCACACTAGGGAGGGGTGGAGGGAGATGAGGCACCAAAACAGGACCACAAAGAGTTAATTTACAGCTACATCACCGGGCTGAAGTCAGCACTGACCTCTCTCACCTAAATACCGGCTTTCACACAGCTCCCACTATGTAATCCTTTGTTCTCTGCTCCACTGATGTAAAAGATTCGAGATTTCCTGATAATGAGCAGTGAATGAGAGAAAGGGGGGGGGGACATGGGGAAAGTCGTTTTAAATGCAGATAATGACATATTTGCCTAATAAACACAATTACAAAGTTTTTAAAATCGCCTGGACTATTAATTTCTGCAAAAAACAAACAACAAACTACACCTTAAAGCTAAATTTATCCGGAAGCAATCATTGGGTGAGCTTATAGTTAAGCAGAGCACTGACAAAGTGAGGCAGCCAGCCAGCCAGGAGAGCCGCTAACTGACTGCAAATAGCCTCCGAGATCATCCTCTTCACTCTCCCTATACCTTTCTCTATTCCACTGCCAGCAAGCAGAATTATCTTTTCTGTCCACATAACTGATTATTGAAGATGAGTGAATCTCGAGCATGTTCGGGTTTTTCCGAACCTGAATGCTCTGCATTTGATTACTGGTGGCTGAAGAGGTTGGATGCAGCCCTATAGCTGTATCCATGTTTTCCATGCAGCCTTGGAGTTGCATCCAACTTCATCAGCCACTGTTTAGCAAATGCAGAACGTTTGGGTTTGGATAAACCAGAGTATGTTTGAAATTCGCTCATCTCTACTGATTATCACTGCAAACAAGCAAGGTTCATTTTCCTCTCTCCCTCTATTTTCTATGTCACTGCCAGCGGCTGGGGGTCTGATAGTGGAGTCTGCAATATTCTTGGGGCCTGATACTGGGGTCTTTAATATGCTGGGGACCTGATACTGGGGTTTGTAATATGCTCCTTCTGTACTCTATGGCTGTATCCAAGTTTTCCAGCCAGTCATTGGGCTGTCTCAAACTTCTCCATGGAGTGGGCAGACATCAAACGCTGAAGTTTCAGCTTTGTATGAAGCTAAATGAATCACTTCACTCATTTCTAGTCTGGAAAAACTAATGTTGGCAACTATTCCCTATATAGTACATCACATGGACAGGGGTTATATATCCTATATAATACGTCATACGGACATAAGTTATATCTCCCATTTAATACATTATAGGGATGGGCATATATATATATATATATATATATATATATATATATATATATAGGGGTTGGACAGGCTGATACGCACATATCTGGCATTCATACTAACCAAGAGGAATTGGAATTCTCCAATCCTTTAAAGCGACTCTGTACCCACAATCTGACCCCCCCCCCCCCCCAAACCACTTGTACATTCGGATCTGTCCTGGGGTCTGTTCAGCAGGTAATACAGTTATTGTCCTAAAAAACAACTTTAAACCTGCAGCCCTGTGCCCAACGGACGGGGCTTAGAGTATCTGTGCCCTAAGTTTGCACCACCTCTCCGTCCCTCTTCCCCACCCTCATCATTAGGAATGCCACTGGAACATTTTCTCCTGTCTGAACATTGCACAGGTGCCTTAACGATCCAGCCCATGTTCAGTATTCACACAAGTAAGGAATAGGAGACAATCTGCCTGGAGAATTCCTAATGATGAGGAGGGTGGGGAGGAGGGACAGAGAGGTTGTGCCAGCCTAATGCATACACAATCTAAGCCCCGGCACAGGGCTGCCAGTTTAAAAGTTGTTTTTTTAGCACAATAACTGCATCCCCTGCCGAACGGACCCCAGGACAGATCTTGGATTAAAAGCATCTATCTGAAGGTACAAGCGGGGGGGTCAGATTGTGGGTACAGAGTCGCTTTAAAGTGATACTGTCACCGCTCCTTACTCTATGTGCAGTTCCCCACACCATCCACAAGCTTTTATGCTGCACATTCAATATATACCTGTATAACACTTGTCTGTGTCTTCTTTCTGCTCTAAGATTGCTTCATTTTACCGATGGGCAGTGGCACCTAGGTGGGGCTTCACAGCAGTTGGGCCCTCTCTTACATGTACAGTGGCACCTAGGTGGGGCTTTACAGCAGTTGGGCCCTCTCTCCTACATGGACAGAGGTACCTAGGTGGGGCTTTACAGCAGTTGGGCCCTCTCTCCTACATGGACAGTGGCACCTAGGTGGGGCTTCACAGCAGTTGGGCCCTCTCTCTTACATGGACAGTGGCACCTAGGTGGGGCTTCACAGCAGTTGGGCCCTCTCTCTTACATGGACAGTGGCACCTAGGTGGGGCTTCACAGCAGTTGGGCCCTCTCTCTTACATGGACAGTGGCACCTAGGTGGGGCTTCACAGCAGTTGGGCCCTCTCTCTACTACATGGAAAGTGGCACCTAGGTGGGGCTTCACAGCAGTTGGGCCCTCTCTCTTACATGGGCAGTGGCACCTAGGTGGGGCTTCACAGCAGTTGGGCCCTCTCTCTTACATGGACAGTGGCACCTAGGTGGGGCTTCACAGCAGTTGGGCCCTCTCTCTACTACATGGAAAGTGGCACCTAGGTGGGGCTTCACAGCAGTTGGGCCCTCTCTCTTACATGGACAGTGGCACCTAGGTGGGGCTTCAAAGCAGTTGGGCCCTCTCTCTTACATGGATATTGGCACCTAGGTGGGGCTTCACAGCAGTTAAGCGCTCTCTCTTATATGGACAGTGGCACCTAGGTGGGGCTTCACAGCAGTTGGGCCCTCTCTCTTACATGGACAGTGGCACCTAGGTGGGACTTCACAGCAGTTGGGCCCTCTCTCTTACATGGACAGTGGCACCTAGGTGGTGGGGCTTCACAGCAGTTGGGCCCTCTCTATTATATGTACAGTGGCACCTAGGTGGGGCATCACAGCAGTTGGGCCCTCTCTCTTACATGTACAGTGGCACCTAGGTGGGGCTTCACAGCAGTTGGGCCCTCTCTCTTACATGTACAGTGGCACCTAGGTGGGGCTTCACAGCAGTTGGGCCCTCTCTCTTACATGTACAGTGGCACCTAGGTGGGGCTTCACAGCAGTTGGGCCCTCTCTCTTACATGGACAGTGGCACCTAGGTGGGGCTTCACAGCAGTTGGGCCCTCTCTCTTACATGGATATTGGCACCTAGGTGGGGCTTCACAGCAGTTAAGCCCTCTCTCTTATATGGACAGTGGCACCTAGGTGGGGCTTCACAGCAGTTGGGCCCTCTCTCTTACATGGACAGTGGCACCTAGGTGGGGCTTCACAGCAGTTGGGCCCTCTCTCTTACATGGACAGTGGCACCTAGGTGGGGCTTCACAGCAGTTGGGCCCTCTCTCTTACATGGATATTGGCACCTAGGTGGGGCTTCACAGCAGTTAAGCCCTCTCTCTTATATGGACAGTGGCACCTAGGTGGGGCTTCACAGCAGTTGGGCCCTCTCTCTTACATGGGCAGTGGCACCTAGGTGGGGCTTCACAGCAGTTGGGCCCTCTCTTACATGTACAGTGGCACCTAGGTGGGGCTTTACAGCAGTTGGGCCCTCTCTCCTACATGGACAGAGGTACCTAGGTGGGGCTTTACAGCAGTTGGGCCCTCTCTCCTACATGGACAGTGGCACCTAGGTGGGGCTTCACAGCAGTTGGGCCCTCTCTCTTACATGTACAGTGGCACCTAGGTGGGGCTTCACAGCAGTTGGGCCCTCTCTCTTACATGGACAGTGGCACCTAGGTGGGGCTTCACAGCAGTTGGGCCCTCTCTCTTACATGGACAGTGGCACCTAGGTGGGGCTTCACAGCAGTTGGGCCCTCTCTCTACTACATGGAAAGTGGCACCTAGGTGGGGCTTCACAGCAGTTGGGCCCTCTCTCTTACATGGACAGTGGCACCTAGGTGGGGCTTCAAAGCAGTTGGGCCCTCTCTCTTACATGGATATTGGCACCTAGGTGGGGCTTCACAGCAGTTAAGCGCTCTCTCTTATATGGACAGTGGCACCTAGGTGGGGCTTCACAGCAGTTGGGCCCTCTCTCTTACATGGACAGTGGCACCTAGGTGGGACTTCACAGCAGTTGGGCCCTCTCTCTTACATGGACAGTGGCACCTAGGTGGTGGGGCTTCACAGCAGTTGGGCCCTCTCTATTATATGTACAGTGGCACCTAGGTGGGGCATCACAGCAGTTGGGCCCTCTCTCTTACATGTACAGTGGCAAGTAGGTGGGGCTTCACAGCAGTTGGGCCCTCTCTCTTACATGTACAGTGGCACCTAGGTGGGGCTTCACAGCAGTTGGGCCCTCTCTCTTACATGTACAGTGGCACCTAGGTGGGGCTTCACAGCAGTTGGGCCCTCTCTCTTACATGGACAGTGGCACCTAGGTGGGGCTTCACAGCAGTTGGGCCCTCTCTCTTACATGGATATTGGCACCTAGGTGGGGCTTCACAGCAGTTAAGCCCTCTTTCTTATATGGACAGTGGCACCTAGGTGGGGCTTCACAGCAGTTGGGCCCTCTCTCTTACATGGACAGTGGCACCTAGGTGGGGCTTCACAGCAGTTGGGCCCTCTCTCTTACATGTACAGTGGCACCTAGGTGGGGCTTCACAGCAGTTGGGCCCTCTCTCTTACATGTACAGTGGCACCTAGGTGGGGCTTCACAGCAGTTGGGCCCTCTCTTACATGTACAGTGGCACCTAGGTGGGGCTTCACAGCAGTTGGGCCCTCTCTCTTACATGGACAGTGGCACCTAGGTGGGGCTTCACAGCAGTTGGGCCCTCTCTCTTACATGGACAGTGGCAGTTAGGGTCCAATTACATGGCCTCATCATAAGGTGTAAATGAGCGCTGATCTGCTTGACTGGCGCTTGTTTACTGAGCAATTACACAGGCTGACTATCCGGCAGCAGGGCTGTATATATATCGTTAGCGATGTCTGTGCAGCCCTTGCCTTTAGTGTAAAATAATAAAGTATTTATTTACCTTCCCACGTTCCCCGGTGTCCTCGGGCCTTCTGCGGTCTCTGCACTGCCAGGCCGCTCCGCCAATCACTTGCTGCAGTCCTGTCTTGGCCAGTGATTGGCTGAGCAGCCTGTCCGTGCAGAGGCAGGAACAGAAGGCAGTGCTGCAGCTGCAGAGCCCGGAGATGGCCAGAGGGCACCGGGAACGTGGTAAGGTAAGTAAATACTTTATTATTTTATACTACAATACAGAACCGTCGCCCATGCATCTGATATGATCATTTTTTACACATCTCAATGTGAATTCTCGGTATGATAAATGTGAAATAATGATGTGTAAGTAAAGATGCAGCCATACATATCTACATAATAAAGGAGTTCTTCTTTGTGGCAGTTTAACCTTCACCTCTGGGCACTTACAGCCCTTGGGTCACATGCCGCCAGCTCTCTGGGTATTTCGACCAGAAAAGGCCCCAACACTCCGCATCAAAAGGAAAGGAACACCTCACTGCGACTGCGCACTCCTCAACGTTTTCACCGCAGCTCGCGCTTCCGCCCCTCCCCTCTACAAACATTGCCGAGCCATCGCCGAATCGCTGTAATGCGAAACTCCGCCTCCCTGGCTTGACTACGCCCCCATTCGCGGAAGCGCGCCTATCTTGCTACAGGTTTGAGATCGCGCTTAAAGGGACCGCAGCGGGGGCGCGCCTGAGAGAGAGCGGCAGAGTGCGTGAGACAGCGAGAGACGTTCAGATAGAGACCTCACGAGAGTGCGGCTGCGCCAGAGACTGTACCTGGAAAAGAGAGAGAGCGAGAGCTGCTGCGTGCTCATAGGCGCTGTACGTTGTCCGAGGAGGGGGGTTGGGAGAACACCCGCCAAGGGGTGGGGAGCGGAGACCGTGAAGGTATGGTGTGAGAGAAGCACGGCGGCAAACAGAGCAGCGGGGGTGAGCAGGGCTGCAGCCATCTGGCCCGCTTCTGGGGGATAGGGCATCAGTTGGAGGGCGCCCCTAGAACGTGCATAACACCCGTAGGTGGGTGGGGCGTGTAATCTGTCGACACTTAGGCTGAGGGCTGGGGATGTGAGGGGGGCACATAGCCAGGGTGAGAGGCGGGAGAGGCGGTGGACGGCGTGTGTGTGTCGGGTGGGGTTCAGGGTGCAGAAGGGGGGCGAGGTGACATGTCTTGGGGTGCTGAGAGCATGTGAGGGCTCCTGATCCTGAGAGGTGGGGGAGGGGAGGCCCATGGGCATGGTGCTGGGGGAGGGGATAAATACTAGGGGTGCACTGCTGGGGAAAGTAGGGTGAGGGCACAATCTGGGGGAGGGGGGGCGGTATGGCTTACTGCTGCTGGGGGCAGAAGTAGTTGTTGGGGCTGTATAGCAGACTGGGGGGCTACCAGTGTGCCAGCAGTATGAGGGGAATAACATGGCTGAATATTGTCTGATTAAGGTGAAGAGATTGCCTTGTTTGCTTCAGATTGTACATATATGTTGCACCATAAGCGCTGGTGGTAGATGATGTCTTCTGTTAAGGCAACAGGATAGATATTAACCTGCTTTCTATACAAATCCCACCAGTCCCTTCATCAAAGATTGACGGATGTATAGTCAATCTGTCAGCCGCGATTCCGTGTCCAAGCTGCTGGATAGCTGTTAGGGCAAGGTGGCACATGGTACCCTTTACATATCCAGCTGTGCTTTCAGAATGTAAAAAAAGCTTTTATTCTCTGGTGCAAAGAGAGCGGCTTTTCCAAGGCCCTGAAATCCTGGGGGCTATTAGCCTGCTTGCTGGACGCAGAGCCTTGTGCACAAATTTGTATGTACTGCACAGGAATTAGGTATGGGAGCAGCTCAATGCTGGAAGCTACCTGTGAGCCAAGCATAAACAGAGATGAGAGGGGGAGTGAGGGGGCATTACAGCTCTCAGCACTTTGGGACCTTGGGATTACCTATTGGATACTTTGCACCATAGAATAAAAGCATTTTTGTACATCCTGGAAGCACAGACAGATATATAATGGGTACCACATGTCTCCTTGCCTTAACAGCTGTCAGCAGTTTGGAATCTGAGAATTTTGCACCCAGAACGGCTGCAAAGACCTCATAGATGGGTTTTCTGTGGTGTTGGGTGTTCAGGGCTCTGTAGGCTTCATGTCGGGTGAAATTCTTTTTAATCTCGTGCGTAACGCAGGGGGAGAGCCTTAAACTAGTCATCTGGGCTGTGACTAGTCATGGCTTTGTGGGGTGATTGACAGGCAAGGAGGCCCGTCAGCTTTCCCAGATGTTGTGCACCAGCATTTCTGCATGCCAGGCATTGGTCACTATATACCTGGTTAGGTTTGCACCTCGGCTGGTATATGATAGCTTTCATACTAAGATGTAATGGTGCATTTACACAGAGATATTAATCTGACAGATGTTTGAAGCCAGGGACAGACTATAAACAGAGAATAGGTCATAAAGGAAAGACTGAGGTTTCTCCTCTTTTCAAATCCATTCCTGGCTTTGGTTTCAAAAATCTGTCAGATAAATCCCTCTGTGTAAACACACCGTAAGATGAGCAGTGATGATTAGAGATGAGCAAATACAAGTGTGCGGCACTTTATTACTGGTGGCTGAAGAAGCTGGATGCTGCCATGTTTTCCAGGCAGCCTTAAAGTGACTGTACCATCAGGCCCAGGCTGAAGCACTGGAGGCAGGCCGACCCATCCTTAGTGGGAGGAAAGCCCCGCCCCTCTATGATAGGGTTCCATTGATTCTAATGGAGTCACGTCATGGAGGGGCTAGGGTTTCTTCCCACTGGGCTTTGGCGGCCCGCCTCCAGTGCTTCAGCCTGGGCCTGGTGGTACAGTCACTTTAAGTCCCTATTCCATGGGCCAACAGTTAGGAGCAACCGAGCGCTATCAGCTGCTGCTGCCGCTATTACTCGCCACAGATGAGTGCGGGACTAGCTGCAGGGGGGGCTGCCCGGGTGATCGCTAGATTGTCGGGCAGCCCATAGAGGTTAGTGGCGGTCTGCTGCCGCTGCTCCTATTCCACGGAGTGACAGATCTCTGCTATCACAGTCGTTTGTTTTTCAACATGTTTGAAAGACAAACGACGCACCAATCAGCCGACATGAACGATGTCGGCTGATCGTTGCCTTCTTTTCCATGGGACGATTATTGGCTGTAACTGGAATAGGACCTTTAAAGTGACTGTACCACCAGGCCCAGGCTGAAGCACTGGAGGCGGGCCGACCCACCCTTAGTGGGAGGAAACCCTAGCCCCTTTATGATAGGGTTCCATTGATTTTAATGGAGTCACGTCATAGAGGGGCTGGGGTTTCTTCCCACTGGGGTGGGTCAGCCCGCCTCCAGTGCTTCAGCCTGGGTCTGGTGGTACAGTCACCTTAAGGCTGCATATAGCTTCTTCAGCCGCTGGTAATCAAATGCTGCACGCTTGGGTTCGCTCCTCTAGTGCTCATGCAACTTATTAGCTCTGCAGACGTTGCTTCTGTCACATAGTATTTGCTATTGTCTGCATCCTGACCAAAGTCATTGTTCTGTTATTTTGTTATTGACAATTAATGGTATTAGGGGGGTATGTGCAGTTCTGATTGATATCCAGTTAAATAGACTTACCAGTTTGTAGCCTAAGGGTGCGCTGACACGTACAGGATCAGTAGCAGATTCCACGCTTCAAAATCCGCTGCGATCCTCTGTCCTATCATTTTTTTATGGCTGTCTATTATATACTCACAGCAGATTTTCCATTCGAGAATGTAAAGCCCCTTCCCACTTAACCCTGAAGCTGCTGGGCTAATACATTACCTGCCCATGCTCCTGCCTGCTTCTCAGGCTCCCTGGCGTCCCGCTCAGCCAATCGATGTACACATGCTGGGTTAAATGGGAAGGGGCTTTACATTCTTGCAGTGGAATGAAAAATCCACTGCAAGTTAGTGAAGCCATAGAAAATGACAGGACAGAGGATTGCAGCGGACTTCACTGCGGGTCCTGTACGTGTGAGCACAGCCTAAAACAAGTTTAGTATATATCTGCTATTGCATCCCAATCTTAAAGAGGTAGTGCGGTGTGAAGCATTATTTCACTTAATAACACACAAAGTTATACAACTTTGTAATGTGTGTGTGTGTGTTATTTAAGTTAATGGCCCCCTTCCCCATGTTTCAGTATACAGCATCACACTTCCGGGTCTAGCGTGGGGAGGGGGGAACATGAGAAAGGGGGACATTCACTTAAATAACACACATTACTAAGTTGTATAACTTGTGTGTTATTTAGTGAAATAATGCTTTACACTGCACTACCCCTTTTAAGAAGGCTAGTTAAATGGTAAATTTATCCATAGCCCTTCAACACCCCACATAGGCCATATGAGTGTCATTTTGGCTTCAGTTCAGGTGGTTTCCATTTATTTGCTGTGTATTATATTCAAAAACATAGGGCATGATGACAGCTGTTTACAGATGTTTAATGCAGAAACTGCGCAGATTTCTTCAT
The DNA here is from genome assembly GCF_027789765.1 of Dendropsophus ebraccatus. Lineage (NCBI taxonomy): Eukaryota > Metazoa > Chordata > Amphibia > Anura > Hylidae > Dendropsophus > Dendropsophus ebraccatus. The sequence goes on from NC_091463.1 coordinate 43,385,015, forward strand.
TAATGGTCATTTTAATTGAAATGTATGGGCGTTGTAGGACAGTGCTTGCAGCACTGCAAATGGTAAGGATTTTACCCTTGTGCACATATCCTAAGCCACAGGATAGGCCATCAGTTGCTTATGTCCTCTAACATCTATGGTTTTCCAGTGTTGAACCATTTTTATGTAATGTTTCTGGTAGATACTTTGATCTGCTCACATTATAGAGCATCTTAAGGGAGAAATATTAAAGTGGTACTCCAACAAAAGTCTTTTTTTTTCAAATCAACTGGCTTCAGAAAGTTATATGGATTTGTAATTTACTTCTATTTAAAGATCTCAAGTCTTCCAGTACTTTTCAGCTGCTGTATGTCCTGCTGGAAATGGTGTTTTCTTTTCAGTCGGACACAGTACTCTCTGCTGACATCTCTGCCGGAGAAAGGAACTGTCCAGAGCAGCAGCAAATCCTCATAGAACCTCTCCTGCTCTGAATAGGTTCTGTCTCAGCAGAGAGCCTTGTGTCAGACTCAAAAAAATAAATAAATAAATAAATAAAATTCCCCAGGACATAAAGCAGCTCATTAGTACTGGAAGAATTAAAATACAAGTAAATTACAAATCTATAAAACTTTCTGAAAACAGTTGATTTGAAAGAAAAATATTTTTGACGGACTACCCCTTTAATACAAGTGGACTTTCATAAGCTACACAGTTGGAAACTGTCCCCCCTCCTACTCTTTTTAGATTTGGGGCCCTTGCAAGCTACGCAAAACTGGCGGATAAGCTCTGGCGAATTCTGTGCCCTTCCCTCCACACTTTCTTGAATATCTGGCTGTCCCATATGCTCCATTTTATTTAACCAGATTCTGCCGTCCACCCAAAAAAGAATTGACGTGGCAATTCTTTCAACAGACGGCGGAATCCGCTGGGCCATAGAATGGAGCCTATGGAAATGCCAGATATTCAAGCGGGAGCGCGCATGCAATCAGCCAGAGCTCTTTTGCCCGATTTACGTAGTATGCAAGGGCCCTAAAAGAAAATCTGTCAGGAAAACTTCTGACATGTCACAGGGGCATGTCAAAAGTGAAAATAGCTTTATTATAAGTCTGTGGGGCTGCCTGGGTGGAGAAGATTTGCAGCAGGGAAGTTAAAGGGGTTATCAAACGCTACAAAAACATGGCCATTTTCTTCTAGAGACAGCACTACTCTTGTCTCCAGTTTGGGTGGGGTTCTGTAACTCGGTTCTATTAAAATGAATGGAGCTCAATTGCAAACTACACCTGAACTGGAGACGAGTGGTGCTGTTTCTGGAAGAAAGTAGCTATGTTTTTGTAGCACTGGATAACACCTTTAAGGATGCTGCCCCTGCTAGTTCTCCTGATCAATGGGGTTCTGGTGGAGTCAGTTGTATGGAAATGATTTAGCTTTACTAGATGTGGTCCAAACTGCAGTTCAATGTTTCCAAATGTAAAATAATGCACTTTGGGAGGAGGAGTATAATATTGGCAGTTCTGTTTTGGCAAAGCCTTCAGAAGAGAAGGATTTGGGGGTATTAAAAAGTCTACCAGTACTTATCAGCTTCTTTATGTCCTGCAGGAAGTGATATTCTTTCTAGTCTGGAGAGCAAGAGAGGTTTTCTGTGGGGATTTGCTACTGCTCTGGACATTTCCTGACATGGACAGAGGTGGCAGCCGAGAGCACTGTCAAATTAGAGAGAATACAGCAACTGATAATTACTGGAAGACTTGATATTTTCAAAATAAAATTAAGTTACAAATCTGATACTTTCTGGGACTAGTTAATTTTAACGAAAAAAATATTGGTCAACAACACCTTTTAAAATAAGTAACCAGTTCAACCAAACAGTAGGGATAGCAAATCGGATGCTGGACTGTATAGCTAGAGGTATAACTAGTAGAAAGAGGGAGATTAGAGCTCTAGTGTTACCACCTCCAGAATACTGTGTCCATTTCTGGAGACCTCACCTAAAAAAAGGATATTGATAGAGTAGAACGGGTCCAAAGACGAGCTACAAAAATGGTAGCAGATGTTAGGCATGATTGAAACCTTTACATATGCTGAATTACTTGGGGATGCACAATGCACCGAAAAATCGATTCTACTATCGATTTTCGGGGAATATAAGCATGGCTTATCATAGAATATGGGCAGCAAGCTGAGGGACTGCATGTTCTCTGCGTGTCCCCCACCCTCCCTCCTTGATTTTCACTTCCGCAGCCCGCCCTCCCTCTGTTACATCGGCGATAATTTCAAATAGCTGGCACACAGCGGTTGCTTGTGCCGGCTATGTAACTGTATAAATGCCACTGTCACCACTGTAAGCGGCATTTAACCTGCTCCATATACAGCAGGTTCGGCTACTGTGTGTAGCAGACCCCGGCTGATGATGACTGCAGCCCGCGACCCCGCGGGCGGCAGTCATGTAACCCTTGAAGTGGCTGTGAGGTGTCCGATCGGGACCCCCGCAATGTGACTGCAGGGGCGCCGATGGGTCACCCCACAGCCCGAGATCCACACACCCTCCCGGTGTCTCTCTGCTAATAGAGTCTGACTCAGCCACATTCTACTGGCAGATCACTGATTTTACTGATCTATGCAATGCTATAGCAATCATATACTATAGCATTGCATAGCTCCGGGAAAGGGCAGAGCAGGGTCGGTGGCTGAAGATTGAAGAGACCGGCCGGTCCTGGAGAGGAGACATGAGAAGAAGGCTGGAGGTGTGGAGGCAGGAGGAGATGCAGCTATTACATTTGGGTGCACAGCACTGTGAGGTAGGGACAGCAGGCCGGGCTGTCAGGACTTTCCTGGGCGGACATCAGCAATGTGGGGGGTGAACGGGGGGGTCGGCCCGGCTCTTACTGGGTAGGGGGGCTGTAGCCTGCAGATTGCCCTGCCGCCCAGTTCCAGGTCACCCTGCTAGGTCAGTGGTCAGCATGCCCTGACAGCAGGAATAGTGAAACTACAATCCCCATCATCCCCCTGATAGCTAGTGTGTGTGTGTTACATGACTACAATCCCCATCATCCCCCTGATAGCTGGTGTTAAGTGACTACAACCCCCATCACCCCCTGATAGCTGAAGTGTTACATGACTACAATCCCCATCACCCCCCTGATAGCTGAAGTGTTATTGTCCATACTACCTGTCACCTTCCTGATCACGCACAGTAAACAGTGCAAGCGCAGAAACCACCGAATTCATTAGCACATAGAAACGTGGTACTAAATAAAACTACATATCACAGCGCAAAAATGCCCCCTCACCCCACAGCCATACAGGCGGAAAGATAAAAAAGTGTTAAAAAAATTGCCCTACTCTGATTAAGTTAGGGCTGGGCGATATTGGCCTAAATCAATATCGCGGTTTATCGCACATGTAGCCGCGGTAACGATAATTGAACGATAATTATGACACACCCCTTTTTGCAAACCACACCCACTTGCCGTGCCAAACTGGCGATATTTTGATTAAAAAAAAAGTTAAAAAGAACTCACTGAGCAGCAACCCATGGTTAGTCTATTATCATTATTATTATTTGTCATTATTAGGGGGTCTCAGCAGAGACCTGGACATGTGTATATACAGGTATACACCCTCTACAGGGTATACACAGGTCACAGAGGGATAGGTGTGTATGACTATATGGGGGGGATGGATTGGGGTGTATTACTATACAGGAGGTTGGGATCGGGTTACAGGACTATACAGGCAGCACATAGGGATAGGGGGCGGATAGGGGTGTATGACTATACAGGGAGGGCAGATAGGGGTGTATGACTATACAGGGGGGGGGGCGGATAGGGGTGTATGACTATATACAGGGGGCGGATAGGGGTGTATGACTATACAGGGATGGCGGACGGGGGTGTATGACTATTCAGGGATGGCGGACGGGGGTGTAGGACTATACAGGGAGGGTGGATAGGGGTGTATGACTATACAGGGAGGGCGCACAGGGGTGTATGACTACAGGGGGGACAAGGGTGTATGACTATACGGGGGGGGCAAAGGTGTATGACTATACGGGGGGCAGATAGGGGTGTATGACTATGCAGCGGGGGCAGATAGGGGTGTATGACTATACATAGGGGAGCGGATAGGGCAGACAGGGGTGTATGATTATACGGATGGCGGACAGGGGTGTATGACTGTCTGGGAGTGGCGGACAGGGGTGTATGACTGTCTGGGGGTGGCGGACAGGGGTGTATGACTAAACATAGGGGGGCGGATAGGGGCGTATGACTAAACGGGGGCGGACAGGGGTGTATGACTAAACAGGGGGGGCGCGGATAGGGGGGTATGACTATACGGAGGGGTGAAAAGGGGCGTGTAACTTTACAGGGGGCACATAAGGATGGCAGGCGGATAGGAGAGTATTATACAGGGAGGTGCATACTGGTACCTGTAGTCCCCTCAGTGACAATACAGGGCTGTAACATAGGAGGAATGGATGTGCTGCAGCAGGCAGGATACCACACACAGCTATAAGTTATCCTGCCTGCTGCAGCCCATTATTCCTCCTATGTTACAGCCCTGTATTGTTACTGAGGGGACTACAGGTACAGCTGCTCCTCCAGCTATGACATGCCGGCATCACTGCACACAGACACAGCACAATAACATGTGCAGGGACTCCGGTATCAGAGCGGGAGGTGGAGGAGCAGCAGGGCCCAGATGACAATGCCGCCCGACCCGCCCCCCGCCTGTCTGAGCGCCCTCACCCCCACCCGTCCAGTCCCAGGCCCCGTCCCGCCGCACCTGTCCATCCATGCGCCCACCCGTCAAGTCCGGCGTCCCTGCACACACAGCACATTGACATGTGCAGCGCTCGCCGGCCAGGGGGGGGGGGGGGGGCTCAGACGGGACAGGTGCCGGGGAGGGCAATGTCAATGTGCTGTGTGTGCAGGGACGCCGGACGGGACCGGACTTGACGGGTGGGCGCATGGATGGACAGGTGCGGCAGGACGGGGACTGGACGGGTGAGGGTGCTCGGACGGGCGGGGGGCGGGTCGGATGGCATTGTCACCTGGGCCCTTCTGCTGCTGCTCCTCCACCTCCCGCTCTGATGCCGGCGTCCCTGTGTGCAGAGACGCCGGCATGTCAGTGGTGGAGGAGCAGCAGAAAAAAATACCGCAGATACAGTCCTGGCTAAGTTGAGGTCGGTTAACCGACGCCAGTGACGGTATCGGTATTTTTGCAGTATACCGCCCAGCCCTAGATTAAGTACATTTAGTTTAATGTAAACTATATTTAAAGTAATAAAATGAAAGGAACATTGATTGGTTTGTATGGACCTGACATTCGGGGGGGGGGGGGGGTGGAAGGGGGGGGGCATTTCTCTTCATTCTATCTAATTCAGTATCGAAAAAAGTTGGTATTGGTATCGAACGTAACATTCTGGCATCGTGACATTGTGACTTGGACTAAGTACGGTTCAGGAGGAAAAGGTTTTTAGAAAAAACTGAACTCAAGAACTCAATCTCAAGAACTCAAACTCAATCTCTCTATCTCAATCTCTGTATCTGCTTTCCTTAGGCTCAGCTGCTATGTGGATGCAGAGCTGGCTCTATGCTGCCTCCTATACACTAAAAACAACATCCTGCAATCTTGCCTCACTTTAGCAAACCATCAGAAGTTCCCAAACCAGCACTGAGCAGTCTACCATGTGAATCCAGTGTTTTATCTGGCCAGAAAGTCTGCATATTGCACAGGCTACTTCTCAGCTCTTCTTGCTCACTCATCCCCCCCCCCCCCTTTCCATAGGTTTTCTTGGGCGGTGCAAACCTGTCCTTACTCTACTGTAGACTGCTTTTCCTTAGTAATTTATATAAGAAGGTAGGCGGGAAAACAACCTTGTGAGTACAGAAGGAAACTCTTTTGCCTAATAATATCTATTACAGATTTTCTTAGACTCACTTGTACTGTTTATATATTTTTTTTTAAGTTGTTTGAAATGACAGGAACACTTTAAGGCTATGTTCTCACTTCGGGAACATATTGGGGTAACACGGCCATCTCGTTAAAGGGGTTGGCCACTTTACAGGGGTTGGTTCACACGTACAGGATCTGCAGCAAATTTGATAGCTCAGATTTGATTTGCTTTGAATCTGCAACTTCAAATGTGCACCATCAAATCCGCTGCAGATCCCGTACGTGTGAACGCACCCTTAGTAGGTGTACTCACTTCACTTACTGACGGCAGCTCCCTGTGTCCCTCCCTGCTCTGTGGTGAGTCTGTTCATAAGATTACCAACATGGTGGTGCATGTGACCATGCCTTGCCCTCTGTGTCCTCCATAGGCATATACAGACTCAGTGGTGGACACTGGGGGCCGGGACATGGTCACATGGTCCTCCATACTCAGCCATCTTATTCACAGACTCAACACAAAGTAGGAGGGCACGGCACGAGGAGGGGACTTTAGCTCTATGAGGTACACAAGTCGCTTCTGTCAGTAAGTGCAGCAAGGACGCATACTAATACTGTAGACTGAACAATTTTACTATAAAGTTGCCAACCTCATTTATTAGCTGGCTGTGTTCCCCCAATACAGTCCTTTTTCTTCACACGTACCAGATGTGTAGCTGATTTCACGCTGCGAGTTTGCAGCGGATCCACTGCCTGTATGGGACCCGACCCCTTTAACCCCCTGCTGCCGGCTACCTGCCTCCCACAGCCCCGAGCATACATTACCTGCTCAGCGCCGCGGCTGTGTGAGGCTCCCGGCTAGGAGAGCATGGAGAGCCGGGAGCCTCAGACACAGCCCTGGCGCCGAGCAGGTAATGTATACTCGGGGCTGTGGGCGGCGGGGTGGTTAAAGGGGTCGGGTCCCATACAGGCAGGCAGCCTGTGTGAGGCTTCCCGGCTCCCCATCAGCCAATCAGTGCAAGGCAGCACTGATTGGCTGATGGGGAGCCAGCAGCCTCACACACAGCTGCGGCGCAGAGCAGGTAATGTATGCTCGGGGCCGCTGCTGGCAGAGGCGGTAGGTATTGGGACGCATTCAGCTTTACACTACTGAATCTGCAGCGGATATCGCTGCAAACTCGCAGCGTAAAATCCTCTGTGGATCCGGTATGTGTCAAGCTATCCTAATATATGGTCCTCAGATAGGGGACGTATCAGGTATTAAACTAAGGCTGGGTTTACATTTATAAGTTTGCATCAGTTGCGTTCTTTGTCTAAAAATTGACCACAACTGATGTCACAACTGATGCCAAAAATGCATCAGTTGCCATCAGTTTTTCTATCCTTTTCATTCAAAACCATCAGTTGCCTCAGTTGTCACAAGGGCGCACAGGGGGGCTATATACTAATTGGGGGAGCTCACAGGGGGCTATATACTACAAATGGGAAAGCACACAGGGGGCTATTTGGGAGGGGAGAGCGCACATGGGGGGGCTATATACTACTGGGGGAGAGCGCACAGGGAAGCTATATACTACTGGGGGAGAGAGCACAGGGAAGCTAAATACTACTGGGGGGGGCAACAGGGGGGCTATATACTACTGGGGGAGAGCGCACAGGGAAGCTAAATAATACTGGGGGGGCAACAGGGGGGCTATATACTACTGGGGAAGAGCGCACAGGGAAGCTAAATACTACTGGGTGGGGGGCAACAGGGGGCTATATACTACGGGAAGAGAAACAGGGTGGGCTATATACTACTGGGGGAGAGCGCACAGGGAAGCTAAATACTACTGGGGGGGAAACAGGGGGGCTATACACTACTGGGGAGAGCGCACAGGTAAGCTAAATACTACTGGGGGGGGCAACAGGGGGGCTATATACTGGGGGAGAGCGCACAGGGAAGCTAAATACTACTGGGTGGGGGGGCAACGGGGGGGCTATATACTACTGGGGGAGCAACGGGGGGCTATTTTTTTACATTGTGCTGCTGTTAGCCTCAACGCCGGATGCCAGAGCCGAACTGCATGCGTCCTGCCCGGCGAGGCATCAGGTGCTCCATTCACTTTAGTGGACGCGGCGCCACACAGCCTTGCGGGCCGCACAGAAGAACGCTGCATGCTGTGTTCTCCCGTGCGGTTGGTCCGGCGGTGCGGCGTCACTATTTACAGGCCGCATATATTGAACGATCCCATTGAAAACAATGGGATCAGTTCAAAAATGCGTTTCCCTCCGGCGCTTTTCTCATATGCCGGAGGGAAACGCCGCTGCACCGCCGGACAAATGTAAACCCGGCCTTATAAGAACAGATACTACACTTGATCTAAGCCCAAAGGCCAAGAAGCGATCCCCAATACGTTCCTGAAGTGGGAACATAGCCTAAAGCATTCCCCAGGCATTTATGTATTATAGAGGGAGAAACCTCATACTCGCTCACAGAATAACTTTTAATATTTTCCGTTAAAATGAACCTCCATTTTAAAAACCTTTCAGAAGATCTTGGACACTTGTATTTTTTTGCTCAATTAATATGACGTACGTTGGATGGATGAAAAAAATTAACTATTCATGTTTTTGCTTTCCAGATTGGGGCCTCTCTAGCAGGTTCCCAGAGACCAACAAGTCTGATTTGGAGACTCTCAGACCTAAGGACTGTCTGGTAATAAAACTCATTTTTGAGGAATCTTAAGTTCAGAAATGGAGAGTGATGACAATAAGGAGCCTGACAGCCAAAAAGAGGAAGAGGTTGCAGAAACTGTGATTGAAGATCAGGGGAGTAAGGCAAACAAAAAGGCCAAAGCAGACCCTAAGGGGATTGTAAAAGAGGAAAACTGTAATATAGACCCTCAAACTAAAAAGCCACCACCATCAGACCCAGCAGATAATGATGGTAAGGATGATGTAGTCTTTGTTGCCGCAAGGATGACCAAAAAATCTGACGTGGAACATTCCAAAGTGCACAAAACAAAGCGTATAGAAGAAAATGGAGAGCCGGCCCAGACGATCACTGAAACTGGAGAGGGCACTAATTCAGAAGCGAAGGCAGCAGGTGAAGCTCCTGAAAAACAGGCAGACCCACCACAGCCCAGTCAGACGCTTCCAAGAAGGATGAGGCTCCGACCTACATTAAAACCTCGCTCTTCTGTGTCCCATAATATAGAACACAATGTAAGCTCTGATAAAGAAACTAGTCCACAGGAAAAAGAAGCACCTCATCCTGACCAATCATCTGAGAAGAGTGCTGATGTGGATTCTAATTCCAGACCCCCTTCTGGTTGGTATTCAAAGTTCTTTACTATATTTTCCCAGCCTGGGGAGCTAGGGTTGTCTTTGCTGTTTACATGATCACCAGGTTATTGATCACTACACATTTGCATTTAAACAGGTTCTTACAGATAGGGCTATACAGTGTCTTCAAAGAACCCTCTAGAATACTGCTGATGCCATTATTGTTTATTTTTAAAGTGCCATTGATTCCAGAGCACTATACAAGCGATAGGGGTTAACAAACAAGAATATTACAAGATCAAAAACACATTGCACGAATACAGTAAATGGCAGACTGGTACATGAGGAAAGAGGACCTTGCCCGCGAGGGCTTACATACTACATGCGCAGCATATACTAGTTATGGAGTTATTTCTTAGGAATCAACTCAGCTTTTAGATCTTTTATCTGTAATAAATGTGGACGTTTTAATCATTATTGCCATATGTGAAATCTGGTTATTAGTGTCTGTAAATTGAAGTAAACTTCAATGAGTCAGATTTTTCTGTGTAATAGTGGAAAAAAGGACTATGGGGCTTGAAACTACTCTTAAACCCTGGTGCAAAAGGGATATCCATTACAAATAATACTCAGGGTTTTCAGGAAGCTTTCAGTAAGCAAATGCTGGCATTTACTTATGCAACAAAGGTTATTGCAGGAAACTTTTGGGCTATCTGTTCTTACGATAAAGAATACAACTTAAGTTAAAGAGGTATTTTGATCTTCTTTGTTCTTGCCCTCAAAACATGGGCTTGCCATTTCCGCAAACCACTGCTTCCATTGATTAGAGTTTAGCACTAAGAAATTATTAACAAAATAACACACATTACAAAGTTATACAACTTTGTAATGTATGTTATGTATGTAAATCGCCCCCTTCCCCGTGTTCCCCCGCACGTGGACCCGGAAGTGTAGTGTACCATACATGCCTGATGCACGTCGTCCCCGTCCCCGATCTTCTGTCAACTACGTAATCTTTGAGAGGCCAGCCGAATCGCTGCAGCCATCTCTGATGCCGGCCCCCCTCTGCCGCGTCATCGGCTGCTCAGCCGCGATTGGATTGGCTGAAGTACTACAGGGACATGGGTATATAGACAATAATGAAGTTATACTTGACTTTCCAGGCTCCCCGCTCACCACAGCCACTGCTGACACGTCATTGCAGTGACAGGCTGCGCAGCCAATCACTGCCTGAGACTGGTAACTGTTTAATCTGCGGTGAGCGGGGAAAAGCCAGGAGGATAACAGAGGAGACTCAACAGGTAAGTATAATGTGTTATTTTCTTTAGTCATCAGCCATCGACCGTGCATCACTACACTCGGGGCAGTGCGCAGATGGAGGCCAATGATTTTTAATCATGTTGAAAAACAAAGATAAGCCGATCATTTTCTTTATTACACATAGTGAGATCAGCCTGATTCAGCAGATAATCGCTCTGTGTAATAGGGCTCTAACTGTGCTTTTTTTTTTTTTTTTTTTTTAGGGGAACTATCAGCAGGTTAGACGAATCTAACCTGCTGATAGCCCCCAATTGTACAGGAGAAGCAGAGGAGGAAGGTGTGTCTTAGATTCACCCTTGGCACAGTTCCCGTGCACATTTACTCCAGGGTCTGGTAAGGCCGTTTGGAGCACTGGGGCACCTATGGGACCCCTGCCTTGCCCCCATAGCAACTATCTGGCCCACAGCTGGCCTGCTCCGTTGATTATCATTAGAAGGGGTGGGCTGGCTGGGGGCAAATCAATGCTAGAGGGGTAGGGCAATGCTTCTAACAGTCTTACCAGACTCTGTAGGTAACATCTAAGTGCACAGGAACGGCACAGAGGGTAAAGGTAACAGACATACCTTCATCTTCTGCATCTCTTGCGCAGTAGGGGGCTGTCGGCAGGTTAGATTTGTCGACAGTGCTCCTAACGGAATAATAAAAGGCAGGGCGGGCACCACAAATAATTACAGGTGCTACTGTAAACTCTAGAGTATAACATTAATAACCCAAAACAAGGAGAAAGGGGGATATAGGGTATATGAACAACAGTTCTGTCCAGTATGATTTAAAATAGCTTTATTAAACCGGCTGTGCTACACTACTACTAGTTATGCTACATGCAAGACATGGAAAAGGGACTACTGGGCAGACAGTTAAAAAAATGTATACACGAGATGATACCATATTGGTCATAAAAAAAAAAGTACCAAGAACAAAATACCACCTAAACCAGGTCCCTGTGTAGCAGTGGAGAGAGAACTCCATGCTTATCGCCACTGCGTCATGGCTTCGCAAGGAGTGCTCCTAACGGTGCTCCAGGCCATGGATTCAAATACATACTGCAAGGGAATGGGGCCAAGGAGGGAAGGTAAGAGGCATACATTTCTCTTCTGCGCCTTGTGTGCATTAGGGGCTATCAGCAGGTTAGATTTGTGAGTCGATAAACCGTATCTCCGGCTCCTGAATTTTATTAGGACCGACTGCGACTCCAGCTCCTTCATAAATGGCCAGTAAGACAACAGGGGGCTTATTTGTCCAACTAGTGTAAAGTAGAGTCAGAAGCTTCAGTGTAATGCCCTACATGATCCTGGGGTGACGTCTGAGGGAATAAGGCAAAGATATAAAGCAGATTCTCGTGTGTGTGTGTGTGTGTGTGTGTGTGTGTGTGTGTGTGTATACAGTGGATACAACTAGTCTCCACTCACCACTCTCCGTGTCCTGAACACCTGAGAATTAGACCAGATGGAGCAGGAGCTCTTTTCCTGCTTACAGTCTTTTATGTTTCTAACTAAATATTCACCATACACAAAGAAACACTGCTAACAATGCCAGATAGCTGTGGTGTAGAGGGCTCAGCCACAGTGATATAGAGGGGTCAGACATAGGCCCAGATTTATCAGCTTTCTGTCAGCAACTGTGCTCCTGAATCATCACAGCCCCAGAGGAGGAACTACCCAACCAGTCAGTGACTGCAGCTCACTCACTGATTGGCTGAAAGGGCATTTCTGAATGGGCCTATGACATCACAGGATTGGGAGCACGTTGCACTGTGGGGGCATGAGGATGGGTAAATATTTTATGATCCCAACCTCCTGTCCCCCCTAGATTTTTCACTGATTCTCAGACTACCCCTAATTTTAATTTTTTGCGTCCCTAATGCGCACACAGCCTGTTGCAGCCATAGCACATAAAAACACACACTCAGCTGCAACCATAGCGCGCACACACAACCTGCTGCAGCCATAGCGCACACACGCACAGCCTGTAAATTTTATTTTCAAAACCTGTGAACTCATGTAAAAAACTGATGTTGAAATTTAGCCGCTACTGTAAACTCTATTCTCTAGGAAAACATATTTTTTTCTATAACCATGTTGTATTAGTATATGTTCTCATTATTTATGCAATTTTTTTTGTTTTTTCAGGTGATGGTCAAGTGGATAACGGAACTGAGACAGACAAAGCAGCAACGGTAAGAATAGGGCAGTGCACAATTCAACAGGATATGCCATAAATATCTGACATATGCCAGTCCCACTTTTGGAACCCATAGCTATCCTAACATCAAGGGTCTCCCAGCCCCTGCCACCTGCTTTTGGCAAACCTTAAATAAACTGTGTTGCTACACAGTGTTTATATCTCCAATTGAAGTCAGTGGGTTTTAAACAACAGCTTTCTGACAAGTTCTGCCACAAGCAGGCCGGAGGGGCTCTTTAATATCACAATAGCTGTGTAGGTCCCAGAGTTAGGATCCATATCGGTCCCACAGGCTGAAGAGCCCAGGGAATAGAGCCCCCTTAGAGACAGGACTAAGGGCCTGAATCGGCCAGATTCAGCTGATTGTCACTCCATGTAATAGTGAGAACAATCAGCCAATAAAACGACCGGCTGATCGTTACTTTAGGCCCAGACCTAAAACCCTAAGGCGTCGGGTGCGCATCAGTACCTGTAATAGCCATGTGCAGCAGACAGCTGACAATTTAGCGAACAATAACATTTACCTGTACACTTTCCCAGTCTTCTCTTGCCTTCTGCTCTTTTCTCTGCACCATGCTCTGCAGCTGCTCAGCCAATCACTGACCGCGGCGGACAGTTTAGGTTGGTGGTTATGCCTTGAATCAGTAGGCCTAAGTTGGTTTGTAGAATTTCCAAACATAATCACTACAGATGCCAGTCCCTGGGGTTGGGGGCTTATTTCAGAGAACAGAATTTTCAGGGATTTTGAGGGCCTGACTTTAAGGACAAATCCTTAAATTACAGGAAACTAGCAGCAGTCCTTCATGCACAAAGGTCTTGTGCAGAAGATATCTGGTGGTCTGATGTGATCTGTCATGTCATGTCTGATAACTCCACAGCTGCGTCTCTAATAAACAGGGCACCACTAGAACCAGGTCTTTAATGAATCTCTTTCCTAATCTTTTTTTTTTTTTCCGTAGAAGAGAGGCTTCTATGTCTTGGCTGTCCATCTCAAAGGAATACAAGAGCAGGTTTTTGAGCCACTATAAACTTCTCCGGGGGCAGTGGTGTCTAAATCCAGCTTTCTTTCAAAAGTTTATAGGCATCCACCATCAATTTTGGCAGAAGAGGCCATGGTTCTCATGTTTGTCAGTGGGGGATACATGGGTGCTACCAGAGCGACTGGATCTTCTAACCCAGGGCCCAGTTTTACACCTGCAAGTAAAACAATTGCCTGACTTTTTAGAAAGGTTAATCCTAAGAAAGCAGGGTCTCTCCAATGCAGTAATTGACACCTTGCAAATGAGTAAAAATCCAGTTACATCTAAGATTTACGGGAAGACTTTCCCTTTCGTGGGTCAGGCAGCAATTGCTCTTAACAAGCCTAACTATGCACAGATTGTGGACATTTTGCAAAAGGGTTTAGAAAGGGGTCTCAAAATAGCCACCCCAAAAGTTCAGGTGTCAGCATTGCGGGAACTAGAGCATAGCTAGACATCCGTGGATATTAATATTCTTTAACCCCTTGCCGCAAAATGACGTTTGGGGAACGTCATGTAAAGTAGGTAGTTAATGCAACATGACGTTCCCCAAACGTCATGTTGTTCCTGCCTCCCCCCGCTGTCGGTAAGTGAGATCGGGCAGCGGGAGGAGGCAGTATCACACCACATCCTCCTGCTGCCTCTGCCCGGAGGGGAGCCGCACTCCCCCGGGCAGTTAACCCCATAAACGCCGCGGTCGATGCGACCACAGCGTCTATGGGGGAGATGTGATGTTTGCCGCCGATCTGGCGGCGGGAGGAGGCTGCAGCACGTTGCCTCCTCCCGCCGCCACTGTCACTGTGTCCCCCGGCCCCCCTTCCCCTGCCGCCGGTACCGGAGATCGCCGCTATCAAACATTATAACGGCAATCTCCGGTACCGGGCGCCGCCGACAGCTTTCAACTCCCCCCCACCGTGAATCCATGGTGGGGGGAGATGAAATGTAATAATCAGACCCCAGATCAGCCCCCCTAGTGCCCCGATCAACTAACCCGCTCCTCCCCGGGCGGCCATCAGATCCAAGATGGCCGCCCCCATCCCTGCGAACAAACGATGTTTGTTCGCAGGGATGGAAATGAAAAAATGATCAAAGCCCCATGCTCTCCGCCACCGGAGGTAGCGGAGAGCATGGAACAGTGATCGGGGACCCCCCTGTGGAGTCCCGGAACAGGCGATCGGCGGTATATACTTTATACCGCTGATGGCCTGTTCCCAGTGCTGCCAGCACTTTTTATCCCCTGTCACCATAAATCATTGGTGACAGGGGATAAAAAGTGTTATGAAGTGCGCATGCGCGCCACAACCAGCCAGCTCTGAAAATTTAAAGTGACAGAGACCAATTTGGTCTCTGTCACTGATCTATGATTACTGTGATAGAAAATATCACAGTAATCATAGTAATACAGTGAAAATGAATGTATAAAGTACAAAAAGTGACAAACATACAAAAAAAAAACACACTTTTTATTATAGTAATAATTGCAGTTTACTCCCAAATTACCCCTAACCCCCCAGATTACCCGTAACCACCGCACATTGCCCATAACCGCCCCAGGTTGTCCGTAATCACGCCAGATTGCCCGTAACCGCCGCACGTTGCCCGTAATCACGCCAGATTACACGTAACCGTCGCACGTTGCCACTCACCGCCGCACACTGCCTCTAACCACCCCAAATTACCAAAGGCCCCCTCCAGATTGCCGTAACCAACCCAAATTACATATAAGCACTTCAGTTTATCCGTAACCACCGCACATTGCCCGTAACCACCGCACGTTGCCCGTAATCACGCCAGATTGCACGTAACCACTGCACGTTGCCCCTAACCGCCCCAGGTTGCCCGTAATCACACCAGATTACACGGAACCGCCGCACGTTGCCACTGACCGCCGCACGTTGCCACTGACCGCCGCACGTTGCCACTGACCGCCGCACGTTGCCACTGACCGCCGCACGTTGCCACTGACCGCCGCACGTTGCCACTGACCGCCGCACGTTGCCACTGACCGCCGCACGTTGCCACTGACCGCCGCACGTTGCCACTGACCGCCGCACGTTGCCACTGATCGCCGCACGTTGCCACTGACCGCCGCACGTTGCCACTGACCAACCTCCCCAAATTGCCAAAGACCCCCTCCAGATTGCCGTAACCAACCCAAATTACATATAAGCACTTCAGTTTATCCGTAACCACCCCAGATTGTCCGTAACCAACCCAGATTGGCCGTAACCACCCCACGTTGGCCGTAACCACCCCACGTTGGCCGTAACCACCCCACGTTGGCCGTAACCACCCCACGTTGGCCGTAACCACCGCAGATTGTCCGTAACCACCCCACATTACCTGTAATCTAATTTTTTTATTGTATTTTAGTAACTGCGCTATTCTAATAACTGTTTCCAGCAAATTGGCGCTCCCTTCCTTCTGAGCCCCTCTGTGTGCCCATACAGGGGTTTATGCCCACATATGGGGTACCGTTCTACTCAGGAGAACTTGCATTACAGATTTTGGGGTACATTTTCTCTCCTGTTCCTCGTGAAATTTAGAAATTTCCAACTAAAGGAAAATATTATTGGAAAAATTCGAGTTTTTCATTTTTACTGTCTACTTTTGAATACTTTCCTCTAATACCTGTGGGGTCAAAATGGTCACCACACCCCAAGATGAATTCTTTGAGGGGTGTACTTTCCTAAATGGGGTGACTTTTGGGGGGGGGGGTTCTATTCTGCTGACACTACAGGGGCGCTGCAAACGCACCTGGCGCGTTTAGAAACTTCTTCGGAAAAATCTGCACTGAAAATGCTAATTGGTGCTCCATCCCTTCTGAGCCCCGCTGTGTGGCCATACAGTGGTTTATGCCCACATATGGGGTACCGTTCTACTCAGGAGAATCTGGTTACAGATTTGGGCATGCAGCTTCGCCCTTGTTCCTAGTGAAATTGAGAAATTTCAAACTAAACGAACATATTATTGGAAAAATTCTAGTTTTTCAATTTTACTGTCTTATTTTGAATACTTTCCTCTAATATCTGTGGGGTCAAAATGGTCACCACACCCCAAGATGAATTCTTTGAGGGGTGAACTTTCCAAAATGGGGTGACTTTTGGGGGGTTTCTCTTCTGCGGACACTACAGGGGCGCTGCAAATGCACCTGGCGCTCAGAAACTTCTTCAGCTAAATCTGCATTAAAAAAGCTAATTGGCGCTCCTTCCCTTCTGAGACCGGCTGTGTGCCCATACAGTGGTTTACACCCACATATGGGGTACCGTTGTATTCAGGAGAACCTGCGTTACAAATTTTGGCATGCTTTTGTTCTCATGTTCCTTTTGAAAATGAGAAACTTTAATCTAAACGTATATATTATTTGAAAATTTAAATTTTTGATTTTTTTACAGCCTAATTGTGAATACTTTCCTCCAGCCCCTGTAGGGTTAAAATGCTCATTATACCCCGAGATTAATTCTTTTAAGGTGTCTAGTTTCCAAATGGGGTCACTTATGGGGGTTTTCAGTATACAAGCCTTCTAAATCCATTTAAAAAAAGAACTGGTCCCTAAAAAAAATCAGTTTTGGAAATTTTCACAAAATGTGATAATTTGTTAATAAATTTCTAAGCCCCATAACACCCTAAAAAGGTAAAATATGTTTCCCAAATTATGCCAGAATAAAGAGGACATATTGGTAATGTGATTTAGCAACTAATCTATGTGCTATGACTTCCTTTTTTAGAAGTAGAGAATTTCAGAAGTTCATAAAATGCAAAATTTTCAAATTTTTCATGATATTTTGATGTTTTTCACAAAAAATACACAAAGTAGTGACCAAATTTTGCTACTAATATAAAGTGTCATATGTGACGAAAAAACAATCTCAGAATCGCTAGCATATGTTAAAGCATCACTGAGCTATAAGCGCATAAAGTGAGACAGGTCAGATTTTGAAAAATGAGCCTGGTCATTAAGGCCAAAACAGGCTTTAGAGGCAAGGGGTTAAAGCAGTTTAGAGGTTGCCACCCAGACTAGTCTTTTCCTTCCTGGGATTAAACCCTGGTTTTGAGGTCCTCTCAGGAAGTCCTTTTGAGCCAATGCCTCTAAATTAAAAAAAAAAAAAGTCTTAAAAAGGTCTTGCTAGTATCAGTTACTTCAGCCAGGAGGGTTGGTGGAGTTGTCTCACCTCTCTTGTTGTAAATTTTACAATTAAGATTTTGGATGATAGACTAGTTTTCAAACCAGATCCAGCCTTTCTACTTAAAGTTGTTTCTGACTATGGACCTCAAGACATTGTTTTGCTTTCCTTCTGTCTGAACCTGGCCATTGTTAAGGGGAGGGAGAGTTTCACTCTCTAGTTGTCAGAAGATGTGTACTCCAATATCTGGAGATACCTTCAAGAAATCTAGGAACCCTTTTGTGCAATTCACTTGTCCTTATAAAGGGGTGAAACTTCTTAGCTAGATCATTTAGGCAGGCCATTTCAGGGTCTTTGGGCTCATTTGGCTAGATCTGCCTCTACCACCTAAGTAGAAAGAATGGATGCTTCTATAGCTGCAGTCTGGACTTCATCTTTTTAGACAATCCCAGATGGATCCTGCATGCCCAGGACTCCCCACTGCCGGTCTCTGCTGTATTCATTGAATACATTTATGGGGTATTTTGGGGAGCAAAGACACTTGCTCCCCAAAGTATTCTAGAAATGTATTCAATCAAAATGTACTGTATATAACATTTGTACATAAACATAAATTGATTCAATAGTGTGTCCAGAAGGGGCGCACTATTTATAGAAGTCAATGTTACTCATTGACTTCTATGTATAGTGCGCCCCCTGCAGGACACTCCAAAGGAATTACACCCTGGTTTGTGACGTCACGTTATTTCTGAGATTTTGAAGTCTCCACGATCTACTCTAATCACGAAAAAATAACAAAATCCCGGCACTTACTTAGTTGCAATAAAGTGTGTTTATTCACACAAACAAGTGGTTCACTGCATGCGTTCCGACCATAAGGTCTTTGTCAACAAAAACCTTTTGGTCGGAACACTTGCAGCGAACCACTTGTTTGTGTGAATAAACACACTTTCTTTATTGCAACTGTGAGTGATGGGATTTTGTTATTTTTTCGTGGATACAGTGTTCCCTTGGCACCACGAGCTCTACTGGAGTGCTGATCATTGGTGTACATCGATCTACTAAATTAAAGGAGAAGTCCGGCGAAAATTATTTTTTTAAGTTATTACTGATGGAAAGTTATACAATTTTCTAATGTACATTAATTATGGGAAATGCTCCTATACTGCTATTTCCCTTAATTTAGTGTACCAGGAAGTGTTAGAATTCTCTCAGAAGCAGTGACGTCACGACGAAAGGTGTAATTCCTACGGCGTGTCCAGCAGGGGGCGCACTATATATAGAAGTCAATGAGTACCATTGACTTCTATATATAGTGCGCCCCTGCTGGACACTCCATTGGAATTACAATGGATGTGTATGTAATGTAATATACAGTGTTTTTTGATTGAATACATTTATGAAATACTTTGGGGAGCAAGTGTCCTTGCTCCCCAAAGTATTCCATAAATGTATTCAATCAAAAACACTGTATATTACATTACATACACATCCATTGTAATTCCAATGGAGTGTCCAGCAGGGGCGCACTATATATAGAAGTCAATGGTACTCATTGACTTCTATATATAGTGCGCCCCCTGCTGGACACTCCATAGGAATTACACCTTTCGTCGTGACGTCACTGCTTCTGAGAGAATTCTAACACTTCCTGGTACACTAAATTAAGGGAAATAGCAGTATAGGAGCATTTCCCATAATTAATGTACATTAGAAAATTGTATAACTTTCCATCAGTAATATATAAAAAAAATAATTTTCGCCGGACTTCTCCTTTAAGGGAAATGGCAGTATATGTGCATTTCCCATAATTAATGTATATTAGAAATTTGTCTAACTTTCCATAAGTAATAACATATTAAAAAATACTTTTGGCCAGAGTTGTCCTTTAACCCCTTTGTGCTGCAGCTAGTTTGGGCCTTATGACCAAGCTCATTTTTCAAAATCTGACCTGTCTCACTTTATGCTCTTATAGCTCAGTGATGCTTTAACGTATGCTAGCGATTCTGAGATAGTTTTTTCGTCACATATGGCACTTTATGTTAGTGGCAAAATTTGGTCACTACTTTGTGTGTTTTTTGTGAAAAACATCAAAATATCATGAAAAATGTAAAAAATTTGCATTTTATGAACTTTGAAATTCTCTGCTTCTAAAAAAAGAACGTCGTAGCACATAAATTAGTTACTGAGTTAGTTACTATGTCTTCTTTATTCAGGCATAATTTGGTAAACATATTTTACTTTTTTAGGGTGTTATGGGGCTTAGAAATTTATCAGCAAATTATCACATTTTCGTGAAAGTTTCCAAAACTGATTTTTTTAGGGACCAGTTTTTAAATGAATTTAGAAGTCTGGTATCCTGAAAACCCCATAAGTGACCCCATTTTGGAAACTACACACCTTAAAGAATTAATCTAGGGGTATAATGAGCATTTTAAACCTACAGGGGCTGGAGGAAAGTGTTCACAATTAGGCAGTAAAAAAATGGAAAATTAAAATTTTATAATAATATATACATTTAGATTAAAGTTTCTCATTTTCAAAAGGAACATGAGAGAAAAAGCACCCCAAAATTTGTAACGCAGGTTCTCTTGAGTACAACGGTACCCCATATGTGGGCGTAAACCACTGTATGGGCACACAGCCGGGCTCAGAAGGAAGGGAGAGCCAATTAGCTTTTCCAATGCAGATTTTGCTGAAGAAGTTTCTGAGGGCCAGGTGCGTTTGCAGTGCCCCTGTAGTGTCTGCAGAGTAAAATCTCCCAACAAGTCACTCCATTTTGGAAAGTACACCCCTCAAAGAATTCATTTTGGGGTGTGGTGAGCTTTTTGACCCCACAGGTATTAGAGGAAAGTATTCAAAAGTAGACAGTAAAAAGGAAAAACTCGAATTCTTCCAATAATATGTTCGTTTAGTTTGAAATTTCTCAATTTCACGAGGAACAAGAGGAAAAAAGTACCCCAAAATTTGTAACGCAGGTTCTCCTGAGTACAATGGTACCCCATATGTGGGCGTAAACCACTGTATGGGCACACAGGAGGGGCTCAGAAGGAAAGGAGCGCCAATTAGCTTTTTCAATGCAGATTTTGCTGAAGAAGTTTCCGAGCGCCAGGTGCGTTTGCAGTGCCCCTGTAGTGTCTGCAGAGTAAATTCTCCCAACAAGTCACTCCATTTTGGAAAGTACACCCCTCAAAGAATTCATTTTGGGGTGTGGTGAGCATTTTGACCCCACAGGTATTAGAGGAAAGTATTCAAAAGTAGACAGTAAAAATGAAAAACTCGAATTTTTCCAATAATATGTTCCTTTAGTTCGAAGTTTCTCAATTTTACGAGGAACAGGAGAGAAATGTCACCCCAATATATGTAACGCAGGTTCTCCTGAGTAGAACGGTACCCCATATGTGGGCATAAACCACTTCATGGGCACACAGCCGAGCTCAGAAGGAAAGGAGCGCCAATTAGCATTTTCAGCGCAGATTTTTCTGAAGTTTCTGAGCGCAGGTATTACAGGAAAGTATTCAAAATTGGCCAGTAAAAATGAAAAACTTGAATTTTTCCAATAATTGTTGGTTTAGTTAGAAATTTCTCAGTTTGACGAGGAACAGGAGAGAAAATGTACCCCAAAACCTGTAACGCAGGTTCTTCTAAATAAAACGGTACCTCATGTGTGGGCATAAACCACTGTATGGGCACACAGCAAAAAAATAAGATTACAGGTAATGTGGGGTGGTTACGGACAGTCTTCGGTGGTTATGGGCAACTTGAGGTAGTTACGGACAACATGGGGTGGTTACGGACAACATGGGGTGGTTACGGACAACATGGGGTGGTCACGGGCAACCTGCTTTGGTAACGGGCAACCTGCTTTGGTAACGGGCAACCTGCTTTGGTCACGGGCAACCTGCTTTGGTCACGGGCAACCTGCTTTGGTCACGGGCAACCTGCTTTGGTCACGGGCAACCTGCTTTGGTCACGGGCAACGTGTGGTGGTTACGGGCAACGTGTGGTGGTTACGGGCAACCTGCAGTGCTTACAGACAATCTGGGGTGGTTACGGGCAACCTGCAGTGCTTACAGACAATCTAAGGGTGGATACAGGCAACGTGGGGTGGTTACGGGCAATGTTGGGTGGTTACGGATAAACTGAAGTTCTTATAGGCAATCTGGGGTGGGTACCTGTAATCTGGCATGGGCACCGCAATCTGGAGGGGGTCATTGGCAATTTGGCGTGGTCAGAGGCGGCGTGGCGTGGTCAGAGGCGACGTGGCGTGGTCAGAGGCGACGTGGCGTGGTCAGAGGCGACGTGGCGTGGTCAGAGGCGACGTGGCGTGGTCAGAGGCGACGTGGCGTGGTCAGAGGCGACGTGGCGTGGTCAGAGGCGACGTGGCGTGGTCAGAGGCGACGTGGCGTGGTCACGTGCAATCTGTGGGGGTTACATGTAATCTGGCGTGATTACGGGGAACCTGGGGGGGTTACATGTAATCTGGCGTGATTACGGGGAACCTGGGGGGGTTATGTGCAACCTGGAAGGGTTACAGACAATCTGGGATTGTTACTGATAAACTGAAGTGCTTATAGGTAATCTGGGGTGGATACATGTAATTTGGGGTGGTTACGGGCAATCTGGAGGGGGTCACTGGCAATTTGGGGTGGTTAAGGCCAACGTGCAGTGGTTACGGGTAATCTGGGGGGGGGGGCTTAGGGGTAATTTGGGAGTAAACTGCAATTATTACTATAATAAAAAGTGTGTGTTTTATTTTTTTGTATGTTTGTCACTTTTTGTACTTTATACATTCATTTTCACTGTATTACTATGATTAGTGTGATATTTTCTATCCCAGTAATCATAGTTCAGTGACAGAGACCAAATTGATGTCTGTCACTTTAAATTTTCAGAGTTGGCTGGTTGTGGAGCGCATGCGCACTTAATAACCAGCCAGGACGTTGAGGATGAAGGAGTTCCAGGATCAGGTAACGTATATGGGGAAGAGGGGCGTGACTAGGGGGGTGGGGGGGCGACTTGAGGGACAGGACACATCACTTTTTATCCCCTGTCACCAATCATTCATGGTGATGGGATAAAAAGTGCCGGGATGCACATGGCACAAGCGATCAGCGGTATATAGTATATACCGCTGATCGTTTGTACCGGGACCCCACAGGGGGGGTCCCCGATCACTGCCCCATGCTCTCCGCTACCTCCGGTGGCAGAGAACATGGGGTTTTCATTCATTTTAACTTTTCCATCGCTGTGAACAGACATTAGTCTGTTCACAGCGGTTGTGGCGGCCATCTTGGAAATGATGACCGCTGGGGGAGGGGGGTTAGTTATCTGGGCACTAGGGGGGGGGGGGGGGGGGTCTGATCTGGGCTCTGATGGACACTTATTTCATCTCCCCGGCGGCGTCGGCACCGGTAATCCCCTTAACGTTATAGCGGCAGCTGTCGGTAAATAGCGGCGATCGTCGGTAAGGGGGGGGCAGGACGGACCCCACACACTGCCCCAACCCCTCAGCTACCTCCGGTAGCTGGGGGGATGGGGTGGGGGCCGTCCAGGCCCCGCTATCTTATTCTCTGCCATTGCCGTAAAAAGCTGATGGCAGCAGAATAAGGACCCTTAGTGACCGCCGTAAAAAGCCGTATCGGCGGTCACTAAGGGGTTAATCTAACTTAATAGCAGACATCATGGGGATTTCTCGTTAATGTTTGTGTCATTATCCAGGAACATTTGAACATGGAGAAGCTATCTGCAAAGTGGGTCCCTAAATGTTTGACAACACATTAAAAAAACAAGTGAAAATTTCCTGATCCATTTGTCAGTGTTTCCGGGCTCATAAGAACTTCCTGGATCGCCTGGTCACCATGTATGAGTCCTGGATATATTTGTATGACCCTGATACCAATGAGCAGTCAAGAGTGCAGGCACAGTATTTCAGGGTGCAAAAATCAGTCACTAAGGTGATGGCGTCTGTGTTTTGGGATAAGGAGGGTGATCTGTTAGTGGACTACCTTCAAATTGGTTCCACCATCAATGAAAGGTATTACATTGAACTTTTTTTGAACAATTCAAGGCAGCTCTGAAGGCCAAAAGGCGAGGCAAGCTGTCCAAAGGAACCTTGTACCTGCAAGACAAAGCCTCCTGCTTACACTGCCCAAGCGACTACAGCAAAACTGGTGGAGCCAGGCTCCCGGCTGATTGACCCACCCACCTTATTTACCAGATCTAGCTCTTTCCCACTATAATCTGTTTTCTAACCTGAAGAAGCACCTCAAGGGTACAAAATTTTAAACCATTTCTGATGCCATGGGTGCTACGAATGACTGGTTTGGGGCACAACCGAAATCCTTCTCTTTTTAAGGCTTACAGAACTTGGAATACCGATGTAAGAAGTGTGTTGACATCAGTAGAGAGTATGTGGAATAAATATAAAGTTTCATCTTCCTACCTCGTTTCTTACTGGGTAAAGCCAAAGACCTATTAGCACCCCCTTGTATTTGGACCCCTCAGGTGTTTCACAGATTTTCGAAACAATAGGCTGTAGAAACGGAAAAAAAATAAAAATAATTTTCTACTCTAAAATGTTGGTCTAGCGTCAGTTTTTACATTTTCACAAAAGGCTGTCTCAGACAGCCCAATCATCATCATTCTAACACCACCTGAGTCGCTGTTGGCACGCTGCAGTGTGATTGGCAGGTCAGGACTACAGGGTTTTTTCAAACCCCTGCAGCTATGTATCCGGTACATCCATGGTATTCTATGGGGTTAAACTTTTATCTGGTGAATTTTGAATGAACAAAGGGGCGGGGAGTTCTTTTAAATAACTTCTGTCGATGTGCATAGCCTATGTGAGTCCTAACATATTTGTAAATCACACTCCTTACCCAAGAAAAACTATTTTGGCTGCTATGTGTCTCAACCTCTCTGAAGTTTGCTTTCCCCTGCTTGTTGGTTAGGGGAATTGTTTCCAGTAGCAGAGACAGCAAGACAGGCCTTATCTACTGCTTTGTGCAGAATAAGAGGAAAGAGACCGCAAGCTGTTCTTTAGATGGCTACACTGCCCCAAAAGGGTTAGTTAAAGAAGGTTGTTCCTTTCCCAAAGTTATACATACAACCCATGTGCTTCCATTTCCGATCTGGTCACTTTCCCTGACTTTGACCACCTCTCCAGCTGCACAGGATGTTCTGTAGTTCTAAAAATTTCTATTTGTGTTGTCACAATACATGTCACTGTCCTCCATTTTGTGCCAGTACATCACAGAACGTGTCATGGCACTGGGTGGTCTTGACAGTGACAGAGATCACCTTGTAACTATTCAGAAAGAGTTCATTTACCAAGACCATGTAGGTTTTTATATATATTTTGAAACAACAGGTTTTCATGAAGTTTAAAAGCAGCAATGTATGTAACCTGTTGTGTTAGTTTACATGGAAGATTAGTAGCTATGTTTTTAATGTATGGCATACATTAAAAGTGTGGATTGTGTTCTTTGAAGGGTATTAACTTGTTTGCCAGAAAAGGTTACTTCTACACTGGTTAATGGAAAGTTATTGGTCATTTGTTCTAATTATTTTTTTTTTCTTCTTAAAGGAGCAAAAACGCAGTGACCGAGCACGACGCACTGATACCATACCCTCTTCTGAAAGCAGTAAGTGTTCCTTAAAGGTTATGTAAAATCTATTATAAATGTAGAAAATCTTAGTTTTTATCCTTCAAATTGTGATGACGCATTAGTAAAATTTTAGAACGTGTTCCTGGGCACTAATAGCTGCATTTGAATTAAAACAGCTGTATCTCTGCACTGGACCAGATAGTGCATTTGGATTTGCTATTAATGAGAAGTACGGTCAAATTGAAAAATCTAGGTCCGGCAGGGGAGGTGCAGAAATGTAATCTATATTTACCTGTCCCCATGCCCCCACCCTGGTGCACCACTGCTTAGGGATCCCTACTTACCTCCTGCTGTTTCACGGCCCAACTCAGGAATGCCCACTCAGCCAGTCAGTGACTGGGAGGAGACACCTCTGCAGTCACTGCTGGCAGAGTGGGCCCTGCCTGGTCAGTGTGCCTGTGGCGTGGTGCTACAGGAACGGGTAAGTATATATTATGTAGCTGTATCACACAAAACCTTCTCTCCCCCAATGGACCAAAATACCTTTTTACCATATGCAAAAGAAGAGCCTGTGGACCCTCATTGAAGATCCCTGAGATTAGCGATCTGTTTCTTTTTTTTTTTTTTTCTTTTTCTTTTTTTTTTTTACCATATGGACGCCTTATTCAGTAAACAGTGTGTAAAGTTTTATATGTGTTTTATATGATGTTAGTGTTTTATAAACCCAGACATTTTAAGGTTCCCTTTTACTTCCAGTTTGGACTGGGGAAGGAGGGGGAGGACAAACAGATTTTTTTCACCATTACTTGAAAACTAAGTTTATTTTTTTTAAGGGTATTGACATGAATGTGTATTATTCAGTGCAGATTTCTGATGAAGATTCAGATGCTATGGTGGATGACCCAAATGATGAAGACTTTGTACCCTTTAGAACTAGACGTCCAACACGCATGTCTCTTCGTAGCCAGTTGCCACCACGCCCTCCCAAACCGACACTGACAAAAATGTCTTGTGCTCACTGCCGAACCCCCCTACAGAAAGGACAGACTGCATATCAACGCAAAGGACTTCCCCAGTTGTTCTGTTCTTCAACTTGTCTTACCACCTTCTCTAAGAAACCACTCTGTAAGAAGATCTGCACTTTCTGCAAGAAGTAAGTTATGTGATGATAGTTGATGTGAAGATCTAGTTTTAGTTTGAGGCTAACAGATTTATGTGCTCTATTTTTTAGGGATATCCGTAACTCCAAAGATTCTGTTGTTGCTCAAACAAGTTCTGGATTCCAAGAATTTTGCTCAAATGCCTGTCTGTCACTGTATGAAGCACAGCCAAGGTCAAGCTCCCAGAGTTCATCATCTGATGTTCCTGATATAATAAAATGCAGCATCTGTCACAAGAGTGGAGAGGTGAGGATAAAAAAGTCAGAATTCTACCTGCATAGATTGATAAAATGCTTGTCATGCATGAAAATCGTATGTAGTGCAGCTATATTATCCCTGTTCATGACAGTTGCATTTACTTTTTGTAATATGCATTGTCTTGTTTAAGAAGTGTATTTAAGAACCTGTGATACCTGAATTGGTCCTTGCAGAAAGTTTAAATGAGATATGCAGCAGCTAGAATAAGATAATTTGTTTTATGGCAAACCTTTTGAGAGTGCATTTACACTTACTGGATCAGCAGCAGTTAATAGATCTAAACTGAACGTAGCATAAAATCTGCGCCATTAAAGGGAACCAATCAGCCCAGTCGGGCTGATATGGTTCCCTGAACTGCATACAGATCCTGCAGCTGCTGCGGCAGTAGCTGTATACTAGGGCTGGGCGGGATACCGTGAAAATACAGATACCGTCTCTAGCGTCGGTTAACCGACCTCAACCGTGCCAGTACGGTATAAGCGGTATTCCCCTAGTGATAGATTCCTTTTAGGTTATCCAACCCTGTTTGTAAATGCACATTTTTAGAATAACCAGCTTTTTTTTCCTTATATAAAGACAAAGGGGGAGATTTATCAAACATGATGTAAAGTGAAACTGGCTTAGTTGCCCCTAGCAACCAATCAGATTCCTTCTTTCATTTTCAAAAGAATCTGTGAGGACTGAAAGGTGAAAACTGATTGGTTGCTATTGGCAATTCTACTTTACACCAGTTTGATAAATCTCCCCCAAAGGCTCCATGTGCTGTTCCTAAGGAAATACAGTTTAACAATTTATGTATTTTCATTTCAGATTCAACATGAAGTCAGTAATGGAAGTGTAGTTCACAGACTGTGCAGTGATACTTGTTTTACCAAATTTCGTGCCACCAAAGGTCTGAAAACAAACTGCTGTGACAACTGTGGCATTTATATATATAATAAAGGTTTACCACTTGAGTATCTGTTCCATGAAGGTCAGCAGAAGCGGTTCTGCAATGCAGCCTGCTTGAACAACTACAAGAAGGTAAGTGAAGATGTGTAATGTATTAACAAGTAAAAAGAAACGTTATTACTCCGGCTTTTGTGGCCATGAGGAGACTGTTTGTTTATTACATACTTACCTATTCTCCTGTGGAATAAATTAACCCAGGTTATGTAGTTAACTAGATGTGCATTTCCAGGGGAAAAACTCCCCTTTAACAGACTTCCCTTTAACCCCTTCTGGACCAGGCAAATTTTTGCTTTTTTGTTTTTTTCCTCCCTTATTTTTTGCACCACTAATTGTACTTTGCAATGGCAGAATTAACTTTTACATAAAATATGCAGCAAAATTGGAAAAATAATTATTTGCATGGTGAAATTGAAAGTAAAGCGCAATGATATAGATCAGTGGTGTATACATAATACAACACTGATCGATTAGATCAGTGCTGTATTACTCTGGTCTGCTGCAGACCAGATCTGTCGAATTCAGAGCCAGAATCAGCGTCATTCCAACACAAGCTGAAGTAGGGCTGGACGATATTGGCCAAAATCAATATCGCGGTTTATCGCACATTTTGCTGCGGTAATGGTAATTGTTTGTAAGTCACACCCCTTTTGCAAGCCACACCCACTTGCCCGTGCCAAACTAAGGATATTTTGTTTCAAAAAAGTAAAAGAAAAAAAAAAAAAGAAACTCACTGAGCAGCCACACAAGGCTGTGGATTTACTCATTATTAGTCATTATTATTTGTCATTATTAGGGGTCAACAGAGTTATACAACTATGTACACACAGGAGGGGACAGGTCTCTATATGTACACTCAGGAGGAAGGGGGACTGTCCCTAGTATAGTATATTTTTTAGGCCAATAACTGCATCAACTGCTGAACCGGCTTCAGGACAGATCTTGGATTAAAAGCAGCAGTCGCTTTAAGGCTTCATTATACCTTCCCAGCTACCATTAGAGTGTGTGTGAGTAGGGGGTGTGGTCAGACACTGAAATCTTTGTGAGGAACAATCTGATCTGCAGAACATTCTACCATTTATTTCTATGGGCCTGTTTTCCCCAACCCTCTCCTTGTGAGTTACCAACAGGCCTGGCTGTCATGTATGTGATTGTGATTCTTTGGATCTGCACAGTCATGTCTCTATAGCTGTAGTAAAATCAGTATTTCTTCTTTCACAGAAAAACACAAAAGTTTATCCGTGTATGTACTGCAAAACACTTTGTAAAAACTTTGAAATGCTCTCTAATGTGGACAAGAATGGTCGTGTTGGTCTGTTCTGCTCTATTTGCTGTATCACTTCACATAAAGTTAAACAAGCTGGAATACCAGGTGAGATTATATCAGTTACTTTAATATATATTATTATGAATACTGAATATAACATATTTTCTGACTTCTAAGACAACTCCCAACTTTTCCAGTTAAAATAAAGTTTGGAATATACTAACTGTATAAGACTACCACCTTGCAACACACCCCAAATAAAAAATTAATAAACATCAGATAGCCGTGAGATCTGAGGGGCAAAGGAGGAGGTACAGTAATACCAGTAGGATACAAGGGCAGGCCAGATGGCTAAAAGGTGTTTTTTGTGGGCACAGCGCCACTCTACCAGATCCCTTTTTTCCGTACCCCTGACACCTGCAGCTTGCGCTGCTTTTCATGTGGTAGCTGTATATAGCGAGGATGTGCCTGTTTTTGAGCTCACCCCACCTTATGCGGCAACCGCAGATTCTCCAGTTTGGTTCCAAAGTTTTTCAGTACCTGACTTAAAAGACAACACCCAACGTATAAGACGACCCCTGACTTTTGAGAAGATTTTCCTGGTTTAAAAAGTAGTCTTATATACAGTCTTACTGTTCGTACAGTAAAGAACCCGCGTCAATGCTGATGGTGAAATCTTTCCTCTAGACGTAGAGGATGATGCCCCCTTGTCATGGTTACAGACCTAGGAGTGAAAAGATCACTACAAAGATCTCTGAACTGTCCATTCATATATTTGTATATTATAATCAGAATGCCCCTAAGACGTCTTTTTTTTCTAGCGTAAATAACCCCAAGCTTGATAACCTGTCTTGGTACTGTAACCCATTCCCTTAATGACCTTTGTTGTCCTCCTCTGCACCTGCTCCAGTTCAGCTGTGTCCCTCTTATATACCGGTGCCCAAAACTGTACACAGTATTCCATGTGTGGTCTGACCAGTGATTTATAGGAGGCAAAGCTATGTTCTCATCTTTAGCTTCTATGCCTTTTTTGATGCATCCCATTATTTTATTAGCCTTGGCAGATGCTGCCTGGCACTGATCACTAAAGTTGAGTTTACTGACCACCAATACCCCCAGTACAGTGTCCATATTAGGACATAGTCAGAAGTCAAAGTCAAGAATCATTTTGACACAAAAGTGACTACTGATTTTGATTACTGACTCTGATCTCTGACTACGGACTCTGACTACGGACTCTGACTACGGACTCTGACTACGGACTCTGACTACGGACTCTGACTACGGACTCTGACTACGGACTCTGACTACGGACTCTGACTACGGACTCTGACTACGGACTCTGACTACGGACTCTGACTACGGACTCTGACTACGGACTCTGACTACGGACTCTGACTACGGACTCTGACTACGGACTCTGACTACGGACTCTGACTACGGACTCTGACTACGGACTCTGACTACGGACTCTGACTACGGACTCTGACTACGGACTCTGACTACGGACTCTGACTACGGACTCTGACTACGGACTCTGACTACGGACTCTGACTACGGACTCTGACTACGGACTCTGACTACGGACTCTGACTACGGACTCTGACTACGGACTCTGACTACGGACTCTGACTACGGACTCTGACTACGGACTCTGACTACGGACTCTGACTACGGACTCTGACTACGGACTCTGACTACGGACTCTGACTACGGACTCTGACTACGGACTCTGACTACGGACTCTGACTACGGACTCTGACTACGGACTCTGACTACGGACTCTGACTACGGACTCTGACTACGGACTCTGACTACGGACTCTGACTACGGACTCTGACTACGGACTCTGACTACGGACTCTGACTACGGACTCTGACTACGGACTCTGACTACGGACTCTGACTACGGACTCTGACTACGGACTCTGACTACGGACTCTGACTACGGACTCTGACTACGGACTCTGACTACGGACTCTGACTACGGACTCTGACTACGGACTCTGACTACGGACTCTGACTACGGACTCTGACTACGGACTCTGACTACGGACTCTGACTACGGACTCTGACTACGGACTCTGACTACGGACTCTGACTACGGACTCTGACTACGGACTCTGACTACGGACTCTGACTACGGACTCTGACTACGGACTCTGACTACGGACTCTGACTACGGACTCTGACTACGGACTCTGACTACGGACTCTGACTACGGACTCTGACTACGGACTCTGACTACGGACTCTGACTACGGACTCTGACTACGGACTCTGACTACGGACTCTGACTACGGACTCTGACTACGGACTCTGACTACGGACTCTGACTACGGACTCTGACTACGGACTCTGACTACGGACTCTGACTACGGAATGTGTAATATCTGATCTGTGAAATGTCAGTAGTTAGTAGTCCCCATTCAGTTTTAGTTTCACTTTCACTTCAATTGCCAGGCAGCCCCTAGCTTGCAGTATTCAGGTAAGAAAATGAAGTGATATCTGATCTCGGACTCTGATCTCTGACTTGGTCAGGAGTGAGGAGTCAGTGTGATCTCAGCAGGAGGGGCGGGGCTTCAACCAGAAGGGAAGGAGTTGTGTTGACCTTACCAGCAGGAAGTAGGAAGCAGTGAGCTGCTGCACCATTCACTCCTGCAGAAAGAGAGGGAAGGAAGCTGCAATGTCCACAGTAACATGGGAGAGGACTGGTGTGTGTGGGGTCTGTCTACAGGGGAGAGGACTGGTGTGTGTGGGCAGTCTGTATACAGGGTGAGAGGACTGGTGTGTGTGGGTAGTCTGTATACAGGGGGAGAGGACTGGTGTGTGTGGGTAGTCTGTATACAGGGGGAGAGGACTGGTGTGTGTGGGTAGTCTGTATACAGGGGGAGAGGACTGGTGTGTGTGTGGGGTCTGTATACAGGGGTCCTCTCTCCCTGTATGCAGACCCCCCCCCCCCCCCCCCCCACACACACACACACACACACACACACACACACACACACACACACACACACACACACACACACACACACACACACACACACACACACCAGTCCTCTCCCCCTGTATACAGACCCCACACACCAGTCCTCCCCCCTGTTTCCCCCCCCCCCATGTTACTGTGGATATTGGAGCTTCCTTCCATCTGTTTCTGCAGGAGTGAATAGTGCAGGGTAGCGACTAAATCCCATACCGCAAAGGGACCTCGCTGGGTGCGCGCACGCAGCTCCCAGGCAAGCCCCGCCCCGGACGGATTTCATTGGCTGCTCCACTCCAGGCTTCCTATCAGTCAAAATCAGACCCTGCCGGACCCCCGACCCTAGTCCGAGTGTTTAGTATTAGGGTAAGGGTTGGGGGTCAGCTTAGGGTTACTACAATCATTAAACTATCCCCTGCTCACACAACAACCCTAGCCCTAACCCTCGGAGTTGGAGCTAATCAGGAGGGTTGGGGCTGTGGGGAGCTCTTTTACCCACTAATCTCACCCCTCCTGTTATCCTCTTTCCATACACTAAAACTGTTACCTCTCAATGCTCTCAATGTCCGCGCCCTCTCACCTTCTCACACCTACTGTCTCTTTCTCTACTACTTCTCACTGCTGGACATTTCACCCAACCCTGCCCCCTTCCCCCCAGATCTCATCTACCACACTGCCCTCCTTTCGTCCAACTTCCTCTAGATCACGCCGCCCCTCTAACACCATCCGCATCCGTCCTGACCCCCCTCCCCCTGTGCCCTTCTCTGCTGCACTCTGGAACACACGCTCTGTCTGCAATAAACCTACATTTATTCATGATCTCTTTTTTTACCACAACCTCTTCTTAGGTTTAACAGAAACATGGCTGTCCCCCACTAACACTTTTTCTCCTGCTGCACTTTCCTATGGGGGGCTCCTGTTTACTCACACACCTCGCCCTGGCAATAAACAGGGTGGCGGGGTTGGCCTGCTGCTGATGGACAACTGCTCCTTTACCCCAAGCCCTCCTCTCACTGCCCTCACCCTCACCTCCTTTGAAGTACACTCTATCCGTATCTATTCCCCCTCTAACCTCCAAGTGGCTGTCATCTACCGACCACCAGGCTCCACAACCACCTTCCTAGTCCAATTCAACACTTGGCTATTGATTTTATTCTCAACAGATATTCCCACCATCATCATGGGCGACTTCAATATCCCCATCGACACGACCAAATCAGCCGCCTCTAAACTCCTATCCCTAGCCTCCTCCTTTGGCCTCACACAGTGGTCCTCCATGGCCACTCACAAAAAGGGTCACACACTAGACCTTATCTTTTCCCGCCTCTGCCGCGTATCTGACCTCACCAGCACACCTCTCCACATCTCTGCCCACAACCTCCTAACATTCTCTTCTCTCCTCTCTTCATCTGCCGCCCCCATCCAGAACCTTGCCCACCCTCGCAGGAACCCTAGAAAACTTAACATTATTCAAACACTCTCTGACTCCCTTCTGCCACTCTCCACCATACACTCTCTGAATGAAACTGACACAGCCGCAACCTTCTACAACTCCACAATAACCTCCGCTCTTGACTCTGTTGCCCCTCTCACAAAAAAGAGAACACGACGCATCAACAGACAGCCCTGGCACACCCACATAACCAAACAACTAAGGCGAGTGTCCAGAGCTGCCGAGCGGCGCTGGAAGAAGACCCACTCCGAGGAACACTTCCAGACATACAGGCAAGCACTCTTCAAATCTGCCCTCACCTCTGCTAAACAGGACTACTTTTATTCCCTCATATCTTCATTATCTCACAACCCTAGGCAACTGTTTAACACCTTCAAGTCCCTTCTCTGCCCCCCCACTGCCACCCCCCACATCTCTCATCTCTGCTGAGGACTTTGCTACATTCTTCAAGCAGAAAATCGATGACATCAGAGTATGCTTCACCTTACAGTCCCCTCAGCCCCCCCTCATGCCTGTCCAGTGCTCATCCCCACTAAATCACCTCTCCACCATCACTGAAGAACACCTCTCCAAACTACTCTCCACATCGCACCTCACCACCTGCGCACTTGACCCAATCCCATACAAACATGCAACCATAACACCAATCCTTAAAAAGCCATCCCTTGACCCTACCTCCTTATCCAGCTACCGCCCCATCTCACTTCTCCCCTTTGCCTCAAAACTCCTGGAACAGCATGTCTACCATGAACTATCCTCCCACTTTTCATCCAAATCGCTTTTTGACTCCCTGCAATCTGGCTTCCGCCCCCACCACTCCACAGAAACTGCCCTCATCAAAGTGGCTAATGACCTGCTGACTGCCAAAACCTCACGCCACTACTCTGTGCTCCTTCTCCTTGACCTATCTTCTGCCTTCGACACAGTTGACCATTCTCTCCTCTTAAAATTCTCTCATCCCTTAGTGTCACTTGCTCAACCCTCTCCTGAATCTCCTCCTAGTGTTTTCCAATCCCACACCACCTCCTCTCCTCTTCCCCTTACTGTTTGTGTTCCCCAAGGCTCTGTACTTGGGCCTCTTCTCTTCTCCATCTATACTTCTGGCCTGGGACATATCATAGAATCCCACGGCTTCAGGTACCACCTCTACGCCGATGACACTCAGATCTACCTCTCTGGTCCGGATATCACCTCTTTGCTATCCAGAATTCCAGAGTGTCTATCGGCCATATCTTCTTCCCGCTTTTTAAAACTCAACATGGACAAAACAGAACTTATCATCTTTCCCCCCATCTTGCTCCACCCTGCCATCTAATCTGTCAATCACTATCAATGCAAGATAAACGACCTCTCCAAACCAGGGTAAGTACGGGCGCAGATCCAGATGGACATATGAAGTTAATTAAAATACATTTTTTGTATAAAAACATTCATGGCGACACAACGCGTTTCCAAACCGAACTGGTTTCTTTCTCAAGTGTCATCTGCCTCACAACCCACTTTACCTACATATATATCCACCTTCTTGATGACGTCAGCATTTAGTGATAGGTTGAACACTTTAACCCAGTTTCTCTCTCTAGTATGGAGGTGTGTGTCTCTGGTAAATCCTCCACAAGCTTGTTTTCTAGGGTTCCTGCGAGGGTGGGCAAGGTTCTGGATGGGGGCGGCAGATGAAGAGAGGAGAGAAGAGAATGTTAGGAGGTTGTGGGCAGAGATGTGGAGAGGTGTGCTGGTGAGGTCAGATATGCGGCAGAGGCGGGAAAAGATAAGGTCCAGTGTGTGACCCTTTTTGTGAGTGGCCATGGAGGACCACTGTGTGAGGCCAAAGGAGGAGGCTAGGGATAGGAGTTTAGAGGCGGCTGATTTGGTCGTGTCGATGGGGATATTGAAGTCGCCCATGATGATGGTGGGAATATCTGTTGAGAGTAAATGCAATAGCCAAGTGTTGAATTGGTCTAGGAAGGTGGTTGTGGAGCCTGGTGGTCGGTAGATGACAGCCACTTGGAGGTTAGAGGGGGAATAGATACGGATAGAGTGTACTTCAAAGGAGGTGAGGGTGAGGGCAGGGAGAGGAGGGCTTGGGGTAAAGGAGCAGTTGTCCATCAGCAGCAGGCCAACCCCGCCACCCTGTTTATTGCCAGGGCGAGGTGTGTGAGTAAACAGGAGCCCCCCATAGGAAAGTGCAGCAGGAGAAAAAGTGTTAGTGGGGGACAGCCATGTTTCTGTTAGGCCTAAGAAGAGGTTGTGGTAAAAAAAGAGATCATGAATAAATGTAGGTTTATTGCAGACAGAGCGTGTGTTCCAGAGTGCAGCAGAGAAGGGCACAGGGGGAGGGGGGTCAGGACGGATGCGGATGGTGTTAGAGGGGCGGCGTGATCTAGAGGAAGTTGGACGAAAGGAGGGCAGTGTGGTAGATGAGATCTGGGGGGGGGGGGGGGGGGCAGGGTTGGGTGAAATGTCTCCAGCAGTGAGAAGTAGTAGAGAAAGAGACAGTAGGTGTGAGAAGGTGAGAGGGCGCGGACATTGAGAGCATTTAGAGGTAACAGTTTTTAGTGTATGGAAAGAGGATAACAGGAGGGGTGAGATCAGTGGGTAAAAGAGCTCCCCACAGCCCCAACCCTCCTGATTAGCTCCAACTCCGAGGGTTAGGGCTAGGGTTGTTGTGTGAGCAGGGGATAGTTTAATGATTGTAGTAACCCTAAGCTGACCCCCAACCCTTACCCTAATACTAAACACTCGGATTAGGGTCGGGGGTCCGGCAGGGTCTGATTTTGACTGATAGGAAGCCTGGAGTGGAGCAGCCAATGAAATCCGTCCGGGGCGGGGCTTGCCTGGGAGCTGCGTGCGCGCACCCAGCGAGGTCCCTTTGCGGTATGGGATTTAGTCACTACCCTGCACTATTCACTCCTGCAGAAACAGATGGAAGGAAGCTCCAATATCCACAGTAACATGGGGGGGGGGGGAAACAGGGGGGAGGACTGGTGTGTGCGGTCTGTATACAGGGGTGGAGGACTGGTGTGTGGGGTCTGTATACAGGGGGAGAGGACTGGTGTATGTGTGGGGTCTGTATACAGGGGGAGAGGACCCCTGTATACAGACCCCACACACACCAGTCCTCCCCCTGTATACAGACCCTACACACCAGTCCTCTCCCCTGTATACAGATCCCACACACCAGTCCTCTCCCTCTGTATACAGACCACCCACACCAGTCCTCTCCCCTGTACACAGACCACCCACCAGTCCTCCCCACTGTATACAGACCCCACACACCAGTCCTCTCCCCTGTATACAGACCCCACACACACCAGTCCTCTCCCCCTGTATACAGACCCCCACACACCAGTACTCTCCCCCTGTATACAGACCCCACACACCAGTCCTCTCCCCTGTATACAGACCCTACACACCAGTCCTATCCCCCTGTATACAGACCCCACACACCCCAGTCCCATCCCCCTGTATACAGACCCCACACACACCAGTCCTCTCCCCCTGTATACAGACCCCACACACACCAGTCCTATCCCCTGTATACAGACCCCACACACACCAGTCCTCTCCCCTGTATACAGACCTCCCACACACACCAGTCCTCTCCCACTTTATACAGACCCTACTCACCAGTCCTCTCCCCTGTATACAGACCCCCCACACACCAGTCCTCTCCCCCTGTATACAGACCCCCCACACCAGTCCTCTCCCCTGTATACAGACCCCACACACCAGTCCTCCCCCCTGTATACAGACCCCCACACACCAGTCCTCTCACCCTGTATACAGACCCCCCACACCAGTCCTCTCCCCTGTAGACAGACCCCACACACCAGTCCTCCCCCATGTTACTGTGGACATTGCAGCTTCCTTCCCTCTCTTTCTTCAGGAGTGAATGATGCAGCAGCTCACTGCTTCCTACTTTCTGCTTGTAAGGTCAACACAACTCCTTCCCTTCTGGTTGAAGCCCCGCCCCTCCTGCTGAGATCACACTGACTCCTCACTCCTGACCAAGTCAGAGATCAGAGTCCGAGATCAGATATCACTTCATTTTCTTACCTGAATACTGCAAGCTAGGGGCTGCCTGGCAATTGAAGTGAAAGTGAAACTAAAACTGAATGGGGACTACTAACTACTGACATTTCACAGATCAGATATTACACATTATTTAATCAGAAGTCAGTTAGTCAGTAGTCAGTGGTACACATTATTTAATCAGAAGTCAGTCAGTCAGTCTGTGTCAGTTTGTGTCAAAATGATTCTTGACTTTGACTTCTGACTATGTCCTAATATGGACACTGTACCCCAGGTCCTTTTCGGAAGCAGTTTTACCCAGTGTTTTATTATTTATCACATAACTGTACTTAATATTTCTACGGCCCAAATGCATAACCTTACATTTATCCACATTAAACTTAATTTGCCATTTCACCGCCCAAGCTCGCTTCTCCAAATCTCTCTGTAATATATTATCCTCCTCTGTACTGATTACTTTACCCAGTTTAGTATCATCTGCAAAAATGGAGATTCTACTCTGTAGCCCCTCTACAAGATCATTAATAAAAATATTAAAAAGTAATTAGATTTGAAAGCAGAAAGTACTTCAAGTTATCAAAGCTGTGACCCCCCCCCCCCCCCCCCACAAAAAAAAAAAAAAAAAGTGTTTTGGCTAGCAGTACTGCATCATAGGCCATAGTGGGAATGTGTCATCAGGAAATGACCAATTTTTAGTGAAGTTTTCTTTCTAATTTTACATCTCACTATTAGGGCCCTATTACACCAAAAGATG